>NW_008333879.1:780962-789121 GCF_000622305.1 Nannospalax galili
TTTGGCTCACAGTCTTCAGTTTAGTGTGTTGCTCCTGTCTCCACCGATCATCTCCTTAAATGGCTCCTGAGTCCCTCTGGGTATGCCTTGCAGGGTGAGTGACCTCCAGAATGGGGAATAGTCATCCAGCTTCCACCAGCCCTCCATGCTGCAGTGTTGGTTACTCTCCTCAGGAGTAGGTGAATTAAGGTAACAGAAAAGGATGTAGACAAAGCGCTAGATGAACTTTTGGCTCTTGCCCCTTGATTTGCGGAGTCCTGCTGCTGGGATCCTGAACAATGGGCTCACGTGTTATTCTTAGCTAGAAAGAAAAAGAAAAGGTCAAGGAGGGATGCCCACAATCTGGGTCATTCTACTCCATCGTAACTGCCATTCTGGCCTCTCTGCAGGGAGTTCCCCCCATGCCCCTGAACAATATGATCTTATGTTAAAGGAGATAGATAAACAAATTCAACAGTAGGATGCTCACTCCAAGTGCTCCCAATCACAGTGAAACTAGCAGAGCCTTGCTCTGACAAAAAGGTAATGTCTACTGCTGAGGATTCAGAAAATGAGAGGCTAGGGTCTGAGGCCTCCCTTAGTAAAAAGCAGGAAGTCCCACCACCCTCTGCTCCACCATTACAGGGCATTGGCCATCGGCCTCGGTCCTGTGCCAGCTGTGGGGGAGCCCTTCCCCTTTACCCCTCTCTGGGAGAGGAATACTGGAAGCCCCTTCTCCAACCCTCCTTTCTGTATGGTTCAGAGGACAACACCCTGCGGTTCTTCCCCATTACGATTGCTCAGGGCCAACAAAACCCAAATGTCTGGAATCCATATTCCCATGACACCTTAACGTCTCAATGTCAATTGCCTTAAAATGAATTTTTCTGTATGAAACTGTGTATTTTAACAACGAAGTGGAGATCTTTTTTAAACGTTAAAACCTCATTTAATTTTATGTCTTATAGAGTTTATAATGAGTAAAAGATTGTATAAGTGTAATAATTCATCTGTAAACCTAAAAATGTACAGCCAATTTTGAAAGAGATGTACCGTAGCTCAGAAAAATGTTATTGAATAGGTTAATGCTGTTGTAATGAAATGCTTCTTCTAATAAACAAAAACAACAACAACAACAACAAAAAAAAAAACAAAAAATGACTTTATACAACAAGGAGAGTCTCCTTTCCTGAGGCATGCTGATGAAAGGTATTAAAGTACTTTTTTTATTTCTCAGATCTCTAAGTAATTTAAACACACAAAGAGGCATACAAAATACTACATAGTTCTTACATTTATTTCATGATTACTTTATCATCAAAGATCAGTTTTCATATGAACATAAACTACACAATGTCTTCTGCAAGTGTAGTGTGGAAGATGGTAAGGTTCGAATCTATAGCGTGATGGGAGTCATTTGTGAATAAGAACTGGGATTTAAGGGCCACACTTTGGGGGTGTCCCAGGTCTGCTTTCTGTCAGAGTCATATTTGCTACTTACTGGAGGGAATGATGGGAGGTTAATGTTGTGGGACATGAGTGGTGAAATGGAGAAAAAACAGAAGAGTCCTACAAAACACACCCACAGGAAGAAAGCTAGAAGAGCAGCTTTCCCCAAGCAGGGCAGACACATTAGCGCCATGGGAGCAGATGAGGAGCATACAAAGATTTTGCCAAAGCTAATTATTGAACATGGAGAAAAAGTGAACTGGCTCTTGGGGACAAAAATAAAAGGACACCAACATATATTAGTAACTGACCAAACTAGTTGTATATCTGTATATCCCTTAAATGAGTTTTAAATCCAATAAAAAAAAATTGTAAGAAGAAAATTGTGTTGTCATTAAAATGATTTTGGAATATTTTGCCTTGCTTGGTCCATTGTAGACAATTTGAGGTGGTACGTAATCTCTTTGTTTATGGAGACAGCACATAACATTTGCCTATTGCCTCATCATTCATTTATTGCAGTCTTGGTGTTTGAAGTTCTCTTCTTGGTATGAAAATCATGATTTTTAGCTGTGAACAACAGAATTTCTGTGAATTAAGCAAATTAGTGTATAAAGTAAAGGATTTTAGGTGACTCACAGATTCATATAATTGGAAGACTTCCAGTCTCATGGTATACAGCCAGAGTAAGGTTTTAGAACAAGTCTACAAATGAGACCCCTCCCCCCAAAAAGTCTATTTAGAAGTATCAGACTGTAAATCCAAGTTAATTTGGAGATCATATAGGGAGATACTAGAAGAGAGAAATAAAATATGAATCTAACATTTCTAGTTAAAAATTTATGCATCCAGTGATTCTATTTTCTGATAGCATTGTGGTATGTGCCACATGTGGCTGTACAACATATTTTGCATTTCCTTCCTGGATTTAGAAAACTCTTACATTCCAAATACTGATTGTACTAAAGTGGCAATTAGAATTTCCTTTTACAAATTTCTTTATTGCTGAATTCTACAACTAGGGACATTTTTCTGTCCCCCCAAATGAGCAGAATGATGAAACGGCCTGTTCAGTATCAATCTTTGTATTAGCACAATGGCAGACAGACTGACTTCTCCCAGAGAAGCAAGTCATGGTGCTTCTGGTTCCAGCTTGAAGTGTCTTCATTTGAGAGGCAATGTTGCTGCCCAGCAGCAGAAACTATGGTGTTTTGCTAGAACAAGTCTAATGGGATATAATTAAGTCTGATTCTTGCCTATATAACTTCTAGTTTTACTGCTACAACCTTCAATTTCTCTTCAACTAATCTTGCTCCCCTGCCAGCCTGTATTTCCCAGTGTAGTCAGAGTCATCCTTTTAAACTGAAAATCTGATAATACTGTTCCCTTAATAAAATCTCACTGTGGCATTTCTCTGACCTGCATCAAAACTCCCAAGGAATGAGCTTCCTAGGGCTGCCATAATAAATTGCACACACTTGGATAGCTTTAAGCAAAAGAGATGTATTATTTCCTAGCTCTGGATGCTAGAAGTCTGAGATTAAGGTGTAGGCAGGGGCATGCTCTTTCTGGTCTCCAGGGAAGGGTCTCTCCTCATCTGTTCCCTAGTTTCCAGTTGTTGCCAATAGCCTGGTGTCTCTCAGTCTATAGTGCTGTAGCTACAGCCTTCATGCTTTCTTCTTCACAGGGTCTTCTCTGCATGTGTTTGTATCTTTGCATTGTGTGCTTTTCTTTTTTTTAAGTATTTTATTTATTATTTTCTTTTGTATGTATGAGTGTACTGTCTGCATAGATGTAACTGTACCTGTGTCATGCAATGCCCATGGAGGTCAGAAGAGAGCTTCAGAGCCCCTGGAGCTGGAGGTAAGGACAGTTGTTAGCTGCCATGTGGATGCTGGGAGTTGAACCAGGGTCCTCTGCAAGAACAGCCAGTGCTCTTAATCACTGAGTCTTCTCTCCAACCCATTTTCTTTTTCAAAACTTTATTAGTTTTATGTGTATGAGTGTATTGCCTGCATGTGCATAAGCACACCCGTGTTGTGCAATGCCCACAGAGGTGCCAGAGTCCCTGGAACTGGAATTACAGATGGTTGTTAGCTGCCATGTGGATGTTCGAAAGTGAACTTGGGTCCTCCGAAAGACAGTCAGTGCTCTTAACCGCTGGGTCATCTCTCTAGCTTCACATTTTCTCTTTAAAAAGAAGCACAGTCACATTGAATGAGGACCACTCAAACTCAGTAGGACCTCAGTTTAATTGGCTTACATTTGTAAGACTTTATTGTCAGGTAAACTTGGATTATACTTAATAAAGATTAGAGCATCAACATATCTTTTGAGGGAACAAATTTCAACTCACAAGAGTGGCCTTCGAGGTAATCCATAGTGTAGTCCCTTTGTGATTTTCTACCTTCCCCTGTTAACTTGCTTTTCCATTCCTGCTACCCAGCCACTCTTAACGCTTAGCTTCTTCCTGTTTTGTGTTCTTTCTACAATGTCATGCTTATTGAATTCTCCCTCCTTGAATACTCCTTGTGTTCATCTCCTGTCCCCGTGGTTATCAGTCTTCGTCTCCCTCATCATGTTGCTCTAGCTTAGGGAACCCCGCTTTGAACCTGCTGATAATTGTACTTTCCTGATATTTTGTACTCCACTCTACAGATATACCTACTTTCAACAGTATATTTCTAGTATTTGATGGAGACTTTTCAGAACCAATGCTCTGGTAATTTTGATTACCTAGTAATCTAGATCCAGGTATTGTTGAAAGAGGTTGAAGAGCACTGGCTACTTTTGCAGAGGACCCAGGTTTGGTTCCCAGTGTCACCCATTTGAACTCCTGTTCCAGGGAATTCATTGCCCTTTTATGACCTCAAGGGCATTGCACACCCAGGTATACATACATATATGCAGGCAAACACTCATACACATAAAAAATAAAAATGTTTTAAAAAATTTATAATGTGTTGTCAGCACCCCCAGCCATTCCCCACTACTAAAATAAAAAAAATTATAATGTTACTGCAGACTAGTCATTACAATGATAGTCTATAATAAAAAGACTTTAAATACTAACTACAAAATCAGTGCTTTGTGCTTCTTCTAGAGTTTTGCTGACTATTCATATTCAGGACTGAAATTCTTGATCATATTTTATGTCAGTGTCTCTCTCAATTATTTGTAGATTGTCTCAAGGACGGAAAGGCTCAAATGGTAACTAATGCAGAAATACTTGGTATTTATCCTTGGGCTCTTTCTTCATTGATGAACATGAATACATTGGTTTTCAAAATTTAAAAATACATGTGAAATTTACTAGTTTAGCATTAATTTTCAGATTTTGATGTTTCATAACATTTCTATCTTCCTTATTCTTAGAAGAAATGCATTTTAGTGTCTGTATTCCTTAATTCCTATTTGACTATACATCGCACAAAGAATTAAACAGAAAGAAAAAATAGTTGTTCATTTGAGAAATTTCCTTCAGCTTTCTGCTAAATTAACTCAGGAAGTACCTGCATACTGTCATTACTTATGTCATAGTACAGAGAATAACAAACAGATGCTCTTTAATGGCATAATTTCTCATAAAAATTACTAAACATCAAAATCCTACAAAACAGTTGTCACAATAATGCTGACTTTGACACTAACTGTGTTTGTTACAATCCATTTAGCTATCTGTTCAACCTATGCCTCAAGATACACACGTATAGACACACAGACACAGACACAGACAGACAGACAGACAGACAGACACACACACACACACACACACACACACACACACAACTAGAATTCCATGAGTTCAAAATATCACTATTTATCATGGTTTATTCAATGGGTTAGTGGGACAATATAGGGACACGGTGTTATTGTTTGAATATAAAATATGTCTCCCAGAGCCTCATGTGTTTGAACACTTGGAACTTAGTTGATGGCATTGTTTGGGAAGGTTATATAACCTTTAGGAGAAGTCATGCTAGACAAAATGGTCCCTGGGGGAGGCTTGAGATCTTATAGCCCTGTCCCACTTCCTCTTTACTCTTTCTCCTCATTACAGATGCACTGTGACCATTTTGTCCCTGCCCCCACCCCCGTTCCTTCCACCAGGCCTTCCATACCTGCTGCCATACTTTTTCTGCCATTATGAAACAATCCATTCAGACTGTGAGCCTGAATAAAACCTTCTTCCTTTAAATTTCTTCTTGTCAGGTATTTTGTCACAGTGTCAAGAGAAATATATAATATAGAAAATTGGTACTGAGAAATGGGGTTATTACTGTGGTAGGCTTGACCATGTGGTTCTTAGGGTATTCAAACTGGCTTATGTGAGGACTGTGAAGGAGTGTATACCTATGGACTAGAGAAGTCCTAGAATGAAGAAGAGCTTAGTAATTTTGGTGGGGGTTTGGAAGACCTGATTGCTGAGAGAAATGCAGGCATTGGAGGTCTGACTTGTAAGATTTTGGAAAGGAACAAAGACTCCCTTGGGAACTGGGCTAGAGATCATTCTACATTCTTCCTATATTCTGGAAAAAAAATCTGGCTGCGTTCTTCCCATATCCTGAGAACTTGAGTATGACTAAATGTTAATGCTTTCTGCTTTTATACAGTGTGTGTGTGTGTGTGTGTGTGTGAGAGAGAGAGAGAGAGAGAGAGAGAGAGAGACAGAGACAGAGAGAGACAGAGAGGGAGAGACAGAGACAGACAGAGAGAGACAGAGACAGAGACAGGGACAGAGAGATGGAGGTAAATGAAGCAGAAAGATATTTAAAACGTGCAGCTTGGTGATGAAACATGGGAGCGATCTTAAATGTGGAGTACAAGGAGAGTACAGATGATAAAAGATCTGTAAATACTAAAGAAATTAATGTCAATGAAGGGAAACCTGTTAATCTTCAGTGGGACAACAAGAAAAGTACCCTGAAGTCAAGATCCCACTCATCAAAGGCTCTGACTAGTGAAAATGCAAATGCATCAGAAAGGAGAAAAACTGAAATAAGAATGCCTCAGAAAGGCGCTTGACAAAATAACTGCCTAGGACAATGATTTTGAAGATTTGGCCACCAAGGTTTACAGAGGCTGATGCAGTTGTGGTTCAAGAGGGTTGAGCTCTCTCCCGAGCTTGCAGAAAATCTTGGCAGCAGAGTCCATAGAGTAGTACTGGTTTTATAGGTATGAAGAGTACAGGATGGCAGGGCTATGGAATCTTCCTCCACAATTTATGAGAGCTGCTGAGGCTAGGGTGTTTGTGGCAGGGTTGGTGTCCTTGAAGGGAGGTCTTTGGAGGCTGTTTCACGAAGCTGTGAAAATGAAGTCTAGTAATGGAGATCACAGGATGTTGGAGATTCTGGGGCCATGGGACATCTGATGAAGAAAGCTGTAGACATGGATTAGAGTCTGCCTAAGAAAGAAGCTATATATGCTTCAGAATCAGTGATGGAGGTAGGGCTACCCAAGCCCTTTGGAGCTCATATGGTTCCACCGCAAGCCCCAGATGTTGACCTGAAGATATAGGTTTCATTGCTTTTCTTTCTCAGTGTTTTTGCATTGGCATAATCTTTCCTTGCTATGCCTCCATTCCTTTATTTTTGGAATGGGAATGTTTACTCTGTGTAATTCTATGCTTGATGTATGTAACTTAAAAAAAATTATTTTAGAGGGCGCCATAGTTAAGGGGATGTGTTGAATCCCAGAAGAGACTTTGAATTTTTGAATAATGTTTGGACTGTTAAAGATTGAGGACTTAACGAAGTTGAACTGAATTCATTTTGCATAAGACTGTCATGAGCCTACGGGGGCCAGGGGTGAAATGCTGTGGCTCATTGGCTCATGTGTTTGAACATTTGGCTCTCAGTTGCTATTTGTGAAGGCTGTGGAACCTTTAGGATATAGAGCCTCTGTGGAGGAAATGAGGCAAAGAGCTGTGAAAATTTAAAGCTTAGCCCCACTTCCTGTCTACTTTCTGCTTCCTGACTGTAGATGCAATGTGACAAGCTGAACTTCCGTTCCTGTTACTCTACCTCTCCTGCTTGCTTTCATGTCTCTTCCCTTTGTGATGGAACAGTCCTCTTAAACTGAGACCCAGAATAAGCCCTTCCTCCTTTCAATTGCTTTTTGCCAGGTATTTTGTCACAGGAAGCAAATTAATGCAGGTTGTGATGAATTTTAATAAGAGGAGCAGTCCCCCATTGTTTCTTGTTGGATATTTGCATCTCTGTCCCTTTTCAAGGGTTTTGTAAATATGCAGTATTGTTAAATAATTCAGAGAGTAATAATTTGAATGGCATAAATTTTATGCTGGATAAAGAGCATAATGAGTTCTAAATGCAACTGAATATTATTCAGCCTTCAAAAGGAAGATTATGTAGATATTTGCCATCACATGGGTTTACTCAGGGCACATTATATTATCTAAAATAAACAATCCACAAAATGCCAAACACTGAATGATTCCTTTATTTGAAGTTTCTGAAGTTTCTGAGATAATCAAACTTATAAAATCACAGAATAGAATGGAATATCATTGCCAGGAGTTATGGGGGAGAGAAAAATGGGTAATTATTTCTCTTGTTATGCAAGATGGATAAGTTCTAGAGATCTGAGATACAACATAGCAATATAACACTTAGAGTTAACAGTACATTTTACACTTCACAAAAATTTGAGGACAGATTACATGTTTATTCTAACCAAACCTCCCTCTCCCATACCAAAAAAAAAAAAAACCA
>NW_008333879.1:789212-794699 GCF_000622305.1 Nannospalax galili
TATTTAGAGATGATGGATGTGGTGACATTCTGGTTGTGGTGATAGTATCATAGATGAAAACTTCTGTATAAACACATTATGATATGTGACTATGTACACTTTTGGTATATTAATTATGCTCTAATAAAGATTAAAAATATTAATACCAATCATTATTGCTGCATATAATTTAAGCATATTTTTGAAATCACATTATTTATTCCAGTAAGATCTTATTCAATGCATATAGAAAAAACTTTACTGGATTAACAAATTTCTTTAAAAAATTATTCATATGTTTTGCTTTGTAATCTGTTGCATTTTGTAATTCAAATATATTATTCTGTCACTAGAATGACAAAAGGATCCATAAAGTATTTCAGAACCTTTGCTCTAGGCTCTGTAAGCTGTATCTTTTGAGCCTTTCATCTTATTTGAGATGAGTATTTACCTGGTGCTTTGAAAGGTTTCAACACAGGAATCCAAGGGATTTTATAACATGAGCCATTTGTGTGGCCATGTCTGTGAGACCTAGGATAAAATCTCCAGCATGGTTCTTCACTCCCAGGACCATCACCTCTTCCAGACTCATTTTGGCCTCTAGTTGCCCCCATAATTGCTCCTTCTTTTATGTTAATTTATTGCATATCCGTTTACCTCATAACCATGAAGTCGTCTTTATCTATTAGCCTGTGCTAGTAAGTTGCTTAACCAATCTGTACCTCAGTAACCTCAACATGACCGATTATCTTCTTTCATTGGTTGGTGGTAAAGATTAAATGACTTAATATCTGTAAACCCCTTAGGTGGGTATAATTCAAGTAAATGTACTATGTGAATGTTTGCTGCCAGATGACACTATGGGTTTTATAACTGTGTAATAGAAAACCATAATTTTAAAAGTTGGGGCTGTTTAAAAAGGAGGTCAGTATAATATGCTACCTGTAATCTGCTTTTCTCTGCTCTGTGTTATTCCAGCTGCTTCTAAGACAACCAGCAATTTAGCAGCTCTCACTGACACACACAAAATATCCTGACAGTACTTGGTCTTTGTCTGTAATACAAACCTCTTGCATCCTGTGTTGAGGCTTGCCTCTTGGTGTAGAGGTTTGAAGCATTATACTTATATCTTTAGAGTTCAAAACGCAGTTCAGAGACATGAGGTTGTTACTCTTCCAATGGAAAGAGGCTAATTGATATGCTTTCTATCTTTTATATGTTTTGGGGGGCATGGCAGATACTTTTCCTCTCTAGCTTTGTATTTGGATTTAAGTTTGCCTTCACTCTCCCCAGTATCTCTGCTATACAAAGTTCAGTGACAGTATTGCCTTCAAGAAAAAAATCCATTGGATGGAACAAAAGTAAATGGATTCATTAGCTGTTGTTTACTCCATCATCAGAATTGCCCTGATGGCATGACAATAGATTGCTTTCTAAATATTTGACTATACAATAAGGTCAAAAATGACATTCTGTTGTTTTAGGGTGCTGGTCTCTGAAATGTAGTACATGAGATGAAGCTATTTCCAATACTTAGTGCTGTGCCTTCAATAGTTAGAATATAAGGGTATGGGTATAAGAACCAAAGGATAGAAATAGAATTCACTGTAACACAAAGGGATCCACTTGGTTTCCAACTAAGTCTCTGCTCCAATAGTGTTCTCAATCCCCAGAATGAAACACCTGCATTATTTTCCATGGAATGCCATTTCAGAACCTTGGGAAAAACTGATGACCAACTAAGCTACTGCTTAGAAATAGTTCAACTGAAGCACTTAACTCTTTGGAACCAAATTAAGGTAGATATTCAGTTTTAGCAAAAGAAGAAAGGTATGCTTTAAAAAGAATTAAGTCTTATAGAACCACAGGGACCTCCTCTACCTAATTATCCTGTCTCACTTTCCTGGGGCAAAAGGTGATGGAAAAAACTAACTTAGAAAAATATTGTACCTAGTTTGGCATTTGCTAGGTTGAAAAATGCCAGCTCTTTCTGCCCTGCATCTCCAAGCCTGTCTCTGAGCTTTGAAACTCTTTACGGTTCTTGTTTCTGTGTCATAATATTGCATTTGAACCTGTATTATTTTAGATATTACTGTTTCTCTAAATTATGAGTACTTAATCCAAATTATATGTGATAAATTATAATATGTTTTTTCTAATGCAGACAGCCATACTCACAGCCACCTTTAAAAGAGGAATTCACTCTGTACACTATCAAGTTTAGCTACAAATTTTAAGAAAACAGGATCAAAGGGAATATTTAAGGGGATTTAAATAATATAACCCACAAGAACATCAAGACCGTGCTTATAATCATTAGAAATTGGGGGAATTCTGTAATACATATAAGGTAAATATTTACTTCAGAAGATTTATGAATGGTGGGACGTATACTAACAGAATTAAGTAGGAGCCATTTTGGTGAGGGCGACTACTCCAAACAGACACTCCCTTCTTTAGGGTATCTAGTAAAGAAGGCTGAGATTCAGGAAAATTCGGGTCTTGATTGTGAGATAAGCTACTGCATATGCCAAGGTTTTTCTCCTCATGGCAATTCACAAAGGGAGAAATATAAAGCGTTAGAGAGCAAAACAAGGGAAATTAGACATAGTGGTAATAAGACAAACCTAACTTGTAACTTTTTGACCTAGATCTCTGATTTTCTGCATGCAAGTCTGGACTGTAGTTTAACCAGAGAATAAAAATGGCCTCTACTGGGAAACATCACTGGAGGAGAGAGGATACTTTAGTTTGTCTCCATTTATAGATACACACACACACACACTAACTAATTAACTGGGGGTATATGATTTCAAACTTCTCATCACCCCAAATATAGCCAGGAAGAGACTCAGGGTAAGTGATAGTAAATGCAGGTATAGTTTTTGACTTTATTCTCCTTGATTGTGAGGTAACTGCCACATACATATGACCTTATAGAAATTTATGAGATATTAAAGAGTGACCCTTCAAAATCAAGAGTTCTGAGTTTTGTCACTTACTGTTCTGATGACTCAGTAGATTCAAATTTCAAAGAAGAAAATGCCTTTTCTGAATGTTAGCAAATTGTCACGTGCTCTTTTGAACGCAGTCTGGAGATGAGATTTGACCCTTCCATGTCACATCCAAGTTTGTTTATCTTAAAATGTCTTCTGAATGTTCATGAAACATGCTGACCCTCTAACTCAGGCAAGAGGAAGACAAAAGTCTATGATAAAAACATTTTTCCCTTGAGAACATCTAAGGAATATAATATCACTAACAAAAGTTATTATTACTTATTTCATGATATAAGGATTTTCATGGTTAAATCAACTTAAGAGATCTCTAATTTGCCACTCTTAAGCCTATCAGACCTTAAAACAATATGTAGTAAGCCAGATCCCTGCATAGCCTTAAGATAATAGAGAATTTACCTATCAATATAGGTGTAGTAAAATATTTAAAATCCCCACCAAATTATGAGAGCCACCCTTAAGCTTTCCTTCCCCTAAAAATGATAAGAAGCAGGCTGGCTCCCTTCTTTGCCATAAGACAATAGATAATTTCCTTATCACTTTAGATGAAATAAAATTTAAAAATCCCCACAAACTTAGAGGAATTACCCCTGAGCTTACGACACCCTGCAAGTGCAATTCAGATACCTGCCTTGCCCAAGATAATAATTCCTATATCATTTTAAATGTAATAAAAAATTTAAAAATCCCCACAAATGTTTTGGAACCTGTCTTAATATATATTGATTTAATCTTCAGTTGTATGATTTGGAGTATAAAAATATTTTGTTTGCCCAAATGTTATTGATTTATACTGTACTGGTCAAATTCTTATGAATTATTTTCAACTATTCTAAGAAACTTCAGTTATATACAACTACTCCAAGAAACATTGGCTTTAACTTAGTTGGTACAATTGATTTATTGTTCACTTTATCTATGGGAACCTCTTTAAAAATATTTTTATTAATCTTAGATATTTTGAATTAAACTATACAAAGTTTTATTTGCCTAAATGTTACTGATTCAGATTATACTGATCAAATTCTTACTATGGTTTATTTTTAGGTTCTCCAAGAAATTCAAGCTTTAACTTATTTGGCACAATTAATTCATTGTTCACTTTTGTGAAATCAAATACTAGTTTGTTTTTAGATACTTATGAGAAGATAGACATGGTAAAAGTCCTCACAACAGATGGTAAATTTATTAAATGTTACATATTTTTCATGATATTAAGATAATTAGTAAATAAGGATGAATGAATGGGAATAGTTTTAATAAAGAAGGATATAGGTATGGTGACTAGCTAGTTGGATGTTTCCAGAATGGAAAGGAAATAATAAAGAAAGAATTTTTTTGTATTTTATAATGGTTTGAGTAAGGTATTTTCGATACATAAAATATGTGACTTAAAGATGGTATGTATAACCTTAAAATTTCTAAAGTAAAAGTTCAATCAAACCTATTTAAATCCATATAATGATTGGTCTACTCTTGTTAACTATTACAAGAATTGACTTAAAAATAATAAATGTCTGATTTTTTAAAGAACATTAGGTCTTGGCTAAGTATTACACAATTCTTAAAAATCACCTGACTTGCTTTCTCCTACCTGCCGGCCTCTCTCTGGGGCAAGTCCATTGTGCCATCCGTGCCTTGACTCCCCCAGCCTCATTCACCCTCCCATCTCTGCTGCCGTTCTGTCCTCTGAGTTTGGGCCCTGCCCCATTCCTTCTCTTGGGGTCCCAGACACCTGGGGAACCAATACTGCTTCCTGATCCTTTTCATCCAGACAAACAGAGTGCCTTCTCTGGGCCCCAGGAGCATTGCTTCTGGGTCTGTCTAGGTCCTCATCTCCTTCTGCTTCCCTGGGCTTGTACCACCCACCAGCCTCTTTCTGGGACTCAGGGATTGACCTTTCCTCTTTCTGATTCTTTGCATCCAGACCAACCCAGCTCCTCAGTGCAGTGGGACATCTTATCGCCCCATCTGCCTTTGCATCTCTGGGTGGAATGGCCATTAGGTGCCCTGGACCAGCATCTTTCCTGGGACAGTCTCGCAAACCAGTCCAACCCCCAAATTCCTGAGGCCAAAATTGTTCCTGGAGGGATCCAGACCTAGGAGAAAGCCTGGAAACATCTGACCCTCACCTGAATTGGGTCTCTATGGGAACTCCTGAAGACAAAAGCAATCTGGCCACTCCAATATAAAATCAAAAGAGAGAACAGGAAGCTTAGATGAACCAGCTTTTCATGCCCCAAAAGTACACCACAAACACACAAAGAGTTCACAAAAGAAGCAGACCTGAACTTGAAGGCCTGAGTCTCACACAAGAATCAGAAACTACAAAAGAAATTCACATGTCAAAATCACAGAGAAAAAATAATAACATGAAAAACGAAAATAACATATCCCAACCAAATACAAATAGTCCTCTAGAGGACTACAATGAGAACCCCCTAGAGATAATGCAGGACATGGAACTCAAAAGAACAATTATAAACATGAT
>NW_008333879.1:795208-798583 GCF_000622305.1 Nannospalax galili
TATATCATAGTAAAAACACTAAAGTATAAAACAAAGAGAAAATTCTGAAAGCTGCGAAAGAGAAAGAACATCACATACAAAAGAAAACCCATTAGGATTACAGCTGACTTTTCAGTGTAAACTATGAAAGCCAGAAGAGCCTGGACCAAAGTATTCCCAGTTTTAAATGACCACAGATGCCAACCCAGATTACTATATCCAGCAAAGAAAAATCTTCCATGACATAAATAGGCTGAAGGAATTCATGTCCACAAAACCAACCCTTCAGAGAGTTCTGGAAGCAATACAAAGACCTGAAGAAAGGAATGACTATACCCGGGGGTTGCGGAAAGAAATCCAATGAAGCTATAACTGTGGAAATGTACAGCTATATCAAGAATGTAAACAGAAATAAAAATGACAGGATTCAACACCCATCTTTTGTTAATAACTTTAAATATTAATGGACTGAACTCCCCAGTCAAAAAACACAGACTAGGTAAATGGATTAAGAAACAAAACCCATTTTTTTTTGTGGTCTTCAAGAAACTCATCTCACTTTCAAGGACAGACACTATCTCAAAGTGAAAGGATGGAAAAAAATATACCAAGCAAATTGAACTAGGAAAAAAGCCGGTGTAGCAATTCTAATATTTGACAAAATAGACTTTCAAGTAAAACTAATCAGAAGGGACAAAGAGGGCCACTTCATTTTGATCAAAGGAACAATGAATCAAGAAGATATTACAATCATGAACATATATTCACCAAACTCTGGTGCACCCAACTTCATCAAAACAATACTACAGGCCTTTAAGACCCAGATTAACCCCAACTCATTAATATTAGGCGACTTCAGTACCCCACTGTCTCCATTAGATAGGTCAACAGGGCAGAGAGTTAACAGAGAGACATCTGAATTAAACAATACCATATATCAAATGGACTTAACAGACATCTGCCGAGTATTCCACCCAAGCACCAAAGGACATACTTTCTACTCAGCACCCCATGGAACCTTCTCCAAAATCGACCATATACTGGGGCACAAACAAACTTCAACAACTACAAAAAGATTGAAATAATTACATGCATTCTATCAGACTACAATGCAATAAGGCCTACAATCAAAACCCAAGGAAGCCCTAACAACCACATGAACACATGGAGATTAAACAACACACTCCTAAATGGTGAATGGGTCAAAAGAGATATTAAGAAACAAATTAAAGTATTCCTGGAATTAAATGAAAAGGACAATACAACATTACAAAACCTTTGGGACATGCTGAAAGCTGTCCTTAGAGGGAAGTTTATAGCTCTAAGTTCCTACATCAAAAAATCAGAAAGAACACAAATAACGTACTTAACATTGCAATTCAACACAATTGAAAAGCAGCAGCAAATGAAACCCAAACCCAGCAGACAAGAAGAAATAACAAAAATCAGGGCAGAAATTAATGGAACTGAAACAAAGAAAACAATAAAAAGAATCAACAATTCCAAGAGCTGGTTATTTGAAAGGATAAACAAGACTGACAGACTGCTAGCCCAGTTGACCAAAAGAAAGAAAGAGCACCTCAAAATTAACAAAATCAGAGATGAAAGGGGAAACATCACAGCAGACACCAGAAAGATGCAGAACATTATAAGGGAATACTTTAAAAACCTTTATTCTACTAAATTTGAAAACCTAAAAGAAACAGATGGATATCTAAAGACATGGGGACCACCCAAACTAAACCATGAAGAGATTAACAGCTTAAACAGACCCATATCACAAAAAAAAAATAAAAAAAAAAAAAAAAAAAAACACCACAAAAAAAAAAAAAAAAAAAAAAAAAAAAAAATATTTTTTTGAAAAAAAATGTGATACTTGAAAACTTAACATTATGCCCAGCATCACTCTAATAGCAAAGCCTGGTAAAGACACAACCAAAAAAGAAAACTATAGACCCATATCCTTAATGAACATAGACGCAAAAATTCTCAACAAGATACTTGCAAACTGCATACAGACACACATCAAACAGATCATCCACCATGATCAAGTCGGCTTTATCCCAGAGATACAGGGATGGTTCAATATATGTAAGTCAATAAACATCATAAATCATATAAATGGACTCAAAGACAAGAACCACATGGTCATCTCAATAGATGCAGAGAAGGATTTTGGCAAAATTCAACATTCATTTATGTTCAAAGTCCTAGAGGGAATTGGACTGGAGGGAGCATACCTCCACATAACTAAAGCCATATATAACAAACTCACAGCCAACATCATTCTAAATGGAGAAAAACTGGCAGCATTCCCATTGAAATCAGGAACCAGACAAGTCTGTCCACTATGCCTACTTCTCTTTAACATAGTACTTGAAACTCTTGCAAGAGCAATAAGACAAGAGAAGGAAATTAAAGGAGTAATAATTAGAAAAGAAGAGATCAAATTATCCCTTTTTGCAGATGATATGCTATTATATCTAAGGGATGCCAAAAATTCCACCCGAAAACTCCTAGAAATTATTAACAGGTCCAGTAAAGTGGCAGGTTACAAAATTAACCTACAAAAGTCTATAGCCTTTCTGTATACCAATAACAAGCATCCAGAGAAAGAGCACATGGAAATACTCCCATTCACAATAGCTGCAAAAAAAAACAACCAAAAAACATACCTTAGAATAAACCTGACCAAAGACATTAAAGAGCTCTACAAAATTTTAAATCTTTAAAGAAAGAAATTGAGGAAGACATCAGAAGATGGAAGGACCTCCCATGCTCATGGGTTGGAAGAAATAATATTGCAAAAATACCATCCTACCAAAAGTCATGTATAGATCCAACACAATGCCAATCAAAATCTTCATGACATTTTTCATAGAATTGGAAAAAACTATCCTAAGATTCATATTGAAGTACAAAAGACCTAGGATAGCCAAAACAACCCTGAGCACTAAGAGCAATGTTGGGTGGATTACTATGCCAGATTTTAAGATGTATTACAGAGCTACAGTCATAAAACAACATGGTACTGGCACAAAAATAGACCCATAGACCCATGGAACAAAATTGAAGACCCAAATATGAGCAAATGCAATTAAAGCCACCTTATATTTG
The DNA here is from genome assembly GCF_000622305.1 of Nannospalax galili. NCBI lineage: Eukaryota > Metazoa > Chordata > Mammalia > Rodentia > Spalacidae > Nannospalax > Nannospalax galili. The sequence continues at coordinate 798,305 of NW_008333879.1, forward strand.
ACAAAGGGGCCAAGAGCATTAACTGGAGGAAACACAGCATGTTCAGCAAATGGTGCTGGCAAAACTGGATCTCCACTTGTAGAGGAATGAAACTAAACCCCTACCTTTCACCCTGCACAAAAGTCCATTCCAAATGGCTCAAAGACCTCAATGTAAAGCCTTAAACTCTAAACTATTAGAAGAAAACATTGGGAAAAACTTACAAGATATATGTGTAGGAAAGGATTTTCTAAACTGGACATCGATTGCTCAGGAAACAAGGGCAAGAATTAACAAATG
>NW_008333879.1:798973-799978 GCF_000622305.1 Nannospalax galili
CTAGGTTCCTTGTATACCCTTCCCTCCCCCCTCATTTATAAGATGGAGTTTTACTCAGCAGTAAAGAAAGATGAAACCATGAAATTTTGCAGGTAAATAGATGGAACTAGAAACTGTTACACTAAGTGAAGTATCACAGACTCAGAAAAAAAATCGACATATGTTCTCCCTCATATGCTGATCATAGTTCCAATCCATTATATATGAATATATATCCTGATGTAACAACAGGAGCCAGGGAAATGGAAAGGAAACACAGAGGTAAAGAAAAGAAAGAGCCCAAAAGAGGGCCATAGTAGGGAACAGATATTATCAGTGGAGGTGGGGAAAGTAGGGGTGTTTCCCTGGGAAGGGAAGAAGGAGGGACATAGAGGGTTCCATGGGGGTGGGGAGGAGTGAACTCAGGAAAGGGGATGGAGGAAGTGTTGGACCATAGGAGAAGGTATTAGTAAGGGAGAAAGGGGGGAAATGGAGGCACCTTAAGTGGGAAAACCATGATGGAGGGGTGAGACAATGTGAGAGATAAACAATGCCTAGCTAGTTTTGAAAACCAGAGAACCATATTACTCCTACAACCTAGTGACAAATTATACATAGCAGATCAAGAAATCTATGTCGAGGTAAGGTTTATCTGAGAGCAACTGGTCTTTGCCTAAGATTTATCTACCTGATACACACTAATTAAAAATACCAGACTGGTGGAACTAACTTTCTTGGTTGTTTAACAGACATACTTTGAAGCCTATAATAATTTGGTCAGAGGGACATAAAGGACACTTTTTGCTCCTTGCCCTCCTAGGTCGACTAGTTTCAGGGTACTATGAGCATCGCTCAAAATGTCCTTTAATGGTGGTGGGTTACCTGTCCTCTTGATCAAGGAGGCCGAGGAGATCCCACCAGATGGACTTGAACCAGTGTCCAATCTACAAAGAGAAGGGTCAACACAGAGGGAACATTTCCTCTATGCTTTCAAGCGAAGCCAGCCACGGTCGAGCAGGACCTTTG
>NW_008333879.1:800057-800489 GCF_000622305.1 Nannospalax galili
GATCCTCAAACGACCTTAAGAGTAAAAATAAATTGGTTTGTCTGGACCAACTCTATGTCCTTAAACACCCAAAAGAAAATTATAACCAAAAATTAAATGGGCCAACATAATTTCATAAGAGTCCATATGTATAGCTAAAGGCTCCGCAACAAGGAACAATGCCAGACAAGCTATACCTTCTTTTGAGTTGTTGGCCAGGGTAGCCAAAGGGTATCCCATATAGTAACCCAGCATAGAACCGGGAAATTGAACAGCAGACCCCAATCTTATCCAAAGGAATATTGACAACTGATTACCGCTAGATGAGGAACAGCTGATCCTCCTAAAACAAAGACCCCTAGATAGGCTGACTAGATTCACCAGATGGACAAGTAGTGGGGAATGGCTGGGGGTGCCGACAACACAGCAGACAGTAGCAGGGAAGACAGAGTA
>NW_008333879.1:800564-801624 GCF_000622305.1 Nannospalax galili
ATTCTTCAAAGCATAAAAATTTGCTCCTTAATAATTAGTAGATGTGAAAAACATTACCATTGAAATCTACCTGATAACTTTATATCCATTCTTAGATGCCAAGAAGCTCAGAAAGTATCCAACTGTGACTAGCAATCAGATATATAGAGATTAGAAATGCGTGTGCATGTTAGTATGAATTGTATTAAAAATGAATTTTTCTGTATGAAACTGTAATTGAAATGGATATCTTTTTTCAAGTTTAAACCTCATTTAAATTTATGTCTTATAGGGTTTATGTGGAGTATAATATCTTATAACTGTATTAATTCAACTATAAACCTAAAAATTACAGCCAATTTTGAAAGAGATTCATCTTAGCTCTGGAAATTGTTATTGAATATGTCAATGCTGTTGTAATGAAATTCTTCTTCTAATTATATAGTTATTAAATAAATAATTAAAAAAAATCACCTGACTTGGTATAACTAACTTAGTAAAATGTTTAATGTCCATACCTGGAATTCACTCTTCTATGGTAAGCCTGTAAAACTGCCATATTATTGTTGTTTATTTAAAAGATTTCCTTTATACAGACTGTCTTTTTGAAGATTTGCCATTTCTGTACCTGTTTTCTATTAGTAGGCATTTATGTCAAATTAAAAAAATTTTCAGTTTATTATTTATTTAATAACCACATACTTAGAAGAAGCATTTCACTACAACAGCATTGACATATTCAATAACAACTTTCTGAGCTAAGATGTTTCTTTATCAAAATTGGCTATAAATTTTTAGGTTTACAGTTGATTATTACAGTTATACAATATTGTACTCAGTATAAACCTGTAAGACATAAAATTGAATGCATTTTTACCCTTGAGGTTTTAACCTCATTATTAAATACACAGTTTTATACAGAAAAATTCATTTTCAATGCAATTGACATTAAGATGTTTGCCCATTCGTTTCTAATCTCTATATATCTGATTATTACTAGTGACAGTCAGTTAATTTCTGAGCTCCTTGGCATCTGAGCATGGATATAAAGTCATCAGGTAGATTTCAATGGTAGTGTTTT
>NW_008333879.1:801900-837309 GCF_000622305.1 Nannospalax galili
CTATGTGTTTCTAATCTCTATATATTGATTATTACTAGTCACAGTTGGTTACTTTCTGAGCTCCTTGGCATCTAAGCATGGATATAAAGTCATCAGGTAGATTTTAATGGTAATGTTTTTCACATCTACTAGTTATTAAGGAGAAAATTTTTATGCTTTGAAGAATTTTTTTTTTATAGACCCACTTCCCATGTAGCACCCTACCATAGCCTCCCTACCCCCACTCGAGCTCTTATACTCTGATAATCCCTGCTACTGTCTGCTGTGTTGTCAGCCCCCCCAGCTATTCCCCACTACTTGTCCATCTGGTGAATCTAGTCAGCCTATCTAGAGGTCTATGTTTTAGGAGGGTCAGCTGTTCCTCATCTAGCAGTATTCAGTTGTCAATATTCCTTTGGATAAGTTTGGCATCTGCTGTTCATTTTCCCATTTCTATGCTGGGTTACTATCTGGGAATCCCTTTGGCCACCCTGGCCAACAACTCAGAAGGAGGTATCGCCTGTCTGGCATTGTTGCTTGCTATGTAGCCTTTAGTGTACATAAGGTCTCTTATGAAATTATATTGGCCCCTTTAATCTTTGGTTATACTTTCCTTTTGGGTGTTTAAAGGCACACAGTTGGTCTAGATAATGCAATTTATTTTTACTCTTATGGTCGTTTATGGATCTATTCCTCAGGGGTCACATGGCCTTCGGAGGAGCCCCTGGCTCCTTTCTTTTACCAGTTCCACCTATGTGAAGACAAGTCAAAGGTCCTGCTTGACCTTTGGTTGGCTTTGCTTGGAAGCATGGAGGAAATGATTCCTCTGTGTTGACCCTCCTCTTTCTAGACTGGACACTGGTTCAAGTCCATCTGGTGGGGTCTCCTCAGCCTCCTTGATCAATAGGACAGGTGACCCACCACCATTATAGGACATTTTGAGAAATGCTCATAGTCCCCAATTATTATAGACCTCAAAATATGTCTGTTAAACATCCAAGAGTTAGTTCCACCAGTCTGGTATTTTTAATTACTGTGTGTCATGTAGGTAAATCTTAGGCAAAGACCAGTTGTTCTCAAAGAAACCTTACCTAGACATGTATTTCTTGATCTGCTATGTATAATTTGTCAGTAGGTTGTAGGAGTGATATGGTTCTCACTGGTTTTCAAAGCTAGCTAGGCATTGTTTATCTCTCGCGTTGTCTCACCCCTCCATCATCATTTTCCCTCTTAAGGTGCTCCCATTGCCCCCTTTCTCCTATAACGATACCCTTCTCCTCTGGTCCTACCTCTCTTGAGCTCCTTCTTTTCCTTTATCCCATAGGTTCCTTGTATACCCTTCCCTCCCCCCTCCCTTAAGGTAACCCAATTTTTATCCATATTTCCATTTTTTCATTAAAAGAATGATCAATAGTCCCATCTTCTGTCAATATTTGTCAAATAATGCAATACATTTTATAAGACATATTTTTATAAGTAAAAATTACTTATATATTTCATTATACAGATATTTTATTAGCTTTTAATAAAGATATATATCTGCTTTGAAAGATTTACAAGCTTCACCAAAAAACTTTGTCTATAGCTAGCACCAGACAAAATTTTGCTAAATGTTAATTTAACTGTTTTGGATATACTGTCACTAATCTTTTTATTAAGCCTCATAAATCACAGTAAATTCTTTTCAATAGCCTTTAGGATTCCAGTAGATTCCCACTTTCCCTTGGAATTCCCATTTTCCCAAAATATGCCTTTTCTCATATTTTTGCTTCTCTTAAAGAGTCAATGATTTAAATTCACCTTGTGACATTGTGATGCCTCTCTAACTTTTCTATTACAGAAATTATGACTGTAAGGTGAATTTAAAGGACTAACAGCTCTCATACCCAAATAGATTTACCTATTTGTTTTAAATTCCTTTTACCCTTGTATGAATGACTAGAAAATTTAGTTTTTAAGAATTTTCTATGAGTTATTTCGACCCAATACATTCAACAAAAAGTATATTCACCCCAAATTAACAAATAGTTAGTCTTATTCAACAGGGCTACATCAAATCCCTCCAGTTAACTGTAAAAGGTCTTTATTTTATTTATCTTTCTGTGTCTCCAAATAGTTTCATCTTTGTTTTATGAACTGCAGAAAAATAGTAATGGTTTCTGTAGGATAAATTTTTTTCACTTCCGTATGGATTTTCATTATTTCTATCCAAATATATATCCCAATATCCAATTGCACTCATTGATTTCACCCAGCGGGCAAAACTTTTAGCTCCCATTTCTGCTTTCAAATAATTCCCAAATTAACATTTCACTCTACTAACCTACTCACAGTATATGGTTCAAGTCATCCTCATATTGTTTTGTGCCACTTTGGCTCATTCCTCAGTCTTTTTTGTCAATATTTACCTCTATTTAAAACCTCCTTCAATAGAAAACTCATTCTCTTTCTACTTCAAAGCACTGATCCCATATAGAATTACTCAGCCTACACAGAATGAAATCATCATTCTAACTATCTAGTTGTCATTCAATTATCATGGGTACAAATCAACAAATTATGCAATCCTGTCCTGACTACCAGTGAGTGGGCATAATCATCTTGAAAGAAATCTAACTCCAGGGGTTCATCCTAATGAAGACTGGCAAATGAAAGTAAGTTACATAAATTTCTTTGGTCATTTTAAATTGATTCATATATAAATACTTTAAAATATGTATTTTATTATTTTTATATGTATAAGTGTATTACCTGCATGTATGTAAGTGCACCTGTGTCATGCAATGCCCAAGGAAGTCAGAAGAGGGTGTCAGATGCCTTGGAACTGGAGCTACAGATGATTGTTAGCTGCCATGTGAGTGCTGGTAATTGAACCTAGGTCCTCTGCAAGAGCAGCCAGTGCTCTTAAACACTGAGCCAACTCTTCAACCCCAATATTAATACTTTTTAAAACTTTATTTTTACTACTGCTCAAACACAAAGATCTGCTTGAGCTGTAATACATTAGGAAAACACATTTAAATCTTTTCAAAACAACTCATATTTCAAATTTTAAAAATCATTCCTTTCAATTTTCCCCTCAACCATCTTATGGAAAAAAATCTTAAAATAAAAAAAAAATATCAAAAACCATGATTTTATACAAACTAAATTAAGGACCTGGTTTCTTTCATTAATTTGAAGCTCTGAATCTACATGTGTGTCTTAATCACTTTTCTGTTGCTGTGGTAAAACACTGTGACCAAGGGAACTTATAAAAGAAGAGTTCATTTTAGCTTACAGTTACAGAGGGATCAGAGTCCATCATGGCAGAGAGGTATGGTGGCAGAGGTGGCTGGATGGGGAGCAGGAGCTCACACAAATCACATTTTTCATGGCCAATAAAGGCAATTGTACACTCAACTCTCCATACAAACTCGTGTTCAAAAATTATGGTTCATAAATTATTTAAAATGTTAAAAAATGTAGGAGTTGAGAAAAGACAAAAACCAAAGAAAATAAGTCAGGAAGTTTCAGCCCATTTCTCAGGAAACTGTGAGGATCATTACCACTTGATTCTGATGCTGAGTTAGTGGCCCATCACTTAGTCACCACATGTTCTCACTATATTTAATGAGTAAATGAGGATTTCCTGTCAGGAGAGAGTTGGTAGATCAATGCTGGTGTTTTTGTTCTGAAGTGATTTGTGTGGAGGTTGGCCCAGAACAATTTTTCATTAATGCTTTTCATTCATTCATTCATTGGCTATTTAATTTCCACCCATATAAAATGGGTTAGAAGGTGGAAAATAAAGAATAAAAAAGTCAGGCAGCTGCCCATATCAATTCATGTTAAGCTCACCAGTATCAGCTGCCCATATCAATTCATGTTAAGCTCACCAGTATCACTGAGAAGTGACTTATCTCATTGCTCCAAAAACTCTTGATTTTGCTAACTTTAGGATTATATAAAAAATCCCATCAATTAGTCATCTGATCTGTTTCTTTTAGAAAGACTTTCATTTTATGTTTTTAAAATTCTATTCCATGCAAGCCCTATTTGTACTAACAGTTCATGGCAAATGTATAGGATTTTCATATATGCCGTAAAATAACATTCAAACAAGTCTACGATTTCTTTTTCATCACATGAACAGGTAAAGAAGGCACACAGATAGAAGTCCAAGTTCAACTGTTTTCTAACAGCAGGTTATTTTTAATGTTTTCTTTTCTTTTAATCTTTAAATAAAAAATGACTCATAATAAGAAAGAACAAAAGATCTAACATTGGAAAAGAAACTATGTCCTCGTGCTTTGTTTTCTGATCTAAGAAGTAAAGATAACAGTGTCTTCTTCATAGTTTTCATGATGACTAAATTAATTAATGATTATAGACAGAGCATTTAGAATTGTATCTGCCATGGGCCAAAATGTTCATTATGCTCCAAGCATTGTCAGCTATTTAGTGTTTGTATTGATTCTTCCAGCTCTGTATACTATTATTGCCATTCATTTTATAGATGAAGAACCTGAATCTTAAGGATATCAAGTCATTTTGTCAAAGTAACAGAGATAATAAGTGGTGAGAATCTGTCCAGATATTCTGGCTTTATCCCATTATGCTTTCTTCCTACTTAGCATCTGGTAGGAATCAAATATTCCAGAATCTTAAAAACTAATTAGCACAATCATGTTTGATGTATTACAACCTTCTATACAAATATTAAGATACTAAACATCACACATAACACCAAAAACAATGTGGTTATTTTAAACTTAGAATTCACAAGTTCTCCAGTTAGCACTGTCAGTGGGAGCCCAGTGTTTCAGGGAGTTCATATCACATTGTTTGAAATTTAGCTTTTTCCGTACTTAGAACATTTGATTATTTTTATTCTTTGTACATTTTTTTTTTCTTTTGTGATTCTAGGAGTGTGTTCAGGCCCCAGCCGAACAGATTAACATATTAGGTAAGAATCTAGCATCAGTAACGACTGTTGTGACAGGAAGGGAAACTGAGGCAGTTTAGCACTATAGATACTGTTGTTTGGGGAGAGTACAGGAAGCCTATATGTTTAGGACTCATCCCCAACAAAATGGATATGAAAATGGATGCTATCTGTTGCTGGATAGTTGAGTCTTTTATCTGGTTTGTACATGGATCTATACTATAGGAATTCTCGGTTACAGACTTGTAAAATATTCCTGTGTGTCGAATGCGTAACTTTCAGGGCATCTGATTGTTAAAGGCGCATCTCTGTTTGCTCAGCTTATACAAATGAAATGAAGCAAGAGCTCCTGAGCCTATGCATATTCACATGTAGTATGGTGGTACTTACAGAGTCTATCCTACAGGTCGTACAGCGAATGAGTCCGAGAAGCGATTGACACTTAGTGCTTAGTCACTGCTTAATAAACAATGATTATCACGGATACCTATTTCAGTGAGGCTTCCACTCCCTAAGATATTTCCCCAGTATTTCTGAAAGTTACCATGGTGTATCTCATGCGTGCTAGAAAGAAGTCTTCTCAGTATGATAGCATGGTCTCCCACTCTCTCCTTTTCTGGTTTGAAATTTGCTTCCAGAGAATTCCATGTCTACTGGACCACAACAGCCTCAGGACCCCCTGATGCTTCAGCAGTGGTGGTTTTCAGGGTCGGTTCTCAAGTGCAGCCCAATTTCATGGTAGTTCAGTGAGTATCAGATATATTGATGAGATAGTGCCTCCCTCATTTAAGACTGCTGATTGCCTCATTTCTCAGGATTTCTCAGGTAAGCATAGATCTTTCAGGATATATCTTTCTGGTAAAGTATGGCTTGGAGGATCAGAGCAGCTGCTCTGTGAGGAAAAAAAGAAAAATAATGGTGGAAAGGTAACATTTCACCGTCAATTTCATTTCTCTCCTTGCCTGTCAGATTTTTGTCTTTAAAGAGAGTATTTTCATGGAAAGCCTGTCCATTCCTTCGACAAAGATACAGACCTTTAGAATGTCCCTTATATGTCCCTCCAGAAGTTTTATAGTGCCATTCATAAACAGGACCCAGTATAAAATGGAATGAGAACATTCAATCACGCACTGAACATTTTATTAGAAAGTGAAGAAAGTACTATGTCAGAAGGCATTGGTATTTCCTTCCATTTGAGTATCTGTAATCCCAAGTGGTCATCCCTAAACCTATGAACACAGAGCAATACTAAATAGACTCAGTAGGTTGCATATATGTATATGCGTGTATACATAACAAAATAACCATACAAGAAGACGTCATGAATCTGAGAGGAAGTGGGGATGGAAGGAGGTGATGAAGGGGAAGAGGGATGATGTAAATATAGCATACTCATGTATAAAAAATAATAAATGATTTATTTTTAGAATTTTTAATTTATGCAACAAATGATATAAAAAGTAAACTGAATTTGCCTATCAAGTATGATTTAGCATTTATCTCTGAATAAACAATTTGAAATTGTAACAAAATTGTTTTTTTCCTAAATGAGGTCAGCTCTGAAAGCTTGTAGATTAGCCAGGTGTAGTGGTGCATGCCTTTAATCCCAGCACTTGGGAGGCAGAGGCAGGTGAATCTCTGCGAGTTCAAGGCCAGCCTGGTCTACATAGTGAGTTCCAGGCCAGCACGGCCTACAGGGAGACCCTGTCTCAAAAAGACCAAAAACAACAACAAAACAAAATGAAAACAAAACAAACAAACAAAAAACCTTATGGATTTAAGTCTCCTAAGCCCAAGATAGCAGAATTTATCCTCAAAACCTAAAAACTTTATATTCCAATAAGTAATGAAGCTTCTGTTACCTCAGAAAGACTCAAACAGAGACCTTTTGTTATCATTTTTTATGATATGAAATAGTCTTTCTAATCCCAAGCCTTCTTTGGCTGAGTCTACTTCTAAGCTTTCCAATTCCAACTTAGCTAATGATTTTTTGCAGAAGGCTTTTTCTGGTACATTAATTTATGAGAGACATACTAACCTCTAACACTGATTTCTTCTTATGTATTATCCCTATGATACATGTAATTTCTCTCTATATATTTCATGCTTACATGCTATTTTGAAGTTCTGTTCAAAACAATCCTCCCACAGGTAACAACATAAACTCTGGCTAACATACAAGAAAATGTGAGGTGAGTCATTAGAGAATTAATGAAAAGGCAGGCAAGTCCTAAAGGAGAGGTAAATATTTGTAAGCGGGGTTCAGAACAGGATGAGTTTCTTGTGTTTATGACTTTTATCCTGAGTCAGGCTAAAGTCAGCAGTATATGCAGTGGTCAAAAAACCAGAATTTCTGACATCTTTCTGGTCTGATGAACAGAGAGCAAACTTGGAGGAAGCCAGCCATAAAAGAGAGTAGGCACCTCTAGGACAGAAGGAGCAGGGTAGAGAACAGAAAATATACATAAAAAAGTTCTCAATCTGTGACTTATTCCTGGTCCATCAAGTGCAGAGAAGGCCCAAAGCTTCCCTTCTAATGATAAGCTTCCCTTCAACTGAAATGAGCTCTTACTCAAAAAGCAGACTCTACCTACTGGGGGTAACCGGTCCATTGCCTACATTCAAAACAATCTATACTCTTTTGAGTTCAGTGACAACAATATCTAGAATCTCTGCAGCATAGTATATATAGTCTGGACATGAGATTATTCTTTCTTTGGAGAACTACTCTCAAAAGAAAAAGGAATTCAATGGCATTAGATCAACCATGGGATATATGGATTTTATAGCATTTATAAGAATTTTACTCAAAGAATTCAAGGAGCATAAGATAGCAATATATGGAAACATAAGGAACCTCAGTTTCAGAAAATAAGTGAAAGTAAGTGGAAATTTTACAACTGAAATAAAGCAGCCAACATTAGAATTCCATGACTAGACTTAGTAACAGGATTGAGATGAGCACAACTCATTAGCATGTTGGAAGATGAATACTGGAGAATACTAGCAGGAAGAAATTTAGATTTAAAAAATGAGTAAAGCCATAAGAATTTGTAGGACAGTGAAAACAGAAAACAAAAGATTGCTTTTTGTTCAGAGTAAAGAGGAAATCTTGAGGAGATGAGAACTCAATTACCTTTCACATACAAGAGAACAAAGTTAACCTACAGTGGATGAAATCAAAACAGTGAAGTTAATTTATGGCATAAGAAACAAGAGGGATGGGTTCAGGGAATAGAGAAAAGAAATCTATTGATACAGATCTGAGTTACAGAGGTATATGTACTTACTAAGCCAGGGAGTGTATAATTAAAAGTCGTATATTTCATGGTATACAAAGTTGAATCTTTATGTAAAAGGAAACAAACCCTAACTGTTTGAGCCACTTAATTCTCATCCTTGAGTTCCTTCTGTGGACTACAGTGTGTGACATCAAGAAAATAGATGTTTAATGAATTCTTCTTGAGTTACATTCTATATATTCCTTTTTCTTCTCTACTGACCTAGGGCAAGTGAGTAAACACAATATACTTCCTGAAAAAAATGGACAGAAGAATGAAATAAAGAATGTAAAACCATAAGCATTATAAGCTAATAAAGATGTAAACTATATCTAGTATAGATTATATAATAATACAGAAGACTGCATGTTTTAGAAGTTAGGCTGCCCCATACCAGGTGTATGATATAAGTCAAGACCCTAAATAATATTCTCCTCACATTTAATTGGTCAAGCAGGAGCTAAAAGAATGTAAAGAATCAACATTACATGGCTGGTCAGTGAGTATTTGTGCCAGTTAGGATATTGGAATGAAATAGTTCTTCAAATACATGAAGTACATTTACATGGCTGGTGTACCTGGTGCCAACCTCAGGAACCATTACACTCCTTAGGTCTGGAAGGACTAGGGAAGAAAATGGTATATTTAGTTCCCGTTGACATTGGGAGCTCTAGAAGGGTAGAGTTGCGGGGTCTCTAGAGTGGAGGCCTGCAAGCTTTGTTACTGCCAGCAACGGAAGTTCTTTCCCATCTGATGAACTTAACTAGGAAACAGTATTCAGAATCAAAGGAGTTACTGGGGATGACCTTCTAGGACATAGAACAAGTCAGAAAACCATGGAGAATAGAGGGGCCTGAGAGTGGGAAATAACTAGAAATGAACCAGTACTTGTGCCCACACCATGTCCTTTTGACTTGTAGGCTAATGTTCTTTTATTTTTCATATATCTCACTGCATCTTCCTTTAAGACACAGGAATTTTAATAGCAACCATGGGTTTCATTATGGTTCGCAACTTGTTGAAATAAGGACTTCCAACTTCTTTTCTAGTAGTCAGAGGTTATCACATAGCTTCTGAGTTAAGATGAGGGGTAGAAGATGGGAATGAAATGCCACCAGTTAGTTTAGTTCTTGGATCATTAGCTCAGACACCAGCAACTATCGTTCTGATTCAGCATACACCTGTCCCCAAGTTAGTGAACTCTTTTAGGACTTTTATATGAACACAACTGAGTTACTAATTAAATACCATAAGGCTCACTGATGGATGGTTACTCTTTAATATGACATTTTAGAGCATAGAAAAGACAGGGACTAAGATAATTTTTCGTCAGGCTAGCTAAATGTAATGCAGCTAAGGAAAGGATTAGGGCACAGGATCTGACTTCAATTATTTCCAGCCAAGCAGGTCTTTCAGAAATGTCTTTTGCAACTGCCAGTCCTATCCAATTGCCTAGGCAGCATTAGACAAATTTTTTTAGTAGTGAAATATGGTTGAAGGCATAAAAACTTGCCGAGTCTCACTGAGTCTTATCTGTTGTATGAAAAACATTATTATAATGATAATAGATACCCCCAACTAAGATTGTGAGAGTTAATAGGGGCAACAAACATACAACAGTTATAGCAGTGCCTATAAAATACATAGCATTTAGTGTCAGATGCCATCGTCATCATAATCATCATGATTTTTCTTTGACCTTATTTGGATGAAACTGTCAGTAATTATCATATGACCTTGCTTGGATGTTTGGCTAGCAACCAAAGTCTAGCAGACCAAAAATTCTCAGCTATTGGCTCAAAGGATAGTGTGTTAGTTTCCTTTGGCTGCAATGATACATCATTAAAAATTGAATGAGATATAACCACAGGAATTTATTTTCTCACAGTTCTATAAGCTAAAGTACGAAATCAAGGTGAGCAGGAATAGTTACATCCGATGATGGACAATCTGTCTAACACCTCTCTCTTATCATCTGGTAATTTCTGGAAGTCCCTGGCTTTTCTTGGTTTGCAGGCACAGTAGTGTTAAGTCTCTGTCTTTGTGTCAGCTTCTCCTTTGTCTTCTTACTTTTTGTATCTGAATTTCTGGCTTCTATGAGTAAACTAAAAACAATTCTTGAAGCATATGTATGTTTGTGTATATGTGTATATTTATGTATTTTGTGTATTCTTGTTTAAGGATGGTTTTTGTCATTGCATACTTGAAAAAATCCTGAATATTATGACATCTAAGTCTATCAGATTATAATTCCTTTCTCTATCAGACCTTGGTAAGATGGGAAGGAGCAGCTATTAAAAGTAATTCTTTCAGGTGAAATTGAACTTTGAGAAGACACTTGACCTCATCATACTGTGTTGGTAGTTGCCTGCTGGCTGTTTCTCCCCTAGGATGCCTAAATCCTTCTGAGATACTGTATTATATCCTTTCTGCTTTTCAAATTCTGGGAAAAGTCTTTGAATATATTATAGTTCTGTGATCTTAAAGTACCCCATGAGGCAGATCATATTATTCTCATTTGTTGATAAGAAAATGAAGCTCAAAAGTTTATCTTGCCAAATTTATTACAATTAACAAGTGCTTGTGTTAGGCAGTGGATCTGTCTTCTTCACTGCTATGTCTCAAGGAATTATCCAGGACTTGGCACACAGAACAACAGTTTTCAAAGTGTGTTCTTTAATGATCAACATCAGCATTACCAGGGATCCCATTAGGAATGCAACTTGTTAAGCTCCATTGTATATACACTGAGTCAGAGACTCTGAAAGTAGGGAAAACAATGAAAATCTTGAACACAAAGCTGGAAGACCATATGTGTGTGTGTGTGTGTGTGTGTGTGTGTGTGTGTGAGAGAGAGAGAGAGAGAGAGAGAGAGAGATGTGTGATGTGATATATATATATGTGTGTGTGTGATGTGTGATGTGATATATATATATATATGTGTTTGTGAGATATATATATATATTTTTTTTTTCGCCCCCCAGGAAGTAATATGATTTCTAACAGTAGGATAGCATAGAATGTCCACCATTGACTCTTCTCCTTTGTGTGAGCTCAGCTATTTGCTGAGCTATTCTTTTGGGACGTAGGATTTAGGATTCACTTTTACTATGCTCAACAGAACCTCAGGAGTGAAGAAAGCATTAACTTCCTGTTTTCCAGAAAATAGAGGACTTCCATCTCATTTTGTACCTTGAGCTTTGTTCCTGGTGTCTCTTAGCCTGGCCTTAAAGCACTAACTTGACAGGGGGGAAAATCATCTTTTCACATCATTTAGCCCATTGCTTGCCTAATGGGACATATAATGTGATGAAATTGCCACCTGGTGGTTGAGATATGGGACAGTTCCCAGGAGGATAATTACACAGGCTGTTATTTAATATTTTAACTGTACCTGCTCCAAATGCATGCTTGTGAAGTTAGTTAATGTTATGACAAGCTATCGATTGGAACTGAGATTTTTGACACCTTTAAAATGCCAGAAAAATGAGTTGCTAGATTTGGTTTCCCCAGAAACCAGTCACTTGATGTCAGAGATGTATTTATTCTAGATACAGGCGCACGACAGACTAAAATGTTATTCAAAGGCAAAATATAAGGTGTAGCATGTAAGAGGTAGACTTTAAAATTGGTGCATTATATTTATTTTGAAAACAATGCTCCATTTTATAATATTCCATGTAGTGATGAAGATAAGTTTAAAGTCAAATATTTATTTTCACTGAAATTTTAAAAATGTCTTTCTAGGAAATCTCAGGATGATTTGGGTCTTTTATCTCCCTATGGAGTATTAAAGTGGTATATTAATCACTCTAGAATAGACTTTGTCTCAAGAACAGTCTCGGTGTCAATGACTTAGTAATACCAAGAGCAAAGGTTAATTTGTTTTGTTCTAAGTGTCCAATAAATTTGGTAGGGAATGCTGTCCCACACAACACCTCAAAACTCAGGCTGCTATGACGCTCTGATTGAACACGAGTCTTCAGGCTACCAACACAAAAGAAGAAAACACACTTTGATTTATATCTCCTCATCTGATGTGATAATTTTCCCTCTGCACCCATTGATTAGAACTTATCAATAGCCTCATTCAACTGTGAAAAATTTGGATATGTGTGGCAAGCCCATAGAATATTGGTAATTAGTAAAATATCTTTGCTCAGAGTTCCTACTTGGTCTAATTTATCTAATTTTGTAGGCTACCCTGAAGCTCAACCATATGAACTGATTGTTGGGACAACGGGTCAAAACCATCAACTCCTGTAGATTTTGAACATTGTCCCTATATCCTTGGATAACTAGCACATATGAATCTGTGCATCTTTATTTCATAGCTGATACCTAGTTTCAACCAGGGTACTAAAAAATTAAAAAGATTTAAAATTTTTTCAAGGGCTTGTCCTTTCGAAAATTTCTGGAACACTAAAGTAATATCTCATTATCAAATTAAATCACTAGAAGGAACCATCCTTGAACCTGGTTAACTCCCACAAGCATATCTTTAGGGAGCTAAGGGTTAATGCAGCAGCTTCAGTGTTTATCAGTTGTTAATACAAGAATACTGGTGCAGTAAAGGCTCTCTATTCTTAAGCACCCTTTGCCTAAAGACCCTTTTGGAAGGCAGGATGTTGGAATACAATGGAACAGATACCTGGTTTGGAGCCATTTCTAGATTCAAGTCCTAAGTCTGGTAATTTTTGTTCTGGTGACCCTTATCCAGGCACATTGTTTTCATCTAGACATCTTTGTACAGTGGACTAAACTGTGGTTTCATTCAGTCTCATGGAAGACTTTGAGTTTTGCAACCAGGCTTAGGCTTGGGTCCCAGTTCCACATTGTGTACCCATGTGACTTGGGCAAATCACTTATTCTTCTATGCTTTGTTTTACTCACCTGTGAATTGGTAGTAGCAATAGCAGCGATATTCAAAGTTATAGCTAGTATTTTAATTAAATTAGGTACTGTTTGGAGAGAACTTTCCTTGTAATAAGTACCTTATTACACAGAAAAAGTAAAAATATTAATTTGTGAAGATATCAGCTTCTTTATTACCAACCAATGCTATTGTAAACCTCATCTTTCCTTTTCTACTCCCTTCCTCTTGCCCTCTCGTCCTTCCCTCCTTTCTTCCCACTCTGCCTCATTTTCTCTCCTTTTATCTATCTCATTGGATAATCAAGAAAACTCAGAACTAGATTTAGTGCCTGTGATTTTTGGCTTTCAATGTTAACTTGGCACAACCTAGAATCCCCAAGAAGAGATTCTCAACATGGGATTGTCTACATAGGGTTGGTATGTAGATATGTCTGTGGGATGGTCTGTAGACATGTCTGTGGGAGCTGGTCTGTAGGCATGTCTGTGGGAGCTGGTCTGTAGACATGTCTGTGGGAGCTGGTCTGTATGCATGTCTGTGGGGGCTGGTCTATAGATATGTCTGTGGGAGCTGGTCTGTAGACACATCTGTGGGAGCTGGTCTGTAGACATGTCTGTGGGGGCTGGTCTGTAGACATGTATGTGGGAGCCGGTCTGTAGGCATGTCTGTGGGGGTTTGTCTTTCTTAATGTGGAAAAACTCAGCACACTGTAGGAGGCACTGTTCCCTAGCTATGAGGTCCCGAACTGTAAGAGTATAGAAATTGAGTAGAGCATAAGCAAGCAGGCAAGGGTTCCTGTGTTCTCTCTGCTCCTTACTGCATGTGGTACAATCAGCTGCTTCAAGCTCCTGCCATCTTGGCCTCTCCTCAGTGATAAAGTGTATCTTGCAATTGTAAGCAGAATAAACCCTTTCTCCCTTAAGCGGCCTTTTGATTGGTCAAGGTATTTTATCACAGTGACAGAAATGAAAATAAGACAGTGACTTGTCAGTCTGCTGGCACAGCCTTACCTTATTATGTTTACTATAAAATTATCCAAATTACTTTTGAAGACAGACAATAGCTTTTAGTAGTAGAAGTGCACTAAGACTAAAATATTTTGAAATCATGCCATAATTGCTTTTCTTTTTTGGTAATTTTCATAGGAATAGAGCTTTCTTTTCTACTTTGTCCTTGTGAAGCATTCTTTCAGAGTTCTCTGTTACCTGTAGGAGTGGGACATTTCTTTAGAAGGAAGCAGTGAAAGGAAATAATACTTTAAATAAATACAATTTGAGTATTTGAAGGCCTTTCAAAATTTCTTACAGATTACTGTGAAGTTTTGGTAACTCCCACTCTTGTACCCCCCTCCCCCGTGTTCTGTGCCAGTCAATGGCTGGCAAGTCGCCTGTGTATTCCAAGCCCTACTCCCCTTAGAGGCTTTGGGTACTGAATTCCCCACCCATCATATGCTGAAGAGAGAAGTAGAATATGGGTCTGGTCTTGTCTGAATTGGCTTTTTTCCTTTGCTTGGGGAGGAGGCACTGTTCCAGAAAGATAACAGACTGTTGGCAAGAATTCAGCAAAATGAAAGAAAATATGGTCTGTGGCAGGGCGGATGTATTGAGTTCTTAGAAAGTGTCAGAGGCCAAGTATATAATAAAGTCAAGTCAATGACAAGATGATGGGGAAGAATAATTGCCCAGAGGTTTGTGGTGGGAACAAGCACCTAGGAAAAGGCAGAGATGAAGGAGAAGGTTTCAGACAGCCTGGCTGGGAGCAATTGAGAAGAAAGGAACCCCTGTCTCTGCTGAACTCCAAGTATTTATTGTTGACACTATTCTTTTTAGAATCATTTATTTTTATTATCCAGGACATTTCCTATATGGTTTTGTTTTATCGCCAATCTTTTTTCTATGTGTGTCTTAGTTCCATAATATGATTGTAAATTACTGGATGTCAGAAGTTGGCTGCAGCTTCTTGTCTCCTTATCAATGAAAGGATGGCATAGTTCTTACCTTAGCTCTGCTGTTCACTAATGGTGCCTGGAGAACATTACTTGATTTTTCTAAATTGTAATTCCTTCTGCAAAATGGGACTTTCAGTACCCACACTGTAGAGTTTTAGGGGAGTTTAATGACCTATAAAATGCACTATATATTAAGCAAGATGCAAATGTCAGTTATTATCTTTCTGCTTCACAGTGGGTGATCAGTATGTATTGTGTGATTATCATATCAATAGCACAGGTTAGTATAATATATGGTACATACATATGGTACAAATGTGTTCTTTACGTGCATATATCTGCTCTGTATATGTATATGTCTACGTATACTCTGTAGGTGAAACAGAATAAATACAGCAAAATAAGTGAGCTATTTACATTTTATAAGCTTGAACAACTTACCAAAAATTTTGAGTTGTTATATATGTAAATATTATATATTATATAGCTTTGTGTGGATTTAATACACAAATCTGGAGTCTCAGAAATTGAAGAGTCTGAACATTTCCCAGAATGACAAGTCCTGAGTAAATTTACCAGACCAGTGCTGCAGCCTTATTTCCAAACTTTGTCTCTCTGTTAATTGCTGTGAAGCTACTTTGTGTCCTGTGTTTGGAAAATGGCAGGATTGTCCAAAGCTGGACTAGGTCAAGAAGAAAAAATAGGCCTGTTTTGTTTTTGTTTTTTTTTTTTTGGTCTTTTTCTTTTTTTGAGACAGGGTCTCTCTGTAGCCCCAGCTGCCCTGGAACTCACTATGTAGACCAGGCTGCTTGAACTACAGAGATCTGCCTGCCTCTGCCTCCTGAGTGCTGGGATTAAAGGCGTGTGCCACCCTGTCTGGCCCTAGCTTTCTTTAATGGGGAAAGCTTGGTAGATGTGACCTAATGTGAATTTCTCATTTCCAATTGTCATCTGTATGAGATCTCTCCTAATTGATTGCCTGATCTGAATGCAGTGAGAATCAGCTGTCAGTCATTCCTTTGAAGCTCTCTGCAGACCGGAGCACCACTTTTCTCTGTGAGTACTTTCTGATCTGTGAGGGGATAGAAGCAACAAGCAGAGAGGGGCGGGGCAGGTAGCCGGTTTGCATGCAGTGCAGACAGGCAGATCAATCAGGCTCGTGAGAGTGTCTTAATCAGAGGCCTGTGGTTCACTGCAGTGGTGGCTGAGTGCTACCTCCTTGCCAGTGGCATCTTCTGTTTAGAGATACTATTGATTGTTCGCTCCCCTTACCTTCCGGGAGAGTTTTCGGCTGCAAGGCGATGTCAGGAGAAGGACAAGGAGAAGAGTGTTAACTGTGTGTGGGATTTGAAGCTAGGCTTTAATTTCCCAAGCAGCAGATGCAGTGCCACTCAGTGAAGACTCTTTAGACTGGTGATGAGTGGAGATATATGAAGCTGAGTGCCGAGCCAAGGATGCTTGCAGAGGCGAGGGGAGAGTGATTCAGTGAGTGGATCAGAAGTGGATTTGGTTTAGACAAGAAGGCAACAGACAGGAGCTCTGAAGGAGATCATGCTGAGTGCATTAATTCTGCCTGGAAAACAAGAAGTTACTGAATAAAGTGGTCCCCCCTGCCCCCAGAAATGTAAAATCTGGAAATCAGACAAAATACAATGGATTTATGTGTAGCCTATGCATATAAATCAATGTTTCTATGGGGACACTGGCAAGTAAGCAAGGTATCCACAGAAACAGACTCATCACAGAAGAAATCTAAACTATTTTGAACAAATGGAATTGGTGAAAGATATAGACCTTAATTATCCCTGATTCAGAGTTTTCTGTGAGGATGAATAATTGAATACAATCAAGGCAGTTTTTCTTCAAGCCAGAGAAGTGATGCTGGGGGCAAGACACAGTAGGAGGGAGACAAACCAATTGGAGATTATAAATGAGCGGATAACATAATTTTGTATATTGAATGGTCATAAAAATCATGGGTGATTCTTTACCACCTCATTGCCGTTAAGTAGTTCAGAGGCAGATATATAAGATGAGGCAAATTTAAACTTCAGATGCTCTAAAGCAAAAAACCATCAGAGATATGAAAAGGATTTTCAATACTGGAATGGATGGGTTCAAAATTATAGGTCAACTACATATTATGCTACATTGGTTGAATTCCTCATTATTTTCTGAAGCTCATTTTTTACAGGTAATACAGGGATAATATGTATGCTCGCTATTCTCTTTCCCACTGACCAAGTTTGCATTTATGTTCTATCTTCTCTGTCCTGCTTTCGGCTGGAGAGATTGTGTCCTGTCAGGCATGCAGGGAAGTCCAAGCATCTGTTCCCTCTCCGTTCCTGGTTTGGGAGCTGCCTCTGGTAGCAGTTTTATTCTGTCATGATAGAGATTCCATTGGAGAGAACCTCCTTCATGTGTTTCCCTTCTTGCCCATCACCTGGGAGTCAGGTAGAACCTCTTCACTGTTGTTAATTGCTGAGTACCTTATACCACTGTTTCCTTAATCTTGTCTATCAGCACTTTTATTTGCACCATCTGAGGTGAAACCTATTTTCTGTTGGAACTTTCCTCTAAAGCTTATAGGATTTCAAAAACATGCCCCAAAATTTCCTAACCAATACAGAAAGGCATATGCACCCATTCTTTTGAAAGGTCAACAGGCTTTACCCTGAGAGCCCTCAAACCTGGGATAGTAGGCTATAGAGTGGACCCCAAATATGTCCAGGTATTAAAACCTAGAACTTCTGTTATATTTAAAAAGATACATGATGACTAAGATTCAGCTATAGATATTGATGAGGGATTATTTTGGATTACTGGGGTGAGATTTAGATGCCATTACAAGTGTCCTTAGAAGAAGTGAGAAGAGATGAGTAGAATTGATGCTGATGAATGCAATGTGACCTCTGCTGGGTTGCTGTGCTACTGTTCTGGTTTGGATCTGGAAGGTCCCCCACAGGCTTATGTTTTGAGTTCTTGGCACCCAGCTGTGGAGTCTTGAGGAGATGGAAGCCTAGCTAGGGGACCATATAGGGCCTGGTCATTGGGGACCACATGCCTTAAGGTTATACCAGCTGCTGATTCTGGCTTTCCTGGTTCCCTGCTCCATGTTCCTACAACATTCCCTGTAGCGATGAACAATAATCTTCTGAATCCATGATCCCAAATAAATCTTACTTCTTTTAAATTGTTCTGTTAGAAATTTTGTCACAGCAATGAGATAAGTAATGAATACAGCAATACCGCTAGCTTCAAAGATGGAGAAAGGGATCAAGGTCAATAATCTCAAGGGATATGTGGATAGATGATGGAAAAAGGAAAGGAAATAGAGTCTTCTCTGGAAGCCCTGGAGGGAGAATAACCTTGAAGCCACCTCTATTTTGGCCCAATGACACTGCTTTGGACATTTGGCACTATAAGAGAGCAAGTGTGTTGTTTCTGGTATGTTGTTACAGCAACCACAGGAATCTTGTTATGAAAAAACAGACTCAGGAATTCACTTTCATGTGGTTGATTCAGAACTTTGAGTTACCACATACCTTTTGTGGATGCATGAATGTGAACCAAGATTTGAAATGGATGTACACAATCACAATGATGATTTAATGATGTCTCATACAGATATAGGCCTCTTGTTGATCAGGAGACTTGTTAAATGAACCAGTGCATCTTCCTCCTATAGACAGGCAGGCCTGGGCAAACAGTTCATCATCAGGATGCTGGCATATTGATTTATAATGAAAAAAAATTAAATTCTGACAGAAGGTGAGACTTCAACATTTTCACAAGCACTCTGTTTTCCTCCTGCCATTAGATGTATCTGGAAAGACAAATAATAACTGAAGATTGTGGAGCATTGACTGTGAACAAGGCCAGTTAGATTAATTTCTTGCTGGATGGAAAGAGAATAGGACATCTTAAGGCATGACTTTGAGATGAGCACTTTGAATTCCTTTGGCTAGAGTCTTATTGCCTACTTTCTCTATGGAAGGCTTTGCCAATGGTACCAGGAAAGCTGTGTTTAATGTGAAAGGATACCCTTCCCTATCTCTCCTTAGCAGCATCAAGATGATCACTACAAAATCAGCCTCTGCGATTCTTCTTTTTAATATAGTATATTTTATTTATTCTTTGAGAATTTCATACATGTATACAATGCATTTAATCATATTCATCCCCACTTTAATCTTCATGAGTCCCTGCCATAGGCTCCTTTCAACTTCATGTTTTCTCTCTCTCTCTCTCTCTCTCTCTCTCTCTCTCTCTCTCTCCCTCCCTCCCTCTCTTTCTCTCTCCCTCCCTCCTTCCCTCTTCTCTTTCCCTCCCTCCTTCCCTCCCTCTCCCATCTCTAACTTGTTTCCTTCCTTCCTTCCTTCCTTCCTTCCTTCCTTCCTTCCTTCCTTTCTTACTTTCTTTCTTTCTCACTGAGTGTAATGAGTAGAGCCCTCATCACATGGGTAATGGATCATCCACTGGAGCATCCAACCTACTGGGGGCCAAACCCCTAAAGAAAACCAACTGTATGTCTCCTAGCAGCCATCAACAGTCAATAGCTCCCCCACTAGGGATGGAGGCTTGTATTTGCTTGCCTCATTCATACTAGAAGAGAGCTTTGATCATGCTTAGGTCTTATGCTGGAAACCACAGCTGCTGTCTCAAAAAAGAAAAAAAGGTATAAAGGATAACCATATTTTCTTTATTTTTGAGTTGTAGTAGAGATGTGCTTAAATGTTTTTCTGTAAGCTGATAATAAATCTTGTATCCAGTGAGATTTTATATAAAAAAGCTCTGCTCCATATAGACAGCAATCAATAAATGCAATTTTGTGTGCCTATTTCTCCAAGTATGTGAAGTGTGGTGATGCCATCTCAGAGGTTAAAATTCTGGATGGAAACCTCAGAACCTGTCACCCTCTGGCAATCAGACATCTCTGGGAAACAGAAAATCTAGCGTTTAGAACTCTGTGTCTTTGTTCTTTTGATGAAACATATATTGTTCATGAAAGAATTCTATTTTTTTCTATTTCACTCTGATCTGTGACAGAGACAGTTTCAGACAGAAGTGAGATTTCATTATTCCAAAGATCTATGAAATTCTCAGTAGGCAACCACATCTTTAAAAACACAATATCTCCATCTCACATGTTGATATATTACAGAGGATGAAAATTCAATGATAAGTATATTTCATTCACTCATCAAATCAGTGTGTATCTTATAATCTCTATCTTTTCACATTTATAATTTCTGAAATAAACTCCCACTAAAATGGAACCTTGGAGAATAACACTGATTTCAATAATGCAGCAAACTTTGAAGTATATAATTAATCAAATACTAATTGTTTCATAATAATATATTCTTACATGTCATATACAGTATTAGGTTTAGGGCACAGTATAGTAGAAAAAGAAAGCTTAGATTTCAGAGAAAAACAAATTAAGAATTAAGTGCTAGTTCAGAATATTATGCTTCATCTGTTAAATGCAGTTGATAAATAAAACCATTCAGGTAAATAGCCTGGCTCATAAGTAGGTATTTGTTAATAACGTAAACCACAGTTGCCTTATTAATAGTGATACAGATAGGTTCTGTAGTGTGTAGAGCCAGAATTGCTGATAGTTTATTGGAGAAGAAAATAAACTCTCATAGAAAAACATAACCTTATTTTTCCCTTCTTAAAATTATGAGCCTTAAATAAGTTTATTTCTTATACCTATTCTCTAACCTGCTTTCACTAGACATTTTTAGTGGTGTAGTGAATTTTACTGTACTAGAAATACTCTGCTATACACTGATACAATAAAGAAATGATATTCTTGGTAGTTTGTTTTTAAATTAGAGCCAGACAAGAAAAATGCATTTTAAGATCACAGTAAACCTCAGGCACTATCACGGGTGTTTATATCAAATCATCAGGTGGGGCGTTAAACATGTATTTGGTGTTACTGAGATACAGGGACCAGAAGACAGTAATAAAAAACACACTGAACTTTGGTCAACCTATCTTTGAGAAGTTTTAGAAGGCAGTTAATGGAACCCTTCCTTCCCCCAAGTATCTTTCTCTCATTGTTGCAGTTAGCATTTTCCTTTAGCTTTCCTGTTTTTAGTTCATGAAATTCTCCAAAAGCAGAGTGAAGTAGTGGGACAGACACTGTTATTATTGTACTTTCCTGATGAATGGTCGTACTGTTGTTTAACAGTGGAGGTATCAGATGCTTAGATGATATTCAAATTTACCTTTGTTGAATTTTGATGAGCTTTCTTTTAGTAGACTTGATATATTTATGGTTCAAGTACTTCTAAGTGGGTGGAGCAAGAAAGGAGGCAATGGATAAAAGCACTGGACTGATACCTCTAGAACATAAGTGGGCAACATGGTACAAACACACATGATTAAATCTCATTTCAGTGCATGAAGATCGTTTACTATATCACAATAAAAGTCACCACTGCACAAAGATAATCCAGGCTACCAAATCGCTGTGTGCTCCTTGCCTTGGACAGCTAGGAGCAACCGGAACTTCTACTTGCTTCAGTGTCACAGGTAGACAGCTTGCAGAGCCTGTACACTGTAGCTCTTCTTATTTATAATAGCAACCATAACTAAGATAGCTCGCAAATATTTTAGTTGAATTTGGATTAAAGGTAACAAGATAACATCTTACATAGAAAATGTGTACAAAATTACACTTTGTTTCCCAGATTTATTTTTGTTTCTGTTTTTGAGACAAGGTCTTATTCTGCAGGTCAAGGTTACCTCAAACCTACCTTTTTCTGCTTCCTGATTGCTGAGGTTACATGACACTGCCACCGTGCCCCACTCAAAGGTCTTTAATCCTAGCAATGACACCCATGAAACGATCCATATTCTCCTGTTCTGTACTCCACTCCTTATCTGTGATACCCCAAGAGGGTGAAAGGAGTAGGAATTACATAGAGGCCATGAACTCAGCTCTGGAATGAAGCTTGACTGAATTCTAGTCCAGCTCTCTCAGATCTCTATGACTTTGACAAGTTACAGAGCTACAGTTTACTCATCTATGAAATGGATGCAGATTCCCCCTCTAGAAGTAGTGGTTTTCCTTCACTACTGAGTATAAAAATCCAAGTATCTTGCCTGGCATATAAAATGCTCAATTAGAGATAGGATTGCTGCTGTCGCCATCAATGTTAATGAGTCCACTTTCATAACTATGAGCCTCTGGGGTTTAAATGATTTCTAACCACCCTTCTTTATACAATGATTTATTCACTAAATCATTTAGCAAATACTTCTGATTGCTTATTGATATTTTTCAGAAAGTTTCATGCGACATCAGATAACCAAATGTAGAAGAATCATGGAAAATAAAACAAAAGATGTCTAGGACATAATGACTAACGCTCTCTCTCTCTCTCTCTCTCTGTTGTCCTTTGAAAGGCAATCATTGGTGTTAACTAAAAATCCACTTGCCTCATACTATAGAAAAAAATAAACGCAAATGATGAACGGGTGTTATATAGATTCTGCTAACAGGAATTCTTCTAATTCTTCATTCTCTTTACTTACGTGAATGAGATATTGCTGCATTTTGTTGTCAATCTTAAGCTCTTATTTTAGGTCTTGCAATAGAAAGCTTGAATTGTTTTATTTTTTTTTAACAAGGCAGCACTAAAGTTAGACCTCCTAAGTATACCTAGATCTAAAGCATCATTTGAAGAGTAAACAGGAAAAGAAGCTGTATACTACGGAAGATAACTGAAAATTGACAACTATCTTTTCTGCCTGCTCAAAACAAATACACTTAGTAGATGTCTTCTTCATTAACCTCATTAATTCTAGGTCAAACA
Organism: Nannospalax galili; assembly: GCF_000622305.1. NCBI lineage: Eukaryota > Metazoa > Chordata > Mammalia > Rodentia > Spalacidae > Nannospalax > Nannospalax galili. Next base: position 824,747 of record NW_008333879.1, read on the forward strand.
TTCCAGTGTCCCTCTTACCACGAACAAGGTGGATATAACAACAGAAGCAACCCTTTGACTCAACAAATGGAGCTCTAAGTCTTGGCAGTTTTAACATGAATTTTCATTTGCCTTGGTCGTCTTTCTCCAATTCACCCTTATCTGCCTGTTCTGTGAATTTTCTTGACTATTTCAGTCCAATGAGTGTATCGTTGTTCTTCTTCATCTGAGTCTGTTAAAACTAATTATTCCACATGAATCTATAGTAATTTATTTCTAAGGATTGTTTAGGGTCTTTACTGAGATATAAACTCTTGGAAGTTTGCAGATATGACCTTTTCTCATGGTTCTAAACACCACGAGAAGGCGTTCCCTTATCCCCACTGCCCTTATTGCTCCCCATCCAATTTAATGGACTCTATTGTATATATTAAGGCCTATAGAATCTGAATTATGTCTCCAAATGTCCATCAGTGTGGGTCCATCCACTGGAGCCTAGTTAACCTATCAAGAATCCCATGCTTGAAAGAGAGTGTCTCTGCCCCTCCCAGCAGCTGTCTGTTGCCACAATTTCCTTAGGTGAGGCTGGAGCTTTCTATCTACTTCCTCATGTCTATCCTGGGATTTTTTTTTCTTGTTTGAGCTTGTGCATGCTGTCAGTATTGCTGTGAGTTCATATGAGTAATTGACCAGTTGCCTGAAAAACTGTTTTCTTGTGGCCAACCGCCACCTCTGGCTCTTACAGTCTTTCCACTCCTTCTGCAATGACCCCTGAGCCTTGGTGGGCGGAAGTTTGATATAAATGTCCTATTCAGGGAAAAGCACCCTGCAGCCTCCTACTCTGCACATTGTTCAGTTGTGGGTTTCTGTACTAATCACCATCTACCACATAAGGAAACTTCTCTGGTGAGAGATGTGTTAGATTTTCACTGCTTGTTGGATTTTAAAAAAGGTGTTCCATGCCTTGCTTGGGTATCCACAGCTGCTGTGAGTTTATGTATGGATTAGCCATGTCATGTTCAGAGACCAGCTTGTGTGAAAACGCCTTTTGCAGCATTTCTCATCCTCTGCCTCTTACATTCTTTCTGCCCACGCTTCTACTATGTTCCCTGAGCCTTGGCAGGTGATGATACAGATGTTTCAGCTATGGCTGAACACTCATTGTCACTTATTATCAGTATTTTGAACAGTTATGAGTCTCTGTGTTAGTCGCTATCCTCTGCAATAAGAAGCTTCTTGGACTAAGGTGAGAGAAGCCTATGGATATAAACAAATATGTAGAAGGGAGTTCGACAACATGATCATTTAGCAAAACAACATTAATAGATTGTCCCCTATGGCCTAATGCCCCCACTCTTAGCTGAGGAGCTAATGGTAATTGATAGCTGCTGAGGGAAGGAGAACCAGTTTTCCTGTGTGTGTGTCTGTGTATATGTGTGTGTGTGTGTCCATTGTTAAATTGTTCATGCCCCAGTGGATGATTCCACACACATATGCATATGGGCAGCAAGATCAGACTTAGTGGGTTATAGAAAAATAAAAAAACAGGGAGGTGGGAGGGGGGTGGGAGATATATTGGGGAATGAGGAGAGCAATAGGGAATAGGGTGATGGATATGAGCAAGATACAGTATAGAAGTGTATGAAATTAAAAAGAAAAATTTTTCAGAGAAATAATTTCCATGAATGATAGTGTTCATTTAGATTCTTCCTGCAATCTTATTAGTGAGATGTCTGTTATAGTTTTATAGAGTTGGAAATAGAATCAGATGGGATGGACCTTAAGTACATGTCAAAAGTCAAATAATGCCATAGAATTTATTGGTTATTAAATAAGGAATTTTCATTTTTACAATCTTGACTGTAATATAACTTTATTGGTTTTAGTATATAGAAGTAGAAATAGACTTAAAATATTTCTATTGTATGGAAAATTAAAAAAAACTAGATGAAAGTTATGAATTGAAGGGAGGTAGGTTATACATGACTACTTCCCTTTGGATCTGTTGTACATTGCTCTCCATAGTGAGAAGAAAAGGAGAGGACAAAGTCATGGCCACTCCTAGCACATACATCACTTTAATAGAAATTAGAAAAGGTTCCTCCTTTAGGTAAATGCAGCTGGACTGGTGGTGCATGGAGCCATTTGCCTTCTTGTCCCTGTATCCTTGGACAAGGCCAACCTGTTCAACTATTCACACCAGTACAGAATAGATACTGGGAAAATATGACTATGGAAAGGTTTGTATGACCCAAAGCAGGTGCTTTTACAAAAGTTATGCATGGTACTGGGAAAATTTATTGGAAAGTTCAGTAAAGGAAGGAATAGAAACTAATAGGTGAACTTAGAAGCAAGCTGTTTTGTCATAGTTAAGTATCATTCTATTCTAACTCATTAGACCTGTATATTTGGAACTGTACTTCTTACTAAGTAGAGAACAGAATTTAGAAATGCATATTTTTCTTTTTTGGCCTAAAATAGACTTGGGCTCTCAAAATATCTTAAATTGTCAGCATATAAATTATCTTTTATTCTGTGTACCATCTCATTCTTGAGGGCACCTTTAAGAATTAACAAAAAAGGAAGACATGTTCTTTTCAGAAAAATTAACATATATAACAAAGTCCTTTGCAATTATTTTTAGTAGTTACATGTTCATTCTTGGGTTCAGTGGGGTGTTCTCAAAACTAACTTGTCATCAAAATGATTATAGTTCCTTGAAACACGTAGATACCCTGCTTCCATCCTAGCAAATTCTGATAAATACGTTGGATGGCCAGGTTAATTTACTTAAAAGATCTTCTTACATAAAAATTGAATCAAAGGAAGAAAATGTCAACAGATACATCAAGAAAAGTAGCTAAAAGTTGTATATATGTTGTCAAGCATAAAATACTGGATGCTATATACAAATAAATCAATTGACTACTTGAAAAGCATGTCTAAAGTATTTTATTTTTCATAAAAATTGTCCTCTGATTTTGCCTATTAGAGTCATGAAAAATTACAGTAGACAATGGAATGTTCTGGGTAGAAGAAATATTGGCAGAGTACAGTGAGGAGAGAAGGGCTTGCGGGTTGGGGCAGACGGAGGAAGGGTCTCTTTCTAGTCAGGAGTGTCAAGGGATACCATGGGAGAAAAACAAAGTAAGAGGGATAAAACTTTAGATGGAATTCTGTTTTCCTTTCATCACTGTGAAAATCTGAGAGACAATAAGCAATTTATCTCGGATGTGAAAGTAATTAATGACTCAGAAAGACAGTCAGTTAAAATGAAATCACAAGCAATATTCATGCATGGAACAGAATACAAGTAAAGGTCTCAAACAGAAGTTTACAAATTGGTAATGAGATGCTTTGCCTATATTAAAAGATTCCTTTGGGGCTGGAGAGATGGCTCAGTGGTTAAGAGCACTGACTGCTCTTGCAGAGGACCCGGGTTCGATCCCCAGCACCCACATGACGGCTATGAACTGTGCTTAACTCCAGTTCCAGGGGAATCTGAAGCCATCTTCTGACCTCCGCAGCATTGCACGACACGGGTGCAGGCAATATACTCATACACATAAAAGATAAAAAAATAAATAAAATATTAAAAAAAGTTTCCTTCAAAGATCATCATTGTGAAACAAATGATACCATTTTCAAGAATTGCTTCTTTGCTGTCTTACACAGAGAAAAACTATAAGGGACAGAACACTGTGTTGGACACCAGACACGAAAAGGTCCTTTAAGTTCAGTCTGTATGGTCAAGTGTGAATTGTTCTTCTTTCCTAGTCAGTACTAAGTACAAAGATTGACTGTATTTGCAAGTTCTAGTATTAATTAATATTTAAATGCTGCACATGTCTACATATTGATGAAGGGATTATACAAGGTCTTTTTTCATCAGTAGCGAATTCCTTTCTGTAACTTGTTACTCTTAAATGTCACTCACTGTGGAAAAATCATGTAGCGATGCTTTATAGCAATGCTAGGATTAGAAAATTCATTGAACTCATCTATATGTAAACAGAATTGCAAAGTATTATGAAGAATACTAATATAAAGAGTCATGGTTCCTGATTTCCTGCTGTTTGGACCTGAGGCATTTTTATCTCTCTTCTTATGTTTATTCAAGAAGAAGGGTTTGTGCATGTGTAGCTAGTGATGTTAGATCCTGGAATGTCACACATTTGTTCACCAGGCATTAGTTGAGCCCTTACTATATGAATGTAAGATAGTAGGGCTTGGGTATATACTTGTGATTACTAAGTAACCCTCAAAAACATGACTAGGGTGCAGTGGGGCAGAATGACGATATTAAAAAAAATTAAGATAGTGGGAGATAAGGGAAATAAATCAGAAGCAAATGACGTGTACCTAGTATTTCAAGGAATGCTTGGGCATTATGTAATTTCTAAGATTTCTTTGATTACTTTTTGTCCTAGTCTATTTTGTGTTGGAATAATTGTAGACTGGATAATTTAAAAAGGAAAGAAATTTATTTCTTCATAATTTTGGTGACTTGGAAGTCACAAGATTAAACCACTACAAGATCAAGTCAGCCAACATTTTATCATGGAGTGGGGAGGGACTTATGGGCTCCAGCCCTAGCAGAGGAGCTGTTCATAGTTGAAAGCTTTAGAGGTGGTGAGGGCCTGTCAGTTTTTGTTAAGGGTGTGGTCCTGGTAGGTTGACGATGCTCCAGTGGATGGCCCCATACCCATGGACATATAAGCAGTATAAACTGGACTCAGTGGGTTATTAAAAATAAGGGACACAAAGTTATGAGGGCATGGGAGGGTTGGTGGTAGATCTTGGAGTAGTTAGGGAAAAATGGGGGTGTTAGAGAGTAGTTGGGGAATATGATCAAAATACATTATATGCATGTATGAAATTCTCAAATAATTAATAGAAATATATTAAAAATCAAAGTTGAGAATATTTAGTCCATGAATGTTAATGGTCTCTTTATCAGTTGGGTATTTCTCAAACTCTAGCTTAAGAATTTCTTTTATTACAGTCACTTGAGCTTTTAAAACTAGTAACACAGGTCCTCAGTCCTACCTGAGACCACTTTAAGCAGAACTTCTGAATGTGGTGTCCAGAACCTCCATTATAAACAAATTTCCTTAAACACTGCGTAAAGTGTGCGATGTGATAAGGTATTTGCTGTGGGAAATATAAAAATAAAATACAGCAGGATTAATAAGTATCCCAGTTTGATATTAGTTTAGTTATTGGGCAAGAAAGTTGGGCTTTTTAAAAGAGACAATAGTTATCTGATTTGATTTTGGGTGTGCAAATAAATTCAGCCTCTGTGCATGTACTGAGCTCTGTAATTCTGGTGGCAGATTTGATTCTCCAACAAAAATAATTTTACAGGGACTGAGAGAAAAAAATAACGTAGTCACTGATTGATGCCCAGACCCCTGCAGTGTTTTGAACCTTTAAAGAAGTGAAGACTTGTGGCTGATTTGCGGTTGAAAGGGGCTAAATGTTCTCTCCTGGAGTTCAGGGAACCAGCTGCTTTCAGAGCTGGCAAAGGAGAGAAAACCTTGAGGCAGAAGAGCTTCAATTTGCATGTGATGTACTAAGCAATCCTCCCATTAGCTGACTGTTGCTTCTCTTGATGACTACCTTAGGGAGGAGATGGGGGTTATGAACTTTGAAGTGGATTATTAATTATTCATGCCTCCTTCGCCTGGATGGAGGTAACCTGCATCTCAGGAGCCAGGCCCAGAATTCATTATCGTCCTGTCGATGTGTGCAATAAAAATAACACTGAATATTAATCCTTTCACCTAAGTTCTTAACTCCCTTTTCCCCTCCTCCATTCTCAAGATAGGTCATAGAAAATCCTGCGTCTCTCTTAATTCTCTTCAGTACTACATCACTTATAGTTTATTCACCTATTTGGAATTAAGTTCAAGGGCTAGCTGCTGACTTGAAACCTCCCCAGAAGGCAAGATTTCCTTACTCAGATTTTCAGTTTATTTTTTAAAGAACATTTGTGATAATCATATCATCATTAGTGACTTGTAACCTATTCTTTAAATATTTTGTCACTGTATATATTTTTATTAAATTTTTGTGGATTTCATACAATACATCTTAATCATATTGAGACCTCCTCCTACCTGTACCCCCCGTAGCCCACCCACCAGATTTCATGCATTCTGTTATATATTCTAATCAAGTCAAGTTTGTGTACCCAAATGTCTTTCAGTGTGAGTTCATCCACTAGAGCCTGTTTAACTTGTTTAGTGTCACTGCCTTAAAGATCAACTCTCCCTGACCCAGCAGTGATCATTTTACTTTTTAAAAAAAATTAAAACTTTTTATTTGAATTTTTGCAATTTTCACACAATATAATTTGATAGTATTTAGATCCCCTTGACCTATTTAATGTACTATGTTATATGTATAATATGGCCTATAAAGTCTGATTTGTGTCCCTTAAACGTCCTTCAGTATGGGTCCAGCCACTGGAGCCTGGTTAACCTACCAAGAGTTCCTGCTTGAAAGAGACTGTTTCTCCCCTTACAAACAGCCAGAGGTTCCTTAGGTTGGGTTAGAATTACTTAGACACGTCCCCATATCCATGTTAGTATTTTGTTAGTATTTTGTTTCCACGGGGTTTGTGCATGCTGTCTCCATTGCTGTGAGTTCATAAGAGTAACTATTGCGCTACCTTAGACACGTCCCCATATCCATGTTAGTATTTTGTTTCCATGGGGCTTGTGCATGCTGTCTCCATTGCTGTGAGTTCATAAGAGTAACTATTGCGCTATCTGGAAAATTCTATTTCCTTTATGGTCATCCAGTACCTCTGGCTTTTACAGTCTTTCTGCCCCTCTTCCACAGTGAACCTTGAACTTTGGGAGGCAGAAGTTTGATATAGGCATAAGCACGTTGCTGCAATCTCTTGTTCTCTGTACCATCTACTGCATAAGGAAACTTCTCTGGTGAGAGTTGAGAGAGTTATTCATCTTATATGTAGGTTGCACTGAAAATGTGTCACTTAGGGCTAAGCACCTCACAGTCACTTATTCTCTGCATTTGACAAGCTGTAGAACTCTGTGCTAGTCTCCATCTGTTGCTGAAAGAATCTTCTGTGATGAGTGGTGAGAGGTACATTTGACTGTAGATATGAGGATGCAGATTAAGAATATATTAAGAAATGAGGTTGGTCTAGGGATGTGGCAAAAATAGGTTTTTCTGTGGGTTCTAGGACCACTCCTGCTATGTATATTTAGCTGTGTTTACAGTATCACATGTAAGTTTTATGTGTTTCATTTTCCTTAGGTAGAGTTCTTTACAGATGCTGCTACACGTTTCAATCAGATTGTTATGGAATTTTTGTGTATTTCATTCAGAACATCTCAATCAATCTTAGTCGTCTTTATACCCCTGTCCCCATTGGCACCCTCCCAGCGCCCCCACTGGAATTCATATATTTTGTCATTCGTGTTAAGGCCGAATGTGTCAAGTTAGTGTCCCCAGATGTCCTTCAGTGCAAGCTCATCTACTGAGGACTAGTCTATTCAGCTTATCTAGAGTCCCTTGCGTTAGGAAGATCAGCTCTTGCTCACCTAGCGGTAATCAGTTGCCAATATTTCTTTAGCTGGCCATTTACCAAGTTCTATGTGGGTTTTTTTTTTCTGCTTGAGTTTGCATGGGACTTGTGTATGCTGTATGCTGACACCGTTGCTGTAGATTAGTATGAGCAGGGTCCCAGGAGCTTGTAGGATTCTATTTCCATGTAGTCATGCACCTCCTCCCTGGCTCTTACAATCTTTTCACCCCCCTCTTCCACAATGCTCCCTGAGGCCTGAGTGGGTGAAGTTTAATATAGGAGTCCTGTCTAAGACCAGCATTTTGCAGACTCTTAATTTCTACGCTTTGGCCATTTTCGACCTTTTGTGTTTCTGGCCCTCTGTTGCATGAGGGAGCTTCATTAATGAGAACTGAGATATTCATTAGTGTCCTCTTTACCCCTGTTCTGTTTCATATCCTCTGGTGTAGAGGTTGCATTGTAGATGTGTCACTTAGGCCTGGGCAATTCATAGACAATGTCTGTGTGTGACCAGTTGTGGTACTTGGAAATAGTCTCTGTCTGGTGCAAAAGAAGCTTCTTTGATGAGTGGTGACTGGGATACTTATCTGTAAATATAAGGATACATATTTTGCACATAGAAATAAACTTAGTCTAGGGATATGACAGTCTTGGGGTTTTCTGTAAGATCTATGACCTCTCTAGTCATGTGTATCTGCTTATGTTTATAGCACTACACTTGAGTTTCCTCCCATTGAGTGGCTTTTATTCCAATTAGGTAGCTGTTGATTGCTCCCAAGATAAAAGTGCCACTGCTGCACCAGTGTTGTATGCTTTGCTGGCTATTGAGGTGGTTATTTGGTCTTGAAGCTGGTGATGGACAATCGATTGATGTTTTCTCTTGGCACCTTCATAGTGCTCAAAGCTAGGAGAGGTAGCCCTCAGAGGAAGTAGCTTCCAGGTCAATTCCAGGTCCATTGTTCCAAATCTTGTGTCTGAAGTATGTTCTGTCTTCAGTAGTAGGGTCTTGCCTTTAAGTTCTGTGAGGCAATCAAAGGCTGTAGCAATAGCCTTTAATTTGGGGGGGTCTCTTGGACCACCCTAGCCAACAACTCAAAGGAAGATTTCTCTTGTCTGGCACTGTTTCTTGTTGTGTAACCTTTAGCTATACACTTGAACTCATGTAGAGATATTATACATGTAATTTGTCCTTAGGTTCTTGGACTAATATGATTCCCTCTTTTTAAAACTACTGAGGTATTATTTATCTCAATCAGTTTTATAGTAAAAAGAAGCATCATTCTCTTGTGAAGCAGGTATGTCTCTCTCTCTCTCTCTCTCTCTCTCTCTCTCTCTCCATGACTCATGTGCCTGTGTGTTTTAAAAGGAGTGGAAATGGGCAGCAGGCCCCAATCTTAGTGGAAGAACTGATTATTTCCGGGCAAGGAAGAGCTGAACTTAGAGGGAGAGACTCTAGATTGAATGACTAGACCTCAGTTGATGAACTTGCACGGAGGGATGTCTGGGGACACTAACTTGACTCCTTGACTCGATAGTGTTTAACACAAATGACAGAATGCATGAAATTCAGAGGGGTGGAGTATTGGAGGGGCCAATGGGGAAGGGTAATAAAGATAATTAAAGTGTTCTATATGAAATATACAAAAATCCAGTAAAATATATTTATGAAAAGGAGCCAATAGATAAATCATTATTTCTGAAAAATTTTGCTAGCTAAATTGCTATATCTTCATGGTAAAGAATAATCAGCTTCATCATCTGATATATTGAAACAAGAACTGAAGAAGGAGCAGACTGAAATTAATGTGCAGAAGACTATATGAAGATAGTAGAAAATATGTAAGATATCACAATGGCGTTATAATAATCAATTGAATAAATTCAGCAGCAGTTACTGAATTAAGGCCAAGAAACATAAAGTCATTGATTCTAGCAATTGCTTTCTTACTTTTGCTGACTTTTCCACCTCCTTGATATTTTCTTTCTTTCTTTCTTTCTTTCTTTCTTTCTTTCTTTCTTTCTTCTTTCTTTCTTTCTTTCTTTCTTTCTTTCTTTTTTTCGTTCTTTCCTTTCTCTCTCTCTTCTCTCTCTCTCTCCCTCCCTCCCTCCCTCCCTTCCTTTCCTTTTTTGGTCTTTTTGAGACAAGGTCTCCATGTAGCCCGAGCAGGCCTGAACTCACTATGTAGACCAGGGTGGTCTTGAACTCATAGAGATCCACCTGCCTCTGCCTCCTCAGTGCTGGAGTTAAAGACGTGGCCACCATGTCCAGCCTCTTTCTTTATAATTTTTATTAAGTAAAACTGAGAATTGCATTAGAATTCACACTCAGTGTCATAGAGTTCTATGTATGTATAATGTTACGGATCCACAATTACAGTATCATATGGGAAAATTTCACTGCTGTAACCATTCCTCTCCACTTCATTTACTCATTTCCCCCAATGCATCCCCAGAACTCCTGGAGATCTTTCATTTTTTCACATTCTCTGTAGCTTTATGTTTTCCAGAACATCATACTGCTGGAATCATGCAGTAAGTAGTCTTTTCAGACTGGCTTCTCTCTCTTAACAATATGCATTTGAGGTTCCTTTGTAACTTCTTATGACTTGATAGCTGATTTCTTCATAGCACTGAAATAATACAATGATATAGTATGTTTGGAGATGCCACAGTTTTATGCCTTAACCATTTAAAGATATTGCAGTTGCCAACAAGTTTTGGCCATTTGAGTACAGCTTGTATACATGTTCATGAGCAAGTTTCTGTGCAGTATTATTTTTCAGCTTAGTTTGAATAGATACCAATGACTATGATATCTGAGTTTATGATAAGAATGGATTTATTTGCCACATTATTATAGATTGCTTTACCATTGCATATCCCACCAACAATGACTGAGGTGTCCTATTTCTCCACCAACTCTCTAGCATCTTGTAGTGCTAGTGTTTTAAATTTGAGCCATTTTCATAAATATACAGTGGTGTCTCATTGTTGCTATTTGCAATTCCTTTGTGGTATGACGCTGTCAATCTTATGACTAATTACCATCTGTTCCCTACCTTGCTGAGATGTCTCTTTGTTATGTTTACTTTCTGTATTCCATCTTGGTTCATTTACACTGAGTCTGAACTTATCACTATGTATGTATGTGTAGTCTTCTATGATCTTGGTGTTCTAACATATACATTTGTATCACCTGCAATATAAACATATCACATTGTAGTCTACTTAATTTTATTTACATCCATTTACTATCAAAACCCTTAACTTTATATTTAATTTTATTTTTTGGATTAACTTATGAAATAACAAGTTTACTTACAGTAGTTTTATACATACTTAGTTTTGGTTGACCCTCTCTTCACCTGATCTTCTCTTCTTCTCTAGCTTCCTGTCCACCCCCTTGCACCATTCTGCTTCTGGCATTTCCCTTTCCATGCTCATGTCACTTCTGTCTTGCACTTGTGTGCCTCCCTGTCCCCTTTTCTCAAAACCCATTTATTCTCTCAAAGGTTTCATTCTGAATTCATCACCTATATCCACTCACACTTTCACATAAATACACACATCTAAAATTAGAAGCTGAGAACCATGTATTTGTCATTCTAAGCCTGGATTATGTCACATAATATACTTTTTTTCCAGTTCCGGGCTTGAGAGGTGGCTCAGCGGCTAAGAGCATTGGCTGTTCTTGCAAAAGACCTGGGTTTGAATCCTATCAGTAACTCTGGTTCCAGGGTATCCAATGCTGTGTCTTCTGGCCTCCAAGGACATTGCATGATATGGGCACACTTACATACAAACAGGCATAACACTTATACACAAAAAATAAAAATTAATCAATTAAAAATATTTTCCAATTCCATACATTTTTGTGAAAATTTCATAATTTTTTTCCCACTGTTGTTGAATAAAATTCCATTGTTTAAATGTAACACATTTTCATTATTCATTCATCACCTGATGGGCACATAGGCTTATTTCCTTACTATTGTGAATAGGCCACAAATACACATGAATGTGCAAGTAATTGTGGTAAGGTAAGAAGCCCTTTGGGTATATGCCCAGCAGTGGTATAGCTGGATCATATCATAATTTTATAATTGGGGGATTTTGGGAAACCTCCGCATTGATTTCTACAGTGACAAAAGCAGTTTATAATCCCACTAGCAGTGAATAAGGGTTACTTTTCCCATCTCCTTGCCAGGATTTGTGATCACTTCATTTTCTTTCTTTTTTGTGTCTTATTACTTGTTATTCAGGCCTATAACAGCAGTGATTATGTTTCCAGTAGGCCTGTTAAACTAAAATATATAGCACCTTGAATTTTAAACACACAAAGCACAAAGACGTCCATGCAATTATATATAAAAGCACCAGGTTTTGCTTTTCCTTTCCATCTCCCCAAGGAAAGGGGCTGAAAAGAGGGGAAGCTGTTGCTGAATGTTAAGCAAAAACAAAACAACACCTTAGCAAATTTTTTGTCCTGGAGCTAGGAGGCACTGTGTTTTAGCTGTCATACCACCTTGTCAGACTCTCACCCATGGACACCATATAGTTTCCAGTATACTATTTTCCCTAGCAGGGAAGTAAAACTCGAGGGTTTTCTGTACCCCACTAAGAAAGATTCTTAGCGGTAGTGTGAAACAAAACCATAACCTAGTTTTAATTTGCATTTCCTCAAGGCTAAGAATATTGAGCACCTTAAATAATACTGGTCATTTATGTTTATTCTTTTGAGAACTGTCTGCTCAGTTCATCAGCCCATTTATTTATTGCCAGTTTTGTTTCTTAGGGCTCTATTTGTTTAGTTCTTTTCCTAGACATTATTCCTCTGTCTGAAGCACAACTAGCAAAGATTTCCTTTTATTCTCTAGGCTGTCTAGTCATGACACCAATTGTTTCTTCTGCTGTGGAGAAGGCTTTTAATTTCATGTAATCTCCTTCCTCAATTCTCAGAGCTACTTCCTGTGCTCTAGAAGTTCTATTCAGAAAAGTCTGTTCACTTTACAAAATTATTTAT
>NW_008333879.1:837503-838393 GCF_000622305.1 Nannospalax galili
AAAAGATCTCCATTTCATTATTAAAATACACAGTTTCATACAGAAAAATTCATTTTTGATGCAATTGACATTAAGATGTTTGCACATGCCTTTATATTCTCTATATATCAGATTATTACTAGTCACAGTCAGTTACATTCTGAGCTCCTTGGCATCTGAGCGGACATAAAGCCATCAGGTAGATGGTAATGTTTATCACTTCTATTAATTAGCATGAAGTACATTTTTATGCTTCCTCTTCAAATATAACTCATTTTTTAAATTTGTTGATTTTTTTTTTTTTTTGTGTGTGTATATCACACAAAAAATCAAGCCCTGTAAGACATAAAATAGGATGAATTTTTAACCTTTAAAAAAGATCTCCATTTCATTTTAGAATATATTCCAAAAGTGGGTGCAAGTTTCTAGGTTCACATTTGAATTAATATTGTTATATATTATAAGCCCTGTAAGACATAAAATAGGATGAATTTTTAACCTTTAAAAAAGATCTCCATTTCATTTTAGAATATATTGTTCCTTGCAGACAGACTCACTGTTTTTGCTACTAACATTTGAGATGTTGGCACTTGCACCTCTGATTTGTATGTATCTGATTATTACTAGTCATAATCGGTTGCACTTGGATCCTGCCTGTGTATGTCCATGAAGTCATTGGGTGGATTTCAGTGGTAATGTTTATCACCTCTACGAATTAGCATGATGTAAATATCCATACTTCCTCCTCAAATATAACACATTTTAAATTTTGTTGATTTTTTTTGTATGTGTGTGTATATCACACAGAACATCCAAAACCATCTCATTTGCCTATACAACCACTTCCCAGATAGCACCCTCCCATAGCATCCATCCACCCACTAGAGCCCTTATACTCTGATATCCCTGCT
>NW_008333879.1:839939-842319 GCF_000622305.1 Nannospalax galili
TTTCATGATTTCATCTTTCTTTACTGCTGAGTAAAACTCCATCGTATATATGAACCACATTTTCATTATCGACTCATCAGTTGAGTGGCACCTAGGTTGCTTCCATCTCTTAGCTGTTGTCAAAAGAGCAGCAACAAACATGGATGTACAAGTGTCTTTGCAATAGGATGAGTTCTTTGGGTATATGCGAAGGAGTGGTATAACTGGGTCAAATGGGAGGTTCATTTGTAATTTTTAAAGAGTGCTCCACACTGCTTTCCATAGGGGTTGAACCAGTTTGCAGCCCCACCAGCAGTGGATGAGTGTTCCCCTTTCCCCACATCCTTTCCAAAATTTGGTATCATTTGTTTTCTTGATCTTAGCCAGTCTGACTGGGGTAATGTGAAATCTTAAAATGGTTTTAATTTGCATTTCCCTAATTATTAGTGATGTTGAACGTCTCTGAAGATGTTTCATAGCCATCTTTATTTCTTTTTTTGAGCTTTTGAGAACTCTCTGTTCAGCTCCTTAGCCCATCTTTTTAATTTGGGTTGATTTTGGTCTTGGTTCTCTGTTTTTTGAGTTCGTTATATATTCTAATAATTAAACCTCTATCAGATGTATCGCTGGTGAAGATTTTCTCCCATTCTGTGGGTTTTCTGTTTGCTTCCTTGGTTGCCTCCTTTGATGTACAGAAGCTTTTTAGTTTAATGAGGTCCCATTTGTTAATTCTTGGCCTTGTTTCCTGAACAATTGATGTCGGTTTAGAAAATCCTTTCCTATACCCGTATCTTGTCGATTTTTCCGAATGTTTTCTTCTAAAGTTTCAGTGTTTCATGCTTTACATTGAGGTCTTTGAGACATTTGGAATTGACTTTTGTGCAGGGTGAAAGATAGGGGTTTAGTTTCATTCTACAGATGGAGATCCAGTTTTGCCAGCACCATTTGCTGAACGTGCTGTCTTTCCTCCAGTGAATATTCCTGGCCCCTTTGCCAAATATCAGGTGGCTGAAATTGCATTTACTCATATTTGGGTCTTCAATTTTCTTCCATTGATGAATGGGTCTATTTTTGTGCCAGTACCATGCTGTTTTTATGAATATAGCTCTGTAATACAGCTTAAAATCTGGTATAGTAATCCCCCCGGCATTGCTCTTAGTGCTCAGGGTTGTTTTGGTTGTCTGAAGTCTGTTGTGCTTCCATATGAATGTTAGCATAGTTTTCTCCAAGTCCATGAAAAATGTCATGAGGATTTTGATTGGCATTATGTTGAATCTATAAAATGACTTTTGGTAGGATGGTCATTTTCACATATTAATTCTTCCAATCCATTAGCGTGGCAGGTCCTTCCATCTTCTGATGTCTTCTGCAATTTCTTTCTTTAAAGATTTAAAATTTTCATTGTAGAGCTCTTTAATGTCTTTGGTGAGGTTTATTCCAAGATATTTTATTTTTTTGCAGCTATTGTGGATGGGAGTATTTCCCTGTGCTCTTTCTCTGATTGCTTGTTATTGGTATATAGAAAGGCTATAGACTTTTTTAGATTAATTTTATAACCTACCACTTCACCCTGTGCTCTTTCTCTGGCTGGTTGTCATTGGTATATAGAAAGGGTATTGGCTTTTGTAGGTTACTTTTGTAACTTGCACATTTACTGTGATGTTAATAATTTCTAGGAGTTTTTGGGATGAATTTTTGGAGAATCTTAGATATAATATTATATCATCATCTGCAAAAAGAAATAATTTGATCTCTTCTTTTCCAATTGGTACTCCTTTAATTTCTTGTTCTTATCTTATTGCTCTTGCAAGAGTTTCAAGTACTATGTCAAAGAGAAGTGGGGATAGCGGGCAGCCTTGTCTGGTTCCTGATTTCAATGGGAATGCTTCCAGTTTTTCTCCATTTAGAACGATGTTGGCTGTGGGTTTGTTATATATGGCTTTAATTATGTTGAGGTATGTTCCCTCCAGTCCAATTCTCTCTAGGACTTTAAACATAAAAGCATGTTGAATTTTGTCAAAGGCCTTCTCTGCATCTATTGAGATGACCATGTGGTTCTTGTCATTGAGCCCATCATTTATATGATTAATGACATTTATTGACTTGCATATATTGAACCATCCCTGCATCTCTGGGACAAAGCCTACTTGATTATGGTGAATGATCTTTTTGATGTGTGTCTGTATGGGGTTTGCAAGTATCTTGTTGAGCATTTTTGCATCTATGTTCATTGAGGATATGGGTCTATAGTTTTCTTCTTTGGTTGTGTCTTTACCAGGCTTTGGTATGAGAGTGATGCTGGCTTCATAGAAGGAATTTGGAAATTTTCCCTCCATTTCTATTTTTTTGAATAAATTAAGTAGTATTGGATGCAGATCTTCTTTATGTCTGATAGAATTCT
>NW_008333879.1:842473-843346 GCF_000622305.1 Nannospalax galili
AGGTTTTCAAATTTAGTAGCATATAGATTTTTAAAGTATTCCCTTATAATGTTCTGTATCTTTCTGGTGTCTGTTGTGATGTTTCCCCTCTCATCTCTGATTTTGTTGATTTGGAGGTGCTCTTTCTTTCTTTTGGTCAACTGGGCTAGCGGTCTGTCAGTCTTGTTTATTCTTTCAAATAACCAGCTCTTGGAATTGTTGATTCTTTGTATTGTTTTCTTTGTTTCAGTTCCATTAATTTCTGCCCTGATTTTTGTTAATTCTTGTTGTCTGCTGGATTTGGGTTTCATTTGCTGCTGCTTTTCCAGTGTGTTGAGTTGCAATCTTAAGTCCTTTATTTGTGTTCTTTCTGATTTTTGGATGTAGGAACTTAGAGCTATAAACTTCCCTCTAAGGACTGCTTTCAGCATGTCCCAAAGGTTTTGTAGTGTTGTATTGTCCTTTTCATTTAATTCCAGGAATACTTTAATTTGTTTCTTATTATCTCTTTTGACCCATTCACCATTTAGGAGTGTGTTTAATCTCCACGTGTTTGTGTGGTGATTAGGGCTTCTTTGGGTTTTGATTGTAGGCTTTATTGCATTGTGGTCTGATAGAATGCATAGAAATATTTCAGTCTTTTTGTGTTGTTGAGGTTTGTTTTGTGGCCCAGTATGCGGTCAATATTTGAAAAAGTTCCATGGGGTGCTGAGTAGAAAGTGTATTCTTTGGTTCTTGGGTGGAATATTCGAAAGATGTCTGTTAGGTCCATTTGATGTACGGTATCATTTAATTCAGACGTCTCTGTTTAGTCTTTGTCCTGTTGACCTGTGTAGTGGAGACACTGGGGTATTGAAGTCCCCTACTACTACTGAGTTGGAGTTAATCTGTGTT
>NW_008333879.1:844034-848943 GCF_000622305.1 Nannospalax galili
TGTCAGGGAAGATTTTTCTGTTCCCCTTCAACTAAGATAGTTTTGCTAGGTAAAGTAATCTGGGTTGGCATCTATAATTATCTAGCACTGGGAATACTTTGGTCCAGGCTCTTCTGGCTTTCATAGTTTGCATTGAAAAGTCAGCTGTGATCCTAATGGGTTTTCCTTTATATGTGACTTGTTGCTTCTCTTTTGCAGCTTTCAGAATTATCTCTTTGTTTTGTACATGTAGTGTTTTTACTATGATGTACCGTGTAGAGTTTTTTTTCTGGTCCTGTCTGTTTGGTGTTCTGTATGCTTCTTGTATTTGTATGGGCATGTCTTTCTTTAAGTTTGGGAAATTTCCTTCCACAATTCTGTTGAAGATCTGGTCCATGCCAGTATCTTGGGATTCTTCTCCTTCCTGTACGCCTATGAGTCATAAGTTTGGTCTTTTTATGGTGTCACACAATTCCTGCATAGTCCATCCTTTGATTTCTTAAATTTTTCACAATCTTTGCTTGAGTGGTCTAGTTCGTCCACTTTATCTTCCAGTCCTGATACTCTGTTTTCCATTTTGTTCATCCTATTGGTGAGGCTTTCTCCTGTCATTTCTAATCAGCTTACTGAGTGTTTCACTTCCTTCTTCATTTCATCTGAGTATTCTTCAATATTTCTAATTCTCTGAATTTATTCAGAAGTTTATCCCTATCTTCCTTCAGTTCTTAGATTTCTTTGTTTGTGTTTTCTTTAAATTCACTGAAATTTTTTATCATGTTTATAATTGTTCTTTTGAGTTCCATGCCCTGCATTATCTCTAGGGGGTTCTCATTGTACTTCTCTAGAGGACTATTGGTATTTGGTTGGGATATGTTATTTTGGTTTTTCATGTTATTATTTTTTCTCTGTGATTTTGACATGTGGATTTCTTTTGTAGTTTCTGATTCTTGTGTGAGGCTCAAGCTTTCAAGTTTAGGTCTGCTTCTTTTTGTGAACTTTATGTGTCTTTGTGATTTACTTTTGGGCATGAAAAGCTGGTTACTCTAAGCTTCTGATTCTCTTTTTTGATTTTATATTTGAGTGGCCAGATTGCTTTTGTCTTCAGGAGTTCCCATAGAGGCCCAAATCCAATGAGGTTCAGATGATCTTAGGCTTTCTACTAAGGCCTGGATCCCTCCAGGAAAGATTTTGGCCTCAGGAATTTGGGGGTTGGACTGGCCTGGGAGCTGGGCCCAGGAAAGATGCTGGTCTAGGGCAGCTAGTGGCCATTCTACCCAGAGATGCAAAGGCAGACGGGGGTGGGTAGCAGCCCCAAAGGCTCCTGGGGACTGCACTGAGGAGCTAGGTTGGTCTGGATGCAAAGGATCAGAAAACAATGGATTCAGATTCAGCAGCTAAACCAAAGGCGGGTCCTAGGAGGCTTTCTCATATATAAAGCCTGGCGCTCCCTGGTGGTCTAGTGGTTAGGATTTCGCTCTCCTCAGCCCTCACTCTCTCAAATATCAAGCTGTTCATATCCTTAAGCACACAGAAAATTCTGAACTTGCAACTCTATAACCTTGATTGAGAATGTTTCTGGCTCAGTAAAATGGGTAGCGCAGGTTACATTTGCTAGTAAGGGAGAAATCACCACGTCTGGCACAGAGCAAATTGGTAGCTAATAAAACCATTTCATGTTACACAAACATTAAGCAACCTGCAGATCTGGTGCTAGAGAATTCAAGGTAATTTTAAGGAAGCCACTCACTGCCCACCACGTGCATCATGCTAAGCCACGAGTTTCTTCTTTTTTATCTTTTGTTTTCCTAAAATGTTCATACTTACCCATACTTTAGGCTTTGTGTGTGTGTGTGTGTGTGTGTGTGTGTGTGTGTGTGTACACATGCACGTGTGTGCATATGGAGGACAGAGATAAATGTTGCTATCTTCTCAATTATTTGCCAACTTAATGTTTGAGACAGGGTTTCTTGCTGAACCTGGAGCTCAGCGGTTGGTCCAGACTAGCTGTTGAGTGAATCTCAATGGTCCTTCTGCCCTCGGCTTTACTAGTGCTAGGATTACAGATAAGTGTTGCCATGTCCAGCTTGCAGATGGAACTTGGGTCCTCATATTTGCATGTCTAGTAATTTACCAACTAAGCCATCTCCCCAGCCCTGAAAATGCCATAGTTTTTCCTATAAGCTTTAGTTTCCAGGTAATTTGTCTATAACAAAGAAACAACAATGTTATTTCTTTTCTTTTTCTTCACTATGTGATAAAACAAAAGAAATTGATAGTTTTCAAATGAGAACAAAGCTCTTCCCAGACGTCTGATGGGAAGATCTTCTCTGAATATGGTGGTAACAGAATGGCACCCTAGAATGAATAAAAAGGGGAGAGGAAGAAGCAGAAGCACTAGAATTCTCTGTCTGCTTCCTGACTGTGGATGGGATGTGATCAACTGCTTCACACTCTGGTGAACTGTATGCCTTTAAACTGTGAGCCAACATCAATGCTTTCTTCCTTAAGTTGATTTTGTCAGGTTTTGGTCACGGTAATGAGGAAAAAAACTAATGCAAGAATCCAACAATGTTGACACCTTAATGTCAAGCTTCTAACCCCCAGAACTCTGTTAAAATAAGCATTTCCTGCTTAAGACAATGTCTATGAAAATCTGTAGTAGGAGCCTAATTGACTAAACAAATTGTAGTTTAAAATCTCCATTTATACCATATCTGTAAAATACTTTTACTTTTTTTTTTTCATTTTTCTAATGAAAGTATTTATTTTTTAGGCAGTTTCAATTCAATCAAGTTGTCAAGAATAATTACCATTAGGATTTTTTTTTTTTTGCTGCTAATGTTTAGTTCTACCAGGTTTATAAAATGGAGCTCAAGATTATAAATTAGTTCTCTGATATTCTGTCTTAAAAATTGGTCCATACACTTCAAGCCTGTTTCTAAAACTAGTCATTAATATAATTAAACATTATAAAGTACATTAGCTGTTTTATTTGTTTAGAAAGCCATTGCACTTGTCCTCGGTATGGCTGTTGAACAGTGAACTATTCCTACTTTGAAACCTTCCATTTTATGACTGCCTGTGACAAAGTCACTATATCTTGCCACTGATTCAAGTCAAGTTGAAAATCACTTATACCCACACTGTAATATGTTTTTTCTCCCATTTGATTTATAAACTTGGCCTTTGTATTTTGAGAGCTAGAGATGTGATATAGACTAGAGGTATAAATGATGATTTTGTTTGTTATTCTCTTTGGTCTCAAAAGAGATAGATCAAACAAGGGTTAGAAGCAAGAACTGTATGAATAGAAATATAAAAGAAAAAGTCTCATGGGAATGCACTCAGAAATGTGGGCATTCATTCCATTGTTTTTTTATCTATTGATCCTTTATTTGTGTTTTTCTAAGTGTATTAGATGAGACATTTATTTATATTAATGTAATCATTTTACTGATTGTATTATATTTCTGAATATTTGTTACAAAACAAAATCAAGGTCTCATAGAACAATGCAACTATTTATAATAAGAAAAATAGCAGCAATATTTATGAATACTTGAGCCCCAAATGTGATAAGTCCCAGATTAAACCTCAAAATCACTGCAAACTACTCATTATTATTCAATTTGATACATGATCCATTAAAGCCTTTTAAAGACAATAATTAGATTTTCTAGAATATCACTGATGTTATTTGACATAATAGAAATGAAGCCCAACTGTGCCTGACAGACAGAAGAGCAAAAAGAGTGGGAGCTGTCCTTTCAATTTTTGTATCCTACCCCGTTTCTTCAGTATCTATTTCAGGACCCAGAACAGTTCCCCTGAAATGAAGTTTTGTATACAATCTTGCCTTGGAGAGAAGATATAAGTCACAATAAGGTAACAGAATAAAACATCCCCAGTCTTCTTGAAATCAAGGATCCAGAAGTATCAAGTTAGAAATCCTTTCTTGTGTCAGGTGTGAACTGACATGGAGTTTTCCTGGAAATGGTTGACATTCTAATTTTAGCTTACAGTAAGGGGATATTGAAATCCCATCTATAAAGGTTACTCCTGGACTTGTCAACCCAAGGTTATCCTCACTCAGAGGGCCATAAAGAAGTGATGGAACCAGAAGTAAGAGTTTTTATGTGTAAAGTACAGCAAAATTGTGGGGATCCCCTCTCTATGTCCATGAGAATGACGGTTTGCAGAGGGAGAAAACATTCACTAGCTAGTGACAAGCTTTTCTAAGAGAGGATCCTTGGTCGACAAAGATGCTTTTGACTTCCCACTTACATCTTTCTGTTTTCCCAAGTTCCCAACTTAAAACAATGAGTCAGTGCACCCACTCTTTGAATAGGAATTTCTGAACATCCAGGCAGGTTTTCTAGCCCTCCGTGACAGACTGTGTTGTGTAAGACATCTCTGGGGAGACATGAGCAAACCTCTACTCACCCAAGATAGGGAGCTGAGGACAAATGAAAGTAACGATTTTTAACAGAGTTCAGCCTGGCAAACTAATGAGTTTATTGGGGTTGCTTGTAAGGGTGTGGGTGAATTACTTATAGGACGGGGATGGCTCCAAGCTAGCTGCCCCTCCCTTGAATAGGTCACTCCAGCCTGGGTGATGACCCATGAAAAGCTACAAGCTGGGAGCTCTCTGTCTGATGTGCACACAGCTCTACAAGTTAGAGGTTCTCTTTCAGGCAACTCAGCCTTCTCTCTTATCCCCAGCAATCATTTACTGTGTCCATAACCTTGCGGGGAGGCGGGGAGTCTTGTGTATCTTGTTAGTTTTAGGAATTTCGTGAGACTTGTAAATTGTTTACTTTCTGGTATCATGAGTCTCTTCCTTCCTTCTTGGAGGGAATGTTTCAATTTGGAGGATACAGACATTTACTGATTGCATTATACTTTTTAAAAAATATTTTATTTATTATTT
>NW_008333879.1:849449-850536 GCF_000622305.1 Nannospalax galili
TTTTTTCTTACTCCTGTAAATTACAATACGGTTGTGAGCTATAATGTTTAAAGCTTTCCTTTTAAACAGGTTAAATAAGAACTTTAGGTTAAAAAAATGTTAAGGTAAAATAAATGAGTTGTAAAAATTTAGGAGAGGACAATGTCTGGGTAGTCTTAGGATGCAAATTTGAAAGACAAAGAATTTAATGGGAATTAATAGTGGCATGAATATTACGGGAGTAACCAACTGCTGTCTGATTGGTTTTAATGCCTGGCTCTCAAGGTGGAACCCATACCTTGTGCTATGAACTCCTGCTAAAAACCCATGATAGTGTAAGCAATAGACTCTTGGAGAGAACTCACTACTACTATTTTTCTAAATGGACAGAGTATTAAATTTTCTCCCATACATTAGGGCATCTCCTGCCCATTACAAGAGAAGCTCCTTTTTGCAGAAGGTGGTAATTAATACAAAGACCCACAACTAGTGAATAGGCAGAGATTAAGAGACTGTGAGGTGCTCAGCTCTAGATGGGACATCTATATCACACCCCCTCCTCCTACGGGGAGGATCCTTATGGAAGGAAGAGGCAGATTGTAAAATCCAGAAGTTGAGGATGCCTGAAATGAAACCGTATTTCCCAGACATGACAATGCTGTTTTACACATGAATTCACAATATTTGTGGCTGCATAAACAAAGCTAAACAAGGTCAAACCAGCCAACATTCCAGCTTAGACCATGGATGAGGATTAGCTCATGACGTCCCCTCACTAGCTGAAGAACTATTGGAAACTGATGGTTGCTGGGAGAGAGAAAGTCAGTTTTCTTCTTGGCTGTGGTCCCTGAAAAGCTGCCTGTGCTCCAGTAGATGGTCCTACACCCATGCACATACAAGCCACACTAAGTGAACTCAGTAGCTTGAAAAAAAGAGCAGATGAAGTTGGGAGAGAACGGTCTTGTGGGGTTAGGGGAGGAATTGGAGGGAAGGAAAAGGGGAGTAGATTTGATCAAAATACATTATATGTATGCATGAAATTCTTAACAAAAATCGTTCAGGTGATATGCTGCTTGGAATTCCATACTATTTAAAAATTTATTGCAAA
>NW_008333879.1:850711-860905 GCF_000622305.1 Nannospalax galili
TTTTGAATTGAAAATTTAGAAATTACAGATGTATATGCATGCTTTGAAATCATATAAAAGATTTTAATAGCTTTTATTTGAAATTAAAAATTTGTCTTCACCATTCTTAAATATTTTAACCACCTTACCTACTTTTTCCAATATTTTATCTTCTTTTGAAAACTAAGTTAATTGAGAAGTAATAACAGCTTGATTACCTACTTCAGAAAATAGAAGTTGAACACCTAATGGATGTGGATGAATTTTATTACTTTCAACAAAGGTTTCTAAATTTTCCTTTTATAGAGCAATAAACAAGATGCAAAGGGTATTTGAAATATAAGTATACATAACTAAACCTTAGAAGTATGAAAATATTAAGAATGTAAAATTCTTTGCTTCCTCTCTTCTAAACTTTTTTCATTAAAATTTTGTCAATTATTATAGAAATTTTGTTGATACGAATTCAACCTTGGGTGTGTTAATGAGTTTTATTTCTAGTAACGCTCTAGTTTCATTATTTGCCTTTATTTTCATGATGCATTTGCCATGACCTGAAGTAGATTTGCATTAATAACATTTATACCTATGAATATATTTCTAATTGGTCAAATAATCTATATCAGCGAAAAATTAACTCTATAAGCATAAAAGGTTGAAAGTAAGAGAAATAGTTATCAAGTGTAGTAAAACCCATTCTTATGGATTTAAATTTACTGATTCAGTACTTATTATTGTGTTCAGTAACTGGGTTAAGCAAGTATTCAGGAGAATAGTTCTATAGATTCCTTGTTATAGAAAATTACTTTAATAGGCCTAATTTTATATTTCTTCAATTTTTTTCTTATTTCATGTACCACCATTGTTTCAATACTACACTAACAGAACTTAAATCACCCTCTAAACCAAACCATACCAAATCAAACCAATCATTTCAAAATGATGAGGCCTCCTGTGCCAGCAGAAGAGAGGTGTGAATAGAAAGTCATGGATAATAACCTGAAAGAAACCAGTTGGTAGAGAGACTGGACAGCCCTCCTCATTTCGGATACCTGTAACAAACAGAATGCTTGAGAAAAACCCCAGGCACACAAACGTGGAAGAAGGGAGAGAAGGTCCAATGGAAATAACCTGTAAAGAATTAGGATTCATGTGGTCAGGATCACCTGTCTCCTCAGCTCACTAGACCACTTCCACTCTGGGGAGTGTCCTTTTCCTGTATTAAGCAGACTCTATTTCTGTTATTGTACATCTTTTCCTCCTCCAATTCATTGCTTTGTGTCACAGAGCATGGAAATCTCAGTGGGTGCACCATGGACTCAGATCTGCTTCTCCAACACCAGCATCATAAGTTTTATTGTTAAGTTTTGGACTAAAGAATCCAGTAATTTAATCAAACACTAATCTTGGTGTTTTAAGAAAGATATTTTATAGACATGATCAACATCCATAATTCATTGATTTTTAAGTAAAGGAGCTTATTCTTCTTGTTGTGTGTAGTTCTGATCCAATCATATGAAAGTTTTTACTAAGGAAACTGGATTTTCTCTGAGGGAGAACTTCTATGGACTACTGGTGAATGTCAACTGGACTTCCTGTTTGATCTGCCTGCCCACAACTACTCAAAGCTTTAGAATTTTGGTTTTTTGAACATTGTCTCATAGCTGCTTGCAATAAATCAGTCCTCACTTCCTATTGATAATAGAGGATGTATCTGAAAGCACATCTTAGGATGCATCTGGAAGAGTGTCCTTCACATAATCCAGAGAACACACTTCAACCACTTTTTCTGCCAGGCTGTCATACTGGAATCTGCCTTCATCCATTTGTGTTGCTGTAACAGAATACCTGAGACTGTGTAATTTGCATAGAACAGAAGTTCATTTCTCACAGTTTTGAAGCCAGTTGAGTCAGTTGTTTGATTAGGGAACGGTCTGGTTCCACGTGGTGTCTTATTATGCCATCCTCCAAAAGGAAAGACTGCTGTTCTCACATGCAGCCAGGTAAGTCAGATGAAGCCCCTCCCTGAAGCTGTTTGGTAAGTCAGAGAACCTAATCCCACCCCCCCCATTTTTTCACTTTTATGGCCTAAATCAGCATTTAAAATCCCCATGTCTTAACATTATCATACCTTTAAACCATGGTAGCAATGAACCCAATAAATAGAGATAACCCCAGCACCTCAGCAGCTACTAAAAAAATTCAGGTAATCAATCCTAAGTTTACATACAGTGCCTCACCCATTTCTTCCCTTAGAGACTTCAGTGAAAGCCTCCTTTCACATTCCCTGGCTCCCCCTCACTCCTGGTGAACCTGTACATGTACCTGATGTTTCTCTATGTCCCCATGTCTCTTGGGATCTGTGATTCTAACAACTGTTTTTCACCAGTAATCACACTTACCTGTGGGCCTTACCACACCTAAATGACAGCAACCTATGTTTAAACTAAATGGTGGTCATCTATTGAAGGTACGCTACGATAATGCTTTATAATATTGAAGTACTTTGGTTTTAAAATTCATTTTGCTTTGACACTATTTAAAAGGGTTTTCAAACCCCTCTCGACGTACAAGTTTATTGCTCTTCTGTTCTTTTTTCATCCAATTAGTTTTGAAACCTTTTAGGTATGTTTTAAAATGCCCAGTGTTCACTTTAAAGTTTTTTTTTTTAGATCCATTTACTTTTTTATTTTAAATTGTTATTCTTTTTAACAATTGCATGTATAGAATATATTGTGATCACATTTTCCTCTGTTACTTTCCTTTAGCTCTCTTTTATGCTGGTTTGCTTCAGATATAACTACCTGTGCAGAAACTGCACCACAGGGGATAAAGGACATGGAAGAAAGAGAGACTATTTGGGAGCAAGGAGGTGAGGAAATTTATAATTTACAGTAATAAAGAAGTCTTTGAGAATGTACCCTCCCCAAAGGGCTTAACTCACCAGGAACTGATTCTGTAGTCCAGGCTAGCCTTGCGCTTCTCCTATCTCAATCTCTCAGTCCTGAGATGACAGCTATGAGCCACTCCGCTGGGCTCTCCCTGGTTTTTAATTAGTACCCAACTGAATTTATATTTGAGGTTCACTTGTATATTGCAAAACATAGCAATATGTAAAATGATTCTTCAGCTATTTTTCTTTTTATGAGGGTGCTGGGCATTCTTACTGTAAACAAGCTGTCTCATTTTGACAATTATTCATCAGTATGCACATGCCTGTCTCAAATGTCGACTCTCATATATTAGGTATATCTACATCTGTGCTGCATTTTGGATACCGTACTGAAATGTGAGTTTCTGTCTGTCTTATCATTTAAGTATTTGTGCTTAGTCTAAATTGAAAATATGAAGGCTTTATGTATATTCTATGAAGGTCAGAAACAGTGTCATTAATATATCGTACTTTTAGTTTTATTTGATTACTTTTTTATATGTTGATGCTTGACTGTATTATTTCTATGATAAGCTTGGAAATTTGGCCAGGATTAGAAATAGCTATAGAAAACCTTATCAAGGTACAGATTTGCACCTGTAAAAGAAGAGTGGGTACCTAAAATTTTAAGTTCTTGTATTATACCCACAGGTGTGAGTTGGCTTTAAAATAATTGTTCTGTGGGCTTGGGGATGATGGTTCAGTGGCTGAAGTGTTTTTCACACAACCATGAAAATCCCCAGAACTCATGTAATTGTTGGGTGAGTGTGTAATTGTTGGGTGAATGTGGGAACCCACCTGTAATTTCAGCCTTGGAAGGTGGTCAGTGCATGTTCAGAACAAGCTGGCTAGAGACACTAGCCCAGGGAGCTTTGGGTTGACTGAGAGACCCTGCCTCATTCAAAGAGGTGGAAGAGTGATTAAGGATGATGATGATTCCTAATACCAACCTTGGGCTTCCATGTATGTGTACACTGCCCCCTACATATGCCCACATGCATACAAACAAGCTTATGTACTTACCTGCATCTCTCTCTCTCTCTCTCTCTCTCTCTCTCTGTCACACACACACATGCACACACACACACACACACACACACACACACACAGGGAAAAATTCTGCTCTTTAAACACCTCAATTTGAATCTGATTTCATACATAAATTGCAATTATATGCCGTTCTCTAGGTTGTAGAGTATTTGCTAATGTTTTGCAACATCAGTACATTTGTATAGCTTTATTTGTGAAATTATTTGACTGTTTAATGTTATAATACATTTCCTTTTGAAATTAACAAAAAAGAAAGTTTTCAAAAAGCTAGAACTATGAAGCATATTAAAAGTGAAACTTCACACAATTTCAATGTTCATTTGATTTCATTATGAAAGGAAATAAAAACTAAACTAATTGAATACAGTTTTGGAAAGGTGAAGTTTAATGATCAGTTTAATCCTTTTTTTTTGTTGTTCTTTTTTTGATACAGGGTCTCCCAGTAGCCCCAGCTGGCCTGGAACTCACTATGTAGACCAGGTTGGCCTTGAACTCACAGAGATCCACCTGCCTCTGCCTCCCGAGTGCTGGGATTAAAGGCGTGCGCCACCATGCCCGGCTAATGATCAGTTTAAAAGGGAAGTTATTAAACTGTTGTTTGAGTAATAATTAATAATGTTAAAGTTAAAAATCTTGAATGCTTCCTGGTCCAAGCACAGTGCTTTAGTGTTGTGAATGCATGAATAAATTGATTCTTCAACAAATATGGTATATGTACCAAGATTCCTGAAGAGTCAGACTGGAGAGATGGCTCAGTAATTAAGAGCACTGGCTGCTTTTGCAGGGGATCCGGGTTTGATTCCCAGGACCCACATGGCAGCTAACAACCATCCATAACTCTAATTCCAGGGATCCTACCTACTCTTCTGGTCTCTATGGGCACTGCATGACATGGGTGCCCTTACATACATGTAGGCATACCACTAATACATATAAAATAAATAAAAATTTAAAAGTAAGGAATGGTGAAGAGTCAGATTTTTCTCTCGTGGAAATTAACAAGCTAGTAGAATACAGGCTCGCAGGTATAAGCAGAGGATGCACCAGAGATAAAGTACTAGGTAAGAAAAGAACGGCTGGTTACAGAAATAGAAGAAAGTGCAGGATAGCATCTTAATCAGGTCCCCAAGTTCAAATTCCCATAGAACCATGCAGTGTGGACCTGGTGAATTTAGGGTTGCATTATAGGGACTGAATCCCATGTTCAGGAGGAGCTGATCTTTTAAAGGGGTTATCAAGTAAACCTACCAAATGTTTGCCTTGCAGGGACATCTTTGCTGTTATAATGGGGTCAAATAAAAACAGTATTGTTATCCTGACTCTGTATCTTCCAAGGTTGTTTATTATACAAATATTAGTGAAAAGACATTAGGAAACTAAATGTACTCAAGGCTTGGAGTCACAAGACAATGCTCTTCCAAGCATATGTATTTACTTATTCTTACAAGATTAATCCTCTCACCCCTTTTCTATGGAGCCAGTATCTCCTTATTCTTAAAGATAAGGAGATAGGCTTTGAGATCTTAGGTGACATGATCAAGTTCCCATAAACTCATATCAAAATACAGCTCTTATGATTTAAGCCCAAAGGGCTGCTCATAGTTCTACTTGGCTGTGGATAGGATCAAAGGTCACCAGAAAATCCTTTGCTTAGAGAATATTCCAAGTCCTCTGATTACATTTCATTACCTGTGAGTTACATACACACACACACACACACACACACACAGAGAGAGAGAGAGAGAGAGAGAGAGAGAGAGAGAGAATTAGAACCAATTTCTACAATGCCCTTCTTGTCACTCCAATTAAGCTAGAAATAACTTTTTAAGACACTTAAAATTTCATCATATTTTCTGAATCATATAGACCTATTGATCTAAGAAACAATTCTAAATGTCAGGTAAGCTAAAGAAAAACAGTAGCAATAATATTGCAAAGGCAGAGGCATTTTCCCACGTAGTCCAGTCTGTCCTCAAATTCACAATCCTGCATCAGCGTCCCAAGTGCTAAGACCACAGGCATGCACCACCATACTGGTACAAATTTATTGATTTTGCTTTTAGATCTCCAACTATCAAGTGTGATTTTTAAACTTTTTTTGAATTTTTGAGGTTTTCATGCAATATAATTTGATGGTATTAGATCCTCCTCATCCATACCTTCCCTTACTGTCCCCCAGCCCAATTTGATATTGTCTATTATATAATAATAGGCCTACAGAGTTTAATTGTGTTTCCAAATGTCCTTCAGTGTGTGTCCATCCACTGGAGCCTGGTTAACCTACTAAGAGTCCCATTCTTGAAAGAGACTTGCTCTCCCCCTCTCAGCAGCCATTGGTTGCCAACAGCTCCTTAGGTGGGGGTAGGGGTTTATCCACTTCCCTATATCTATGCTGGAATTTTGTTTAGTTCTTTATGCAGCATATGTCTATTAACACAGAAACTCACACCTGCCTAAAGGGCAGAGAACAAGAGGATACAGAGTGCTTATTCCTGAATCCAACACTCTGTTAAACTTCTGTCTTCTAAGGCTCAGGGACCATTGTGGAAGAGGGGACTGAAAGACCGTAAGAGCCAGAGGTGGTGGATGACCACAAGGAAACAGTTTTCCACACAGCTGGTCAGTTACTCATATGAACTCATAGCAATGGTGACAGCATGCACAAGAATGACTTTTTAAATGCACTGTATTCACAACTAGTGGATTTTCTCATGTCAGCATCCCTGTTGAGGTATTCAAGTAAACATTCAGGGCCTCATTTCTTTTGAGCTGAGAAAGCCACAGTGATAGTGTACTCTTGTGTTTGTTATGAGAGGAGAGGAAAGATGACTCTTAGGACTGGAATGGCAAAGTTTAGTCTGAATGAGACTGCGTCAGTGAATTGGCATGGACAGATTTATAAACAGGAAAGCAAAGAAGCTTTTGCTTCCTATTATTGTTTGTGTTGTTTCTGTAGCTTGTGATTGGGATTTAATTTGTGCATTAAATTACAGGCTATGCATGCTTAACTGTGGTTCATTAACAGTACTAGTTAAAGCCTACAAATTCAAAGGAAGAATGTTAGTTGATTCTATTTAAATGCAACTTTGAATAATCACAAATGAATTCATGAGATTATATACTATGTTTATAAGATTGGTTTCTGGATATTGTCCTGTTAAATGGAACATTTTCCTCTCTCAAGATTCTATACTCATTGCAGGATATGATGGCAAGTTATACAATATACTTTAGTGAAATAGTTCAAGTAGAATAGTTTAAACGACCTCCAAAGTGTTGTGACACCTTAGAGGAGTTTTCCATTCTTACTTATTGTGATTTGAATGAAAGATACCCCTCATTGGCTTAGGTATCTGAACATTTGATCACAATTGGTTGGGCAGTTTGGGAAGGTCATGGAACCATTAAGGGGTGCAGCCTTCTGGAGGAAGTAAGTTATTGGGGGCAGGTTTGAAGGTTTATAGCCTTACTTTACTTCCTCTTCACTCTGTTTCCTGTGTGTGGGTCAAAGATGAACCAGCCAGTTTCCTGCTCTCCCACCATTATGAACTCTTCACCTGGAACTGTAAGACAAAATATACTCTTTTTTCTATAAGTTACCTTTGATCACGTATTTTATCACAGCAACAGAAAAGTAACCAATACAATACTAATATATCAATAAATACGTATATGAGGAAAAACACCTATATCATTTTCACTCGAATACAAAGAGAAACATCTATCAGTCACACTCTATCAATTCTTGTGAACCTAAATACCACATGCTTTATGGTATGTGTGGAATAACCAAAGTTAGTCGAATTCAGCAGTACTTTCATTAATTTATTGAACAAATTAGAACAATTATGTATTTTGAAATGCCAATGCCATTTCTAAGATGCAGATTAAAATCGCAGCAGACAATTCAATCATCTGATCACTTGTCCGTATATTATGAAAGATCTGTATCAAAATAGAACCAATTATTTAATTTTAAATCCTCTCCATTTTTGACCTGTTTAATGAGCTACATGTAATATTTCCTAATTTCTATAACGTAGTGCAGAGTAGTATTTACACTTTCAGGCAATGTGAAAGGCATTAAATCGAGTTACAATAAGTTATACCAACTGAATATATAAAGATAAATGAAAATATATATCATATACAATCCTTACTCATTAGTCTAAAATAACATATCACTTGTAATTTTCATTATTTCTATTATGTATAAAACAGCCAATAATATGAAACCAGGTTTAAAAAATTATTTAATAACCACATGATTAGAAGAAGCATTTCATTACAGCATTAACATATTTAACAACAATTTCCAGAGCAAAGATGCATCTCTTTCAAAGTTGGCTGTAAATTGTTGAAAACAGTTATACAATGTTGAATTCAGTATAAACCCTATAAGACATAAAATTGAATGGGGTTTTAACTTTTAAAAAAGATCTCCATTTCATTTTAAAATATACTGTTTCATACAGAAAAACTAATTTTTAATACTACTAACACTTAGATGTTTCCACATGTGTCTTTAATCTCTATGTTTCTGATTATTTCTAGTCACAGTCAGTTACACACGGATCCTTGGCACCTGAATATGGATATAAAGTCATTAGGTAGATTTCAATGGTAATGTTTTTCGCCTCTACCAATTAACATGAAGCAAATATTTATGCTTCTTCCTCAAATATAACTCATTTTCTTAATTTGTTGAATTATTTGTGTGTATTTCATACAGAACATCCCAAACAATCTTATTCATCTATATACCCACATCCCAAATGTCACCCTCCCATAGCCTCCCCCGCTCTGCCACTGGAGCCCATATACTCTGTCATCCCTGTTACTGTCCACTGTGTTTTGAAAACCATGTTTTAAAAAAAAATTATACTACGTATAAATTACAAAGAAGCCATAATATTTACGTATAGATTTTGTACCGAGAATCAGCGATGACTGCTATTCTTTTTCCATTTTCAAGGGTAAAGGAGCTTATCTTAAGAGGGTTAGCAGATTTCAGCTGTGAAGAAATTTCCATCTGGGGCCTGGGAATGATGTTCAAGCGGCTGTAGTATCAAATAATATGAGGACACTGAAGTGAATAATCAGGAGGAAGGAAGTCGCATAATTAGAATTGTTGAATGAGGCCGAGTTGGAACCTGACATGCCTAGATAAACTGTGATGAGCAAATGGTAGTCTCTAACATCATTGGAATAGATGGGGATGCTGACTCCAACACTTGACAAAAGAGGGCTCAGAAAGCCCAGGCGCTCATTCTGAAAAGTGTGTATACATATGTTAAATAGTAATGAAAGGAGCCCCCTCTGAGGTTCACCCCAGTTTCAGAGGTTTGTCATTCTCAATAAAAACTTAATGCCTCTCCCTGAGAATGACTGCGTTCTCTGGTTTATAAAGGGATAATGCACTGGTCTTATTTCCAGTGCCTGACAGATCAGCAAATACACGTAGGCACAACTGCCTATTTGCTATTTACTGCTATGGTAAATGGCAAGCCATAAAATGCAATCTGTTTAAATTGCATTTTCCAAACAATTCGTACTTCATGCCATACACTTTGTGAAACATTATTATTATTATTATTATTTATGAGGCATAGTCAAGGGTGCCTGGTTCTGTGAGAACTGTGGATTTCTTTTACATTTAATTTTGCAAAAGGAAGAGACCCAGAGATTATATTATTGGGGAATTTCATTTTGTGGCAGAGCAAACTGAAAATTTGTAATAACTTGGCAGGCTCACACAGATAACCAAAATGGAGGTCAACTGGGAATGCAAGTGTCTTTAATTTTCAATATGACTGAAATAGCCATATTTTTATATTTAAGGCAGTTGTTAGCAATAAACAAATACATACATACATAAATAAATAAAATTCTCAAGAGTAAGAAGTAGATGGGATACTGGAGAGATGGCTCAGTGGTTAAGAACACTGCTTGCTCTTGCAGAAGACCGAGGTTCTATTCCCAGCCCCCACATGGCGGTTAACAACTGTCTGTAACTCCAGTTCCAGGGGATCCTACACCATCTTTTGACCTCTGCAGGGAATGTGTGACACAGGTGCACTTATATACATTCAGACAGTACACTCATTCCCATAAAATAATAAAAGAATATTACAAAAGTACATTGGAGCCTGACAATTCACCATGTATAAGCATTGTGTACATGTCATTCAGAAAGAAAACACATATAATATAAAAAATATGTATACATAAAT
>NW_008333879.1:861534-884787 GCF_000622305.1 Nannospalax galili
GCCCTCATTCATTGCTGGTTGTACTGCAAACCTATGAAACCACTGTGGGAAGGAAGAAAACCTAATAAAAAAGAAAAGAAACACTGAAAAATAGGTCTATCATATGAACAGGCTATATCGCTCCTTGGGATATACTCAAAGAACTCAGCAACCTACTACAGAGATACTTGTACATCCATGTCTGTTTGCTGCTCTTTTCACAACAGCTAGGAAATGGAAACAATGTAAATGTCCCTCAACTGAAGAATGGACAATGAAAACACGGCACATTTGTACAACAGAGTTCTACTCAGCAGTAAAGAAAAATGAAATCATGAAATTTGAAGGTGAATGGATGGAACTAGAAACTGATCTACTATATTAAGTAGATTCAGGAAAACAAGTGATGGTCAGTGTCCTTTGTGGATCAAAGCTCTGAATCCTTAGATGTGAGTATATATCCTGATGTAACTGTAGAAACCTGGAAAATGGAAAGGGACAATGGACATAGGGGAAGAAGGAACTTGAGAGAGGAGGAAATTAGGAGACAGGTGTCATCAAGGGGAAAATGGGGGAAATGGGGATATTTAACTGAGGAGGGAATAGGTATTGCTCTATAGTGGGAGAGAGAGGAAAGAGATAAATAATGCTTAGGTGGTGTGAAAAAACAAAAAGAGGCTGGAGAGAGGGCTCAGCATTTAAGAGCACTGGCTGCTCTTACAGAGAACTAGGTTCAATTCCCAGCACCCACATGGCAGTTAACAACCATCCATCTGTCCAATACCAGAGAATCCAATGCCCTCTTCTGACTTCCACAGGCATTGCACGACAGGGGTACACCAATGAAATCTTCATGATCTGTTAGTCTAAAAAGATCTGCATATAATAATAGGTCCAGTAGACTTACCAATGTGGATGGGGGATATTTCAACGGGTTCTACTTCAAGATGAAGAGCTATAGGCAATCAATGGATGATGAGGGAGGGGGCATCAGTTATCTCTAGTGACTATCTGAGAGGTTAACTAACTCCAAATGCCCAGCCTAAGCACAGGTACACAGCAGGACTAGTGAATGGACTCAGTGTATTATATATCTATAAATGCATGCATGTGTGTGTAACAATAGTAATCAAGGAAGGGCACAAAAAATTGGGGGGTGAAATGTGGGAGGAACTGGAGGGGGATTGGAAGGATGGAAATGATGTGAGGGCTATATTCATATATGATGTTCACACAAAAAGAGTATTTGTTTAGTGTGCATATTCATGTGTCTCTATTTATGTTGGTATGTGTGTACATATATGCTATATATGTGAAGTCTAGGGGACAACTTTGGGTGTTATTTCATTCCTCAGGCATCACCTAACTTTTTTAACCTCAGGGGGCTTCCTGGCTCTGACTTCTCAGCACTAGGATAATGAACATGAGCCACCATGCACAACTTCTTGTATGTGGAGTCTGGCCCTTCTTGTGGTTCAGGTCCTTCTTGCAGGGCAGTTTCCTTACTCAACTGTCTCTGCAGCCCAAACCTTGTTTCTTTTGGAAATGAAACACACATACAGATCAGTGCACAAATGACTGTACACCTAGATGAGGTTTT
Source organism: Nannospalax galili (assembly GCF_000622305.1). NCBI lineage: Eukaryota > Metazoa > Chordata > Mammalia > Rodentia > Spalacidae > Nannospalax > Nannospalax galili. The sequence goes on from NW_008333879.1 coordinate 863,114, forward strand.
TCCAAAGTTAATGCATTCCATGTACCCAGACGTTTTTTTCCCCTTAAATATTGTTTTCTATGCTTATTGATATATTGTGAAAGAATAGTGTTTGGAAATTTTCTATTTGAAGGTAGTGATAGGAAGAAGATACACATTTTTTGGGGTATAGGTTACTCTCTAGAGCAAAAGAGAAAATTCGAGTTGAACATGCCCAGCATGGAGAGAGAGAGAGAGAGAGAGAGAGAGAGAGAGAGAGAGAGCCTCCTCTCCCTCCCTCCCCTCTTCCTGACATAAGATTTGGCTGTATAGCTTAGACTAGCCTCAAATTTATAATCTCCCTGCCTCAATCTCCTGAGTACTGGGATTACAGGAGTAGGCCATTACATCTGGTTCTGTTGCTACTTTATGAAGTCAAGCATTATAAGGAGGAAGGGAACATTATCTTTGCATTGCCTCTGTTAATTGATTCCTTTTCTGTGGATTTCTATACTCATTCAGCAGTCACCAGCTCAGGCGCCTTTCTGGGTGTGACTTATCATCTTCTGGAAATGATTGTCACATCCAGGCCTGGCTTCTTTCTTGCATTATCTTCCATCAACTTTAGAATCCCCTGCCATTGGGAGCCCTCATCTCAAAACGTTCCTTTGTAGCGATACTGGTACTATTTTTGGACAAAGAAATTTAAGTTTATGATAAAATTCATACTTCTTCCTAACTTCCAACCCTTTTACTTTATGTATTATTTTGTTAACTTTAATTGGGTTATAATGGGATAGATATTACAGTCTATCTGATCTAGAATTTCCCTTTCTTGTTTTAAAAATTAGTTCTAAAATTTATTCACGTCTACACTCCAAAATTGTAAGTAAAATAACAATGACCAGAATTCTCAGATAAAAAAGTAGTAATTTGTCCTTCCCTGGATTGTTTAGAGACCCATATCTGAAAAGTGTGTATGGTTTTCTTTTAATATTTTCTAGAAATAACTTTTCCTCATTTAATTTTTAACTTATAAAATTTCCTCTGACATAATCTAAGTCTTTTGTGTTTGTCTTGGATTTTTATACCTCAAAGTGAATGCTAACCTATGATGACCACTTAGAATCTCTGTGTTTCAGTAAATCCTAGCATCATCTAACTGGCCTGTGAGATTCATAGGCTTGTGAGCTCGTTAAAGATACTACTGAGCCTTCAGTATTTCCTAGATGACATTTATTTCCCTCAGTCATTAAACTTCTAACCTCTGTCACGTTTAAGTGTTTCATTTCTTAGAAAAATCAAAAGAAAATATGTATTTGTCTGTTGCTTAGGCTTTGTTTTCCTTATATATGTGTTAAAAGTTGAGGAAACATTAGGAAAAACAAGGAGCTTCGATTTGTAAGTGTGGGAGGTTGATAAAGAAAGGTAGTTATATAAAATTGAGGTCATTCTATAATTTCATTTTGTGGCACATAAAGTACAATTCTAGTTCTCTAAATTCCATGATGTGTCTTCATGCATAGATCTAAATTTTATTATCACTTACGAACTATTTTGAGGACAGTTATGACTATTACAGTTAATTGCATCAATCTAGAAGAATTCTGAATTTGAAAATCTCAGATAAAACTACTCACACAAAAACATCTCAGTCATGGAAAATATCCTTCCCACTCAAATTCTATTCTGCTCAAAAAATCAGACTCCAACTGAAACATTTTCAGTGCTGCCTTACCCTGACCTAACCTTTGACACATCACATCTAAATCTACTTATTTGTAAAATCAAGAGAATGGAAATAAATGTGATGATTGTCTTTGCGTTTTCACAGAACACAAAACAGTGGATCAAGTTGATAGGTAAGAGGAAATGAAAACCGTGGGGCCATTACTATCTAAATCAAACAACTCACTCTTTTTACTTTCAGTGAAAAGCAATTAGAAGTTGATTCAATGATTTGAAATAGGCCCACTATTTGCAATCACTGAAGTCAATTATCATTTTTCTTTTAAAATGTAGTCATGAAAATTTCATAGTATCACTCCTTTCGTAGTCGTTCATAGTAAAAGACCCATAAATTTTGTTTAGACGGTTTGATATACTATCTCAGAAGATGAGGTTTTACTGTAAACAAGGTAGTACGGAATTCCTTCATAAGTGAGGAACCCGTGTATGCAAAGTGGAACTCAACAACAGGAGGTTGCGCGAGAGATATGAATTTTAAGATGGTTGAAATAAACCACACAACAGAACAATAGTGACAGCAATAACAAAGTCTTATCGACTCCTGGATACAACAAAGGAGCAAATACTAAAGATGTAAGGCAGTGGTGTTCTAGAAGAGGAGCTGGGATGAGAAAAAATAAAACTCTTTCACTTGAAAGAAAATACACAATGTCTTCCTTTGAAAGTTGTAAGAAAGGAAAACATGTAGATATGCAACAAAAGTATTTTTTTTTTGTCTTTTTGAAGAGGGTCTCCCTGTAGCCCCAGCTGTCCTGGAACTTACTATGTAGACCAGGCTGGCCTTGAACTCACAGAGATCTGCCTGCCTCTGCCTCCCAAGTGCTGGGACTACGGGCGTGCGCCACCACACCCGGCTTAGCAAAAGTAATTTTGACTTACATAAAGTAGAAAACAGTAGTTATATATTTGTTGTAATAGTTCACTGACGTGATTAATATAAAATCCAGTGATTATAGTTTGCAAATTATAATTTAATGGTAACAAATATAGAATAGTTAATGCAAAGAATAAGTTTAGGACTCCCTTATCACTTTTGCAAGTCTCTCTGTATTCTCATATATATATAATGTATATAATGTATATATATACACACACTGTGTAAACTATATATATATACACATATAATTGATATTGTTTTCAAATATCAATCTATATACCTGTTTACCTATCCATTGGTTGCCATAATAATTTTGGGGTTGTTTCAATGATATTTCAATTGTTAGTGTACAACCCAGTAGAGGAACCTACCAGTAATTTCAAACTCGGCTGGTATATATTACTTAATTATATAGTATATTTAGCACAGATACATATTACTATCTCCTTTTTATTTATTTTTATTTTCTGTGTTTTGCCTGCACGTACATAAGTGCATTCAAGCTTGCAATACCCACAGAAGCCAGAAGAAGGTGTGCAATCCCATGTAGGTACAGATGTTTGTTAGCTTTTGTGTATGCTGGGAACCAAACCTAGGTCCTTTGTTAGAGCAATAGGTGCTCTTAACCATTGAGCCATCTCTCCAGCTCTGTTATCTCTCTCTTTTTTGGCTATGAAAATAGGGATTCCAAGTTTAGACATGTCTCCTGGCTAAAGTGTGATGAATAATATTTTGCTGGGAACCATAACCAAAGGCCAATTTGAGGATGAACAGAAACAGACTCAGTAACCCTGGCTGTGAAATTCTCTTAGTACGTGGCCTCCTGAGAGCATGAATGATAATGCAGAGAATGTAGTTAACTCAGGGTTTGGATATAATGAAACAATATAAGTTCCTGCTATAGACAGTCTCTATGCATCACAACAATGAGTGGAGTGGCTGGTCAAGCTCACATAACAAGGCAAGTGAACGTAGAAGTGATACAGGCTTTGGAAAGAGAAGGAGAGGCCGAAGGAGTAGACACAACGAAGTGTGTGTGTGTGTGTGTGTGTGTGTGTGTGTGTGTGTGTGTTGAGGGAATATGCAGAGTATAGTGAGTCAATAGGGCCAGAGAATAATAGAAAGCAAATGATCAAAGTGGGGAAAGTCAGATTTTATAGTTGGAAGTAAAGAAATTTTACACAATAATCAAATTAGTAAACCAAGAGCAATGAACAATTTTCTTTGGGAGTTCAGGAAGTTAAGAGTCTCTGAGGTTTGCACTTTAATAATCATTGGCATGAGTATGAAGTTACTAGCAGAAGTGTTAGAAGTGGTAGACCATGAGCTTAAGTATATATGGCTAAGTTAATAATATTTAAAATATAATGAGACTAGGGATGGCTTAAAGGCATGGTGATGACTAGCTGGATATTGCTTTTTTTGTGGTTCAGCATCTTAATGTGTCTCAGGATAAGGCTGGGTTTCTGGTGTCAGATACTTTAGCTGGAGTTTGGCTCATATAGATGGATATCATTTCATATGACACAATTTGCAAATAAGACCCAGGGAATGCATATTAAGGTATTGTATGAACTTTAAATGATAAATGAGCAGAAGCATTAAAGATGATAAGACACCAATGGCCAGACAGTTTTCGTGAATGTAGCACCACACCCTAGAAATTCTTAGGGTAGTAATATCCAGTCATGACTATCTACCATCATAATCATTCTAGAACCATTACTATGGGCAACAACAATGACATGAATAAAGCCTCTTATTTATCTTGTTTATCCTGGGTATGTGGGAGAACTGCTTTGCATTAGACCAAATGTGAAAACCAGTTTTCAGTAGTAGGAATGGTTAAAGCAAGTCCAGAAAATCAGAATAATTAGGGGAAAGCTAGATCTGGGAAAGGTAAGTATGAGTAGCTGGAGTTTCTAGGAATGTGATTCCAGTGTGAAATAAACGTTGTGTTGGGGGCCAGGAATCTGACCTGTCAGAAGTCATTTTCATTAGCCATTGACCTGAGGGGGGACCTGGTGCGGAAAGGAGTCCTTCACATTAATGATAGATTAGGGATGGTCGAGGGAGGCAAGTAGTAGGAAGAACTGTTCATTGAAGCAACAAGTTGTAGAGACACAAATAGGATGAACCTCTGTGTATTCTGGTTCATCTAGGGCTTCTGTATTATTCTTGATGCAGTTACATTCATGGATCAAAATCTGAACTCGTAGAGTCCAAGCTGGTATAACTCTGGTCCTAGAAATGGTCAGAGTGCTGAAATACTGGATATAGTGAGGGAAGTACCAGTAACTTTGTCACAATATTTTTATAGATCCCACAGAAACTACTGATACTTAACCATGAGCTTTCCAGAACTAGGTGTATTCCCAGTGTGTAACAGTGCCCGACATGTTATTCATTTCTAATGCTTTTTGGATGAAAGAATATATTGAGTTAGAAATCAGTCTTTTAGAATTTGGCTGTATCTTGTCTCTAAATCCTTTCTTACTGGAATTTTGTTTTGAATTTTTGAAGTATGACACATGCAATATGGTGCACAGGTCAACCACATGCACACAAATTTCCTCTTGGTCTATTTTTTTAATTGAATTTGGGTAACTGGACATATATTTCGTGATTAACTGATTGGAAAACAATCTAAAAGTGGGCTGACTGGATCAATTTACACACACAGAGCTGGTCGACTTCTTTCCCCTGTCCCATTCTGTCTGTACACTAAGATAATAAACCTCTCACAATTGAATTTACTTCAGAATAGGATTCTAGAAAAAGGGAATTAAAATTATTATTTACAAGAAAGAATCAGAGAAAAAGAAAAAACTGCAGTTTTTTTTATGACAATGATTGATTCATGTAGAAAGCTAGTGAACTAATCAATTTATAGCTTCCCTAGTAGAAAAGAACCAAGCTATCTTATTTGTGGGCTAAGCATTTTTCTTTAATTAAAAAAATTTGTGAGCAGTTGAGAAATTGCTGCATGAGTAGCACATTATGAGTGTTGAATGTGCATGTTTATATTTCATTGTTTTAATATAATCTAATACAACACACAGCAAAGTCTTTCATACACACATTTAGCAGCATGCCTAATCATGATTGTGCTGCATCATAATTAGGCATTAGTGATAAGCAGTTCCCATAAATTACTGTAATTGGTATTACTCTTATAATACCAGGACAATTTTTTTTAGGCTTTCCCTTCTAATTTTGTTAATTCTTTAGTATCTATCATCAACACAAATGAAATCTCACTACCACCATGAGTGACTTAATTATCATCACTCTTTGCCCAGAGTGAGGCCTCAATCAATTTTTATGCTGGATTGAGCTGAACACAAGCATTACATAGTAGCTAACATTTTCTCTGTTCCAAGGCAGACATGTTAGGTTTGCTCCTTGGATTGGGCGCTCTGCATATTTCCCATAATGCTCTACTCTCCTTAGGCCCCTGCCTTGATCAACCCTTGCCACATACAGCTCACAGGCTGCCGGCTTAAAGGCAGAACAGTATGTGAAATGACATCCAATGACAATCTATTCTTGGGAAAAAAATTCCCCTGCATTTCTTCAAATGTAGGAACAGATTCTTGGTCATTGAATTACCGAGACTCAGTCTCTTTGCCGAGTTTGCACCTCAGCACCTCATAGACTGGATACCATGCTTATGTCTTGTCTCACAGGCATTCAGGCTTATACAGCATGAAACTAGTAGTGAAAATGAACATTTCTGTGGGGAGTATTATGAATTCATAACTATTTAAAGGACTCTGTACATATTAACTCATTGGATCTTCACAGTATCCACTGAGAGATGTCTTTTTTAATTTTAAAAAATATTTATTATTTTTATGTGTATGGCTGTATTTCCTGCATATATGTAAGTGCACCTGTGTCATGCAATGCCTGTGGAGATCAGAAGAGGGTATCAGATTGCCCAGGAACTAGAGTTACAGTCTGTTTTCTCAGCTATGTGGGAGCTGGGAATCCAACCCCGGCCCTCTGTAAGAGCAACCAGTACTCTTAACTGCAGAGCCATCTCTCCAGCCCAGGGAGATGTCTTCTTACTATCACCATTTTCTAGATGAGAGAACAGAGGCCCAGAAAGATTAACCAAATTGCCAGACTCTAAGCCTTTCAAATGGCTGCTCGATTCGACTCGGTTCTGGCTGTGGAATCAATGTTTTAGATCATAGAACTAGAGTGCCTTTCACGGTCAGTGGGACTAAAGGGTAATCTGAAGAATCAGACAACATTATACTTAACTAAAACTATGCTACAGAGACACAGGGTGGGAGGAGGATGAAGTTTGGTTAGGGAGGAAGAACGAACAGATACAGGGAAAGAGAAGGACAGGGACAGAGGAGAGAAGGGGGAGACTGTCAGGGAGATAAAGAAAGGGGGGCAGAGATGTAGGAGAGACGGAGAACCAGCTGAGGGAGAGAAGAAAAAGGAAGAGGAGGAAAAGAAGGGAGAAAACTAGGAGAAAGAGGATGAGGAGGATGAAGAGAAAGAGGAAGAGGAGGAGGAGGAAGGAGAGAGAATGAAAGAGACTAGGAAGTATTTAAGGTGTTCAAGGACTAGAGAAGGTTTCATGGTCATCTCAGAGGAACCCATTTCATTTCCAAGTAAAGAAATGACAGTGGCCCCAGTAAGCTTCCCATGTGAGGAACCTCTGCCCCTGCCACTGGTCCCACCTCCAACAGCTCTGTTCACACTGGGGAAGACATGACAGCTTTTCTCTCAGATTAATTTCTCCCTGTAGAATTCATGATGTAGAACAAGCACTAAATAACACAGCTTCTCTCATATAGAAGTAATTAATGCATAATTTAAAGACACAACATGAACCAATACAGGGCAAGGCTTAGGATTTACCCAGTCAGGATGCATAGAAACCTCAGTCTAATGAAGACAGTTTGATTTGTTTCTTGATCATATATAACAGTGTATGCAAATCTCACTTTATAATTTGCATGCTAAAAGTCAATAGCAAAGATTTTTTAAGTCTACCAATTTTATTCCCCAATAAAACAACATTAATTTTTAAAACGGACAGATTAAAAAATTTATAACTATGATAAAACTCTCCATATATTTTCCAATAACATGCATATATCTTGTAATACTTTTATGTTGGTCATATTTACAACACAATTTAGGATGCGTTAGGATAAATACTGACCTTGAACATCCTCCCACTTGTTATTTTGCTCTAAGTATTATAATTTATATCAAATATTTAACAAATTGCATGTAAAGTATTTGTCGTTGCTTTGTACAGTGAATAATAAAACTATTGCTTAAATAAACTCATTTTAGCACAATACAGATACTTGGACATTTGTTTCTTTGTGAGGTTTCTGAATTTTGTTCATAATAATCATAAACGCTTAGAAAGTATCAAGATTTAGGCTACTGTGCCTGTATTTGTTGTTTCATTTAATCCTTGTGATGATTTGATGGGCTTAGTGTTACTGTTTCATCTATTTTGTAAGTAAAGTCACTGAGGAATTTAAAATGAGTTTTTGGCTTTACTGTAATTATAGATTGTTTTCAACAATATCAAAGTGATGTCTCCATGCTTACGGAGAGATGCTATCCAGGCTACCAGTAAACCTGTTTAAATCTGATGGTATGTATGAGTCATTTTTGAAATGTGTTTGTTTGCCATTATTATATCCCAAAGTCTTTATTATACCCATGAAAGCTTGTTCCTCTGGGTGGTACCATTGGAGGCGTTATGGACTTTTAGGAAGTGGGGCATTGGGGGACGTCCTTAGGTAATTTTTAACAAAGCCTTAAAGGGCTTGTGGGACCCCACCCATCCTTTCTCACTCTGTGGCCTGCTTATGATATGAGAAGTTCTTTCTGTCACACACTTCACTATGATGGGGCACTCTCACTAAAGGCCAAACCATTTGGTCTGTCTGATGTTGGTGCCCGAATAGCACCAACATTTTCACTTACAGGTTGTTGGACTTCTAACTTTTAGCAATTGTTTTCTTTTTCTATATTTAAGAATATAGAGTTCATTATTTCAATTGGCCTAACTAGGCCTAAACTTCTGTAATTTTGCTTGGTTTTGTATAAATGTCAATAGCTCAGTGATGGAGAGGTACTGTCTCCTTTGGAAACTCCTTTTAATTGCTATGGTGTCTATAGGAGCTGTTTATGCTCTGCTTAGAATATTAGATTTATCAACCTCTTAGAAGATTTTCTGTGGAAATAATATTCAACATTGATTTATAATGACTAGATAGAAATACAATAATCAATGATCTCTAATCATGAAATATTAATTTTTAGTCTCTTAACCTCATGTTTGTTGTGCACTAAAGCTGATCTTTAACATGATAGCTGTTTCTGAAAATGCTTGCATGTGGGAAATAATAGCACTCCTTTTGAAGCCATTAGAATGAATTACAATTGGATTTTACATAAAAGATTTCAGTATTTCACATAGGTTTCTAGGCTAGAGTTCTTCCAACAGACTAGTTTTTCCTCCTACGAAGTTGTATGTGTAGGTTAGATTTACCTTCAGTTACATCACATTCTTGCCTTCTATTTTCTTTCCTTATTTTCATTTGCTACTTAAATTGTTATACTAGGATCTATAGACGTTGTTGTAGGCATTATGTGAAAGCTACAAGGATTGTCGCCCAAAATTTGGTCTCCATATCTAGACTTTGGATGCCATATGCATGTCAAAAGGACACACACAAGCTTATTTCTAACATAATGAGGATTTCTGGAGAGCACAGGGCAGGCCCCTAATCTGTCCAAAATGGCTCAGAAGACTGATTTGGAGTTTTGTGGGGATTAAAATGTGAGCCTTGAGTATGGCTTCTACACATGGTTTGAACTCCTTAGTAGATTCATAGGAGAGGATATCAAGGCCAGATCTGAGGCAGATGAGAAAGGGAGAAGAGGCAGCTTAAAAGCAGTCAACTGTAAAATATTAAAAAGAGGCAAGATCAATTTATAATCATTCCAACCAGAACTTATGTTTATAATGGAACTTTCCCTCTGTTATTAGGAGAATAAAGAGAAAATTGAATTTTGTTTTATAAATAAAAACTGTGTGTGTATGTGTGTGTGTGTGTGTGTGTGTGTGAGAGAGAGAGAGAGAGAGAGAGAGAGAGAGAGATCTCATAGTTTAGCAAGCAAAGCAAGACACTGAGGTCAAATAGACCTAGAATTGAATTTGAGGTCAACAGATTCCTTGCTATATAAGTCAGTATTCACTGTTGGAAACAATTCCTGTAAATATTTATCGAAGGAGGGAATTTATTGTAAAGGTACTTACACAGTCATTAGAGGGCCTGAAGAAACAGGTTCTAGGCTGAGCTCCTTTGAGTGACTCCATGAACAATACACACCTGCTCTTAAGGAAAGCACTACTTTTGGGAAACCTATGTGGAAGCAGGCATTCCATCATTGCCACAGCAAATGTTGTTCAACACGCAAGGCTACAACCAATGACAAAGAATTTCTGAACTAGGAAAATCTCACAGTGTCTGTATTTTAAAGCCAACAGTAAAAACCAAGATCCACAAAAAGACAAGCATTAGCCTTACTTCCGTTGCCAAAATCTTGCATATTTTATGTTTTTGGTAAAAATATCACTTATTCTAGCTTGAAAGAAGGATATCTGAGCAATGAAGTTTGACCTTGCCTAGCTCTAGGTAAGTCATCTCCATGGAAAGAAGGAGAGGTTTCATGAATACATAAAATGACATCAGACATCATGCTAGATGTTTCCCACAGACAATCTCCCCTTTCCCCTTCCTACAAGTGAGAAGGACAGAAGGCTCAGAGAGGCTAAGTCACTCCATTAAGGTCATCAACTAATTGGATTCAGGGACATAATTTGAGTCTGGACCTATTTGGCTACAAAATATGAATCGGTCTGAGGGAGGTCTGATCAAGTCATAACCCTATCTGGTTTAGAAAGGCAAACCTACACAAGTGCTTTGGTTTCTGTTTTGTATAGAACATTTCAATTTTGGAACTTTCTTGTAACTTATTTGTAAAAGAATCCACACTTGGGCTTTAAAGCAGGCTGTCAACTTCATCTGAGAAGTTTTCAATTTCCTAGACTCTTCTGTGGTATCAGTCATCTGCCCTCCTATAGGAGATTTTTGTCTTTCACCTCAGGATCTGTTGAATTTCCTGTGGTGATGGCATAAACAATATCATTAATTCATGACTAGAAAGCACTTCTTTTTAGATCGAAACATGTCAAAGTTTTGTGCAGAGACTTTGAAGCGATATGTTATTTTTAAACAATGAATATTTTTTATTATTATTTTGTTCAGGAAAAAAGGAAAAGTGTCCCAGAAAGTATGAGAAGAGAGAAATCATGGTCATCAAAGGAAAGGAAAAAATGAAAATTATTTCTTCCTTCCTCTGATTTCTGGATGTTATATACTGTCAAAAGTGATCGAGAAACATGATTCTCTGAATATAATGTCATGTAAAGCTGTGTTTCCCATAAAGAGAATGATTAAAACCATGACTAGATTTACCCCAAGATAAGAAGATGTTTGGCATTTACCTGAAGACTTTCACTCCCAAGTTTCAAATGTAGAGGAAAGTCAAGAAGGATGAGCATATTCAAGAAAGTGTCAGGCGTCAGCTCTGAGAGATTTCTGGATTGTCCCTTCTAGGAGGACTTGGTTGCTTAGCCTAATGCACCAGTGACTGAGTAGCAGCTTGTCAAGCTAAAGGACTGAATGTTTCTCATTAAATATAAATGTCAACTATGAAGTAGGTATTATAAAAGACTAGATAGATCTATGCCAACTTAAAAGCACAGGTATTATATGTCATATACAATCTATATGTACACATATAAACAGAAAACTTTTTACACTCTAATATGTTTTGGAAGGATTTATCTTGTCTTTTATATAGAAAGTAGAAAATTGGTCACTTTAGGATTATAAATAATTGAACCATTACACTAAAACTATATGTTTGATAAATAAAATATATATTAAAAACCAATTTTTTCACATAATTCATTTTTAATATTTTTAAAGCATATTTTATTTTTACTTGTATGGGTGTATTGCCTGCATGTATGTAAGTGCACCCGTGTCATGCAATGCCTGTGGAGGCAGAAGAAGGCGTCATATCCCCTGGAACTGGAGTTGTGGATGGTTGTTAGCCTCCAATTGGGTGTTGGGAGTCAAACCCAGGTCCTCTGAAAGAGCAGTCAGGGCTCATAACTGCTGAGCCATCTATCCAGCCCCTGGTTTTTAAATATTTTTATTTCTAAAACATTATATAGTTTTCAAGAAATTATTCAATTATTTATATTTTTCACTAATGTGAATCTGATTTTATCTTTTCCATTTTATATAGATTAAATAAATTTTAAAAAATGTGAATTAGGGGCTGGAGAGATGGATCAGTGATTGAGAACACTGAATGTTCTTGCAGAAGACCTGGGTTCAAATCCCAGCACCCACATGGCAGCTAACAACTGTCCATAACTCCAGTTCCAGGGGATCGACAGCCTCTTCTGTCCTCCATGGGCATTGCACAACATGAGTGCACTTACCTACATGCAGGCAGCACACGCATACATAAAAATAATAAATAAAATATTTTTTAATAAATATGAATTAATAGGTAAACAGTGTCCTTATTCAGCAGTTTGACTATGAGGCAGATTGAAATTTGATTATGCAGTTGTGACAAATCTGTAAGCTCTGGGAAGTTCTGGTAGGTGAAGGTCATCCAATCAAGGGAGACGTTTCTGGAGTAAAACCCAAAATTTAACTTTGTAATTTTGTAAACTCCATCTCTTAGCTATTGTGAAGAGAACAGCAACAAACATCGTTGTACAAGTGTCTACAATAGGATGAGTCCTCTGGGTACCTGCCAAGGAGTGGTATAACCGGGTCATATGGTAGGTTCATTTTTAGTTTTTTTAAGAGTTCCTCACATTGTTTTCCATAGAATTGCACAAGTTTGCAATACCACCAGCAGTGAATGAGTGTTCCCCTTTCTCCACATCCTCACCAGCATTTGGTATCATTTGTTCTCTTGATCCTAGCAAGTCTGATTGGGGTAAGCTGCTACCTTAGGGTGTTTTTAATTTGTATTTCCAAATTACTAATGATGTTGAACACTTTTGAGATGTTTATTAACCATCTTTATTTTTTCATTTGAGAATTCTCTGTTTAGATCTTTAGCCCATCTTTTAATTGGGTCATTTCATTTCTTGATTATTTTTTGAGTTCTTTATATATTCTGGATGTCAAACCTCTGTCAGATGTTTCACTGGTGAAGATTTTTTCCCATTCTGAGGGTTTTCTCTTCTCTTTTTTGATTATTTCTTTTGCTGTACAGAAGCTTTTTAGTTTAAAGAGGTCCCACTTGTTAATTGCTGACCTTAATTCCTGAACAACTTCTGACCAGTTTAGAAAATCCTTTCCTATACGTATATCTTGTAAGTCACTGCCAATATTTTCTTCTAATAGTTTCAGGGTTTCTAGTTTCACATTGAGGTCTTTGATTCATTTGGAGTTGACTTTTGTGAAAGGTGAAAGATAAGGATCTAGTTTCATTATTCTACAGGTGGAAATCCAGTTTTGCCAGCACCATATGTTGAATGAGCTGTCTTTCCTCCATTGTGTGTTCTTGGCACCTTTGTCAAAATCAGATGGCTGAAATTTCATGTACTTGGTTTGGGTCTTCAATGATGTTCCATTGATCTATGTGTCTATTTTTCTGCAAGTACCATTCTGTTTTTATGACTATAGCTTTGTAGTATACTTTGAGATCTGGTATAATAATCCTCCCAAAGCTGCTCTTTGTGCTCGGGATTGCTTTGGCTATCTGAGATCTTTTGTGGTTCCATATGAATTTAAGGATTTTTTTTTCTAATTCTGTGAAGTATGTCATGGGGATTTTTATTGGGATTGCATTGAATCTATATATTGCTTTTGGTAGGATGGTCATTTTCACAATGGTGGTCCTTCCATCTCCTCGTGTCTTCCTCAATTGCTTTCTTTAAAGATTTAAAATTTTCATTGTAGAGAAGTTTGGTGTCTTTGTTCAGATTTATCCCAAGATAATTTTTTTGCAGCAATTGTGAATGGGAATGTTTCCCTGTATTCTTTCTCCAATTGCTTGCTATCAGTATATAAAAAGGCTACTGATTTTTGTAGATTGATTTTATAACCTGCCATTATACTGAAAGTGTTGTACAGTTCTAGGAGTTTTCTGGTGGAACTTTTGGGTTCTCTTAGGTATAGTATCATATCATCTGCAAAAAGTGATAATTTGACCTCTTCTTTTCCAATTAGTACTCCTTTAATTTTGTTTTCCTGTCTTATTGCTCTAGCAAGAGTTTCAAGCATTATATTGAAAAGGAGTGGTGATAGTGGATATCCTTGTGTGGTTCCTGATTTTAATGGGAATGCTTTTATTTTTTCTCCATTTAGAATGATGTTTACTGTGGGTTTGTTGTATATGGCTTTAATTATGCTGAAGTATGTTCCCTCCGGTCCAATTCCCTCTAGGACTTTGAACATAAATGCATGCTAAAATTTGGCAAAGGCCTTCTCTGCATCTATCGATATGACCATGTGGTTCTTGTCTTTGAGCCCATTTACATGATTCATGGTGTTTAATGACTTACATATATTGAGCCATCACTGTGTCTCTGGGATAAAGCTGACTTGATCATGGTGGATGATCTTTCTGATGTGTGTCTGTATGCAGTTTGCAAGTATCTTGTTGAGAATTTTTGCATCTATGTTCATTAAGGATATGGGTCTATAGTTTCCTTTTTTAGTTATATCTTTACCTGGCTTTGGTATTAGAGTGATGCTGGCTTCATAGAAGGAATTTGGAAATTCTCCCTCCTTTTCTATCTTTTTGAGTTTGAATTATTTTTTAATATAGCCAAAATTAAGAACCATCAAATTTAGATGTCTGGTAGAAATTCTGCTGTAAATCCATCTGGGCCTGGGATTTTTTTAGTTAGAAGGCTTTGTATTACTGTTTCAATTTCCTTATATGTTATGGGTCTGGTTAAACTGTTGATCTCTTCTTGGTTTAACTTTGGAGGTTCCCATGGTTTCAGATAGCCATCCATTTCTTTTAGGTTTTCAGATTTAGTGGCATATAGATTTTTAAAATATTCCCTTATTATAATGACCTGGATCTTTTGGGTGTCTGTTGTGATGTTTCCCCTTTCATCTCTGATTTTGTTGATTTGGATTTGTTTTCTTTCTTTTGGTTAACTAAGCTAAGGTTCTGTCTATCCTGTTTAGCATTTCAAAGAACCAGCTGTTAAATTCAGTGATTCTTTGTATTGTTTTCTTTGTTTCTATTTCATTAATTTCTGCTCTGATTTTTGTTATTTCTTCTCTTCTGCTGGGTTTGGGTTTCATTTGTTCTTGACTTTCCAATGTCTTGAGTTTCAGGGTTAGGTCATTTATTTGGGCTCTTTCTAATTTTCTTAATGTAGGCACTTAGAGCTATAAACTTCCCTCTTAGGACTGCTTTTAATGTGTCCCAGAGGTTGTGTTGTGTTGTATTGTTCTTTTTGTTTAGTTCCAGGAATTATTTTATTTCTTTCTTAATTTCTCCTTTAACCCACTCATTGTTTAAGAGTGTGTTGTTCAATTGCTACAAGTTCATGTCGTGACTAGGGCTTTGTCCAGTGTTAATTTTGAGCTTTATTGCTTTGTGGTCAGATAGAATGCATAGAATCATTTCAATTTTTTTTTGTATTTGTTGAGGTTTGTTTTGTGGCCCAGTATGTGGTCAATTTTTGAAAAAGTTCCATGGGGTGCTGAGTAGAAAGCATATTCTTTAGTGCTTGGGTGGAATATTTGAAAGATGTCTGTTAGGTCCATTTGATGTGTGGTATCATTAATTCAGACATCTCTTTGTTAATTCTCTGTCCTGTTAACCTATCTGATGGTGACAATGGGGTATTGAAGTCCCTTACTATTAATGAGTTGGCATTAATCTGGGTCTTAAAGACCTGTAGTACTGTTTTTATGAAGTTGGGTGCACCAGAGTTTGGTGAATATATGTTCATAATTATAAACTCTTCTTGCATGCTAGTCACACCACTCTGCACTGTTTCATGAGTTTGTCCTATTTTTGTTCATCGCTATGTATGCTTTCGAGCAGCTAAAGTACAAGAGAGTCACGGTGAATTGAAGTGACTTCTGAGAAACAGGCTTTCCTCATCCTTTTACCTTAAGGTAGTGCCTGTCCTTGAAGGTGAGATGGGTTTCTTGCAGACAGCAAAGAGATGGAGTTTGTTTTTTAATCCATTCACTTAGCCTTTATCTTTTGACTGGGGAGTTCAGTCCATTGACATTTAAGTTATTATTGAAAGATGTGCATTGGTTGCCATCATTTTGATTGTTGTTTGTGTTTGCTGCCTAATTTTGTGTTTCCTAGATTATACCTTTATTTATTTTCTTTCATTGCCCTAGGGTGCAGTTGTTTCTCTCTCTGTTCTCTGTATTGCTTCAAGTATTCTTTGAAAGGCTGGTTTTGTGGACATGTATTTTTTCACGCTATTCACGTCATGGAAGATTTTTCTTTTCCCCTCAACTATAATAGACATTTTTGCTGGGTAAAGTATTCTGGGCTGGCATCTATCATCATTATTAGAGTCCTATGGCTATTATAACAAATTACCAGCAATTTAGTGGGATTAGTCAAATGGAGAAAATAAAGGACTGGGAAGTTGAAACCAAAAAAGGGAAGAGAGAACAGAAAATAGTTTTCTAAAGTAAGGAGAAAAGTAGTGAAAGCTAATGCTAGGGGAACAGCTCTTGCAGGAAAAATTGACTTAGCAAGGAACAGCTATTTAGTGCTGTGAATGAGATTTTGATCATATTTAGACCCCCCTCCTCTCTATATATCCCATCTTACCACCCCCAGTCTGATTTCATGAACTCAATTAAATGTATAGGCATGTGCACACATAAACACACACACACACACACACACACACACGTATTATAAGGCCTATCGAGTCAAACTTATGTCCTCAAGTGCCCTTCAGTGTGAGGGTGTGGGTCCATCTTCAGGAGCCTGGTCAGCCTACCAAGAGTCTCACTCTTAAAGAAATCTGACTCTCATCCTCCAGCAACTTTTGGTTGCCGGTTGTTCCTCACCTAGGGCAGGGGCTTCTGACTTCCCCACTTGTGTGCTGGGATTTTTGTCTGGCTCAGGTATTTGAACACTTGGTCCTCAGTTGGAGATGCTGTCTTGGGATGCTATGAACCTTTAGGAGGCACTGTCTTGCTGGAGGAAGTTTGTCACTAGGGGCAAGCTTTAGGAGCTCATATCCTCATCTTACTTTCAGTTTTCTCTCTGTTGCTGAGATGTTATCGCTCAGCTTCCTGCTCCAGCCACCCGTTGCCATGCCTCCCGACCATTATGGACTCTCCCTCTAGAACCATAAGCCAAAATGAACTCTGTCTTCTAGAAATTGCTTTTGGTCCTGGCATTTTATTGCAACAACAGTTCTAGGTAGGTAATGAGAAGAAGCAGTAAATGTGCATTCTGCACCCAACCATGTGACCTTCACCTGGAACTGCAGAATTTAAAGACATCCTGGTCAACTGAAGATTTGTTCAACCAAACCCCTTCCTACCTCAACCCAGGAAATCAAAATTACTTAATCTTTGGCTTGAGCCCAACCATCTATAAAGACCTAGACAGTTCTTACTTGTGTGTATTCTGGCAATGCCTGGCCCTTTGTTTTCAGTTTTATAACATGTAACACTCATTTATCGGATTGTTGCTGATATCTGTTTGTGGTGGTTTGAATGAGAATGATCCCTGTAGGCTCCAAGAATGAATGTTTTGTCCCCAGTGTGTGGCATGGTTTGGAAAGGGTCATGGAAACTTTAGGAACTGTAGCCATGTTGGATGAAGCATGTCTCTGGGGGTGGGCTTTGAGAGTCTTAAGCCTTGCTGAATTGACAGTCATTCTCTGCTTCCTGTGCCTGATTGGAGATGTGATCACTTGGCTTTCTGTTCTGGCCACCCCCTGCTGCCATGCCTCTCCTGCCATTATGGACTGTAACACCTCTGGAATTGTAAACTCAATAGACTCTTTCTTCTATAATTTGCCTTGGTCATGGTGTTCTTTCACAGCAATAGAAAAGTAACCAATACACTAGTTTTTTTCTTTATACATTACTTCTTCAGGGAAGGCACTTAGTTATTGTTACAACCCAAGGCTTCAGTGGGTACTTGGAACTTAATACTTTTTCAAGGATATCTGTTGAAAACCCAGGACCATATGTGTTTTCTGCTGAAAAAAAAACCATGAAGAAGTACTTATTTTTTTGTGTTGTTATAAGCTTATTTGAAACTTTGACTAAACCTTTAATCTTCCCAGAATTTTGACTTTTTATGGGGAGACTCATAGGCTCCCTAGAACTCATTTATGTGAGGGCTCATCATTTCCAAAATATGTTAATAGCCCATTCAAATAGCAAGTGCTAACCTTTATTGAGATCTTATTTGTCAGACTTTGCACTGTATTACACACAATATTTCAGTTAATGCTTATCGCTTTAGGAGCTAAGTTTCATGTTTTGATTTTTAAACAGATGAGAATCAGGGGAGCAAGTTACATGCCCAACATCACAGAGGTAATGAGCACAGGAACTCAGTCTTAAGTAGAAATTTTTTATTGTTCTAGTATGTGCTTGCTCCATTAACTACATAAATAACTATCACCCAATCTGTGTTCCTGCTCATGGTGAACAATGGAATTATCCAGTGAAGACACTTCGTCTCCCCTACCAGGAGTCGGAAATGATATTAGGTAAGCTCCTGACTTCATGTGAACAAACTTCCCTTGATCAAACCAGACAACTTGTTCCCCCAGCAGCACTAGATGCTTAGAGAGCTTATACTCCTCCTGTGCTCATTTAGCAATTGACAGAGCTGTGACTCCAAATTACCTTCTGCATGTGTCAAACCATTCAAATTGTCATTGTAGGATTTTACCTATTAGCAAAATACCATCCCCGGAATACTGATAATTTAAAATAGCACTACCATATAGTGATAGGGAAGCAGTAACTCCTTAAATGTAGACCAACAGAACAGTTGCGTTTTTAGTGAAATGTAAGGTATTTTGTGTGTAATACTCTATGCATTTGGATTCAGGGGATATTTTGCCTCCTGTTGATAGAAAAAGAATAAACAAAACGTCTAAAAAACACTTCACTGTGCATCTAAATGCTCTGTGTTTCAGTTGGTGTTGAAGAGAGTACAATCAGCCTTGTTCTTCATGCTTCTGTCCTTTGGTGGCAATATTTCTACCAGAGCAACAACAGTAAACATGAGCTTGGCATAAGGCTTATCTTTTAGCTGGCTGGTCCCAAGGGAAAGCATTCTGGTTAATTGGGGCCATTAGCATGCTAGTGATTGATCAACTGAGTTACTCACTTTTAAGCTTCATCATTTTCACATTTAAAGTAATTTTGGTCAGTAAGAGTAAATTATACTCATTATATCCAAATGCAAATACATGTTTAGAAAGCATGTGGTTTAGAAAACAAATGGCCTATAAACCCAACTAATGTCTCATTGGAGTCATTTGCATCCTTCTTGTGGCTATTTTTATTTCCTGATTCTACATCCTCACAATGCCATATTTCTGTTACTCTCCCAAATATCATGTGACAGAACACATCTCCTGAAATGAAACGTCACCTTTATTTTGTTTTGCTACTTCCTGTACCAGAGACTACACTAAGCAGAAAAACTGGGCCAGGAATGTGTGGAAGTATTACGTTACCCTCCCAAAAAAGGTGGATCCCTATGAGGTCACACAATTAGGAAACAACTTTTCTAGAACTCCTTCAGAATTACCACTGAGAGTAGTCATTACGTGACTTAGAAACAAACTGGATAAAAACCCAACACTAATGTCTCATTAGGGATATTGCACACCTCTAGGGGATGTTCTCGTTTCCTAGTTATAACGACCATCAGGAGGTACCTATAAAGGCCTGGCTGAAGTGAAATTGTTTGCGGTAAGTGAAAATGGTGTCAGTTACTTTGTCCATATTGTAAATTTCAATGCTCTGGGGGCTGGAGGCATAGCTAAGAAGTTAAGAGTGAGTACTGCTCTTCCAAAGGACTTGTATTTGACTCCCAGAACCCATGTTGGGCAGTTCACAACCACCTATAACCCCAGCTCCAAGGGATCCAACATTTTCTGTGGGTGCCTGCACTCACATGCAAATACACACACACACACACACACACACACACACACACACACAACTTAAAAATTGAATAAAAAAATCACAGTGCTTTCAAACTTGCAACGAAATATGTAATCTTTGATATACTCTGCAACTGATGAACTGGTGTGTTTTCTACATGATACTAGCAAGCATGGATGAGTTTGTGTTAATGCTAATGAAAGTAAGGTTATGCAGATAGAGGGTATAAACAAAGCAATGCTACCTCTCTTTATATAAGGGCTAATGTTGGAGGGGCTTAGGTTCTCCAAACAATTTGTTTACTGCTAACTTCAACAGTATCTGTATTTCCCTGTCCCACAGTTGCCTCCGTCTGGTTTTTAATATGCATTTATCTCTTTTCTGTTCCATGGGGGATTCATAATGAAAATCTCCATATTAGTTATCAGCTGTCAACACTGACAAATTTCAATTACCATTCTTCGGCAGCAGTTCACACTAGAGAAGGAAATCAGGGTTGCACACTGGGATAGCACAGTTGTGACAGATCTGTTTTAATTGCCTTTCTCATCCGTGTTTAAATGCTATCATTTTGACAGGAGAAAGAAATGAACAGAGGAGGTAACTTTTCCTACCAATGATCAAGGGTGGGGACAGTGTGAGGAATAGGGCACCATCCATCAGTATACAGACTGGCACTGATTGCTGGGGTCTCTTTCCTTCCCCTCTGAGGCCTGCCATGGCAACTTTCTGTTATCAAAATACTTTGCATTTAATCAGCTGCCTGGATGGATGTTCCTGCTGATCATCCATAAATTATTCAACAATTAAAAAGACTTGGCACTTTTTTGCCTTTGCTTCAGTTTCTGAGTGCTGAATTTTTGAGGGTCCTTTGCAGGAGCTTCCCTTGGTGGGCTCTTATTCCTTCTCACAATGCTGCTCATTTAACCGTTTGATTGCAGCTAGAAGGAGCATTAGAGAGCAGTCAAGGGACTGGTCTCGTAGAACTGTGCAATTTCACTTTTCCTTCTTTCTTCTGCTTTAATCCAAAGGGATCTAAGTGTTTTTCCTTGAAGTAAAGAGGAAATAATTTTCATTAATGAGATATATTAAGAAAATGTCTATGATCTTTGATTTTTTCATCTGCCTTCTTCTCAGGGGATTTTTTTCATTGTGGTTTCTCTTTCTTTTCTGATTCCTGTTATAATTCAGAGTTAAATCAAAGCATCCTTCTGCAAAGAACTAGCTAATACTTTGTGCCCTGAATATACTTCAAATTGTAGTACTGACCATACAACATAATTATTTATTTTAATCTTTAAATATCCTTTATGTGGTAGATGGTATTACTAGCCATATAGTACAAATGAGTCAGATCATTGGAGATTTTAAGTAGCTCATTTAGGATCATTCATCAAAAAAGTAGTACTTGGGTTTCATTTTCAGGAAGTCTGACTGGAGAATTAGTGTTTCCTCTTGTTCTGTTGTGTTCGTCATTGACTGTGACTGAATTGTGCTCTTAAATATTTTGGCTTATTTATTTCTGTACATGTGGCATGTGTATATGTGTATGTAGGTGCCCTTGCCCACGCAGGTATAGTGGAGGCCAGAGGTTGACCAAGCTCCCTTCCCCCTATCCTTTTCATCTTATTTTTGAGTCAGGATCTCTCACTAAACCTGAAGCTCATTGTGATGGATAGCTTTAGTGTCAACTTGACACACCTGGGTTGAGGGAGCCTCAGTTGGGGAATTACCTCTATTGGACTGGCCTGTGGCCATGTCTGAAGGGCATCTTCTTGATGAGTGATGTGGGAGGGCCCAGCCCACTGTGGGTGGTGCCACCCCTGGGCAGGTGG
>NW_008333879.1:885772-903654 GCF_000622305.1 Nannospalax galili
GAGATGTAAGACAAATAAACCCTTTCCTCCCCAAGTTGGTACTGGTCAGAGTGTTTTGTCACAGCAATGAAGAATCAAACCATGACACTTATTGTTTAGGCTAGATTGGGTGGTTAATGAGTCCTTGGGGGTCCACCAGTCTCTGCCTCCCCAGGACTGCGACTTCAGATATAGTCTATCATGCTTGCTTTTTTATGTTAATGCTGGAAATCTGAACTCAGATCTTCCTACTTTTGTATCAAGCACTTCATTGTCTGAACTATCTCCCCGACCCCTTGCTTAATATCCAAATCATTGCTGCACTACTAAAAATAACATCATCCTTGGGACTGAAGAGATGGCTCAGTGTCTAAGAGCACTGGCTGATCTTGCAGAGGACCTGGGTTCAGTTCCTAGCACCTACATGGCAACTAACAACCATTACTCCAGTTCCAGGGGATCTAATGCCTTCTTCTGACCTCCACGGGCAATTTAAGATATGGGGTCACTTACATACCTGCAGGCAATACACTCATACACATAAGATAAAAATAATAACTAAGATTAGAAAAAAATAAAATCTTGCTGGGGACATGAAAATTCACTTATACTTTGAAAATGAAGAAAAGATGAGATTGTTTTACTCATTTCAGCAAAAGAACAAAAGAGCTACGATAATTTTTCCAAAGCAAAAAGAGCCAAAAACATGGATAGTTGTAACACTGGAAAATTTACTGAAAGAATTGACCAATGATTTTCCAATTTTTTGGAAAAATGTAAAACTAGAAGCAAAATTAGAAACAGATAGTTCCCAAAAGGGCAGAAGGTCTTCATATCTGTGAACACTCTGTGGTCTTCTCTAGACACAGAGGCACAATAGTAGCTTGGATAGATTTTTATTCTGATTTCTTCCCCATTTGATTCACATTACTGGATATTGAAGATTAAAAGAGTTGTATAAATGTAGATATAATAAAGGAAAACAGCACCCCTCAATTTCAATCCTTAAGTAAATGGTACAAAATCTACCAGTCAACATTTACTCTCTACTGTAGCTGTAACTATAGAAATGTGAAAAATGTTATAAGAAAAATGGACAGTCTTCTTGAAGTTCTGTGGTGCCCAGAAGATTCCCCTTTTACCAGATGGAAGTACCAAGAGAAAAAAAGAGTGAAATGTCAACTAATTTCCAATTTTGAGAAGGCAGTTAGGATAGAGTGAGGGCACACAGAGCTGTGGATTCTGAGCTAGAACACCCCAGAAGGAGGGAAATTATAATCAGTTATTAATCATAGTAGAATTGTGAGAGGCTAAGGAGGTATTTCAAACCTTTCCTCTGAGCAGTTTGCAATATTTAAGTTGAAAGTGTAGCTGCACAGAATTTAATAAGACTCTTCCTAATTATTGAAAGGATAAACTCTAGCATTTGATAGAATGCTCCTCTGTAAAAAGCAAGCAAATCAAACCAGCCCAGAGGTATGTGAGTTAACTGTGCACACTTATATGCTATAAAATGCTTTATATCTTCGATGCCTAAGACGAGCTGAAGACAACTCTGTGAATGTATTTGAACTTCCCAGCACCAAGATTCTTTATAGATGGTTCATACTTTTTAAAGAAGTATTCCAAATGAGACTCAGCACTGCTCAGGAATATCAGGTTTCTTTTAATACTGCTCAGTAATAGAAGGAGCCAGTATAAGGTGGATGAACCATTAGTGTGATTAATATGGAATCACAGACTGGAGTTATAAGGATAATAGTTAGCTCTGCCCCTGGGAGTGCGATACATTTATCACTTAGCTCTCCAACATCTGACAACTAGGGCTTGGGGAAGATCTCACATTTACTGAGTGCATATTATATTTTAGGAAATGTTTATGCTCTGTTTATTTCATTGAACTCTTAAACAGACTGCCAGTAATATGCCATTAGTATGATTCCTTGTATGAAGAAACTGAGGCTTAGCAAACTGAATCACAGTGGCTAAGGGCTGTGACTTTGGAACCTCAGTTGAATTCCAAGGTCACAGGCCATTAGAGTGGACACTTTCTACTATAACATTACCCTGCTTGGCAAAGTACTATAGGTATTGTCTTACACAGTTGGTGCTTAATAAATGCTTTTCTAAACTCTGAAGAATCACCCCATGGTTATTCAATGGACTTGAACTATTATTTCAGGGCAGTTAAAAAGAAATTAAGGGCAATTAAAAAGAAACTGAATATGGATAAAATAGTAGAGATAAATAGATAGGTGATGGTGTCCATAGAAACTCAAGTGAAATACTACAACTGAAGCATGGGATTCAAGGGACATTTCTCAAGGAAGAGAAGCTCACTTTTAAAAGTCATTTCCAACTAAAATATTTCCAACTAAAATATCTAATTCTCAGGGTCGGAGGGATGGCTCAGTGATTAAGAGCACTGGCTGTTCTTGAAGAGGACCTGAGTTCAGCTCCCAGCACCCACATGATGGCTAACTGCCATTCATAAGTCCAGTTCCAGAGGATCCAATGCCCTCTTCTAACCTCCATGGGCATTTCATAACATGGGTGTACTCACATACATGTAGCCAATATACTCATAAACATAAAATTAAAAAAGTAAATAAAAATACTTTTAAAAAATAGAGCCATCACTGTTGAATGTGGAGGTACACACATTTATCCATAGCAAGTTCCAGGCCAGCTGTGGCTAAAGGGAAACCCTGTCTCAAAAAGAACCTCTACCCAAGAAAAAGAACTACCCCCAAAATGTTCATATTTCAGAAATTTCTAGATTGAGTGAAAATCTCTGTTTTTAAAAAATATTTTATTATTTTTATTTTATGTGTATGAGTGTATTGCCTGCGTGTATGTAAGTGCACCCATGTCATGCAATGCCTGTGGAAGACAGAAGAGGCTGTCAGATCCCCTGGAACTGGAGTTACGGACAGTTGTTAGCTGCCATGTGGGTGCTGGGATTTGAACCTAGGTCTTCTGCTAGAACAGTGTTCTTAACCGTTGAGCCATCTCTCCAGCCCCAATCTCTGCTTTTTTGGATGCCACATTTCTTCTTCATTGCAGTAGCTTTATAATGCCCTGCAAGATAGCTAGAGTTCTATGTCTCTATTGTACCACCATGCTATAAATTCTTTATAGGCAGGAATACTGCTTAATTCATCATGGCCCTCACTTCATCGATGCCTTATCGTAGAGCCAATGCATTGATATCCAATAAGATGATTGGTCCAGATCCTTAATATGTGCATTCACCTACCCTCGGCAGATCCACAGATAAACTAAAGCAGACAAGAGTCTCTGGCCTCACAGAATTTAAAACCTTGAAGTTTTGTTTGAAAGGGTTCACAGACGGAAAGAGGAACATAAGGAGTAACTCCCACTATGTCAGAAACTATAGTGTGTGAGATTGATGGTAGCCACTTCATGTTTTCTATTCCACTTAATCTTCTAGCTGTACTCCACAATGAAGGAAGCAAATTGAACTTCCCTTAATGTTTGTGTCACTTGATCTTATAAAAATCAGCTGAAGCCATCAGCCTTTCTGGGGAGCAATCATTTGGTGGTTGTTACTCCTGGAAGTTCTTTTCCTTGAGCAAAGTTAAGAACAGGATTGCTTTTGCTATTGCACTTGGGCTCATTCTTGCTTATACTAGCATATCATTTCTATTTTTTCATCTTCTGAATATTCAATAGTGGTAACTTACTACTCTGATGCACAGTTCATTTTTGTATAGTTGTTTAGTTTTTGATAACGTAATGACCAGAAGCTGAAACTGTGTGCTTTCTGTACCCAAATTCTAATGTAGAGGCCAGAAAATGCAGGCCTTTTATACTGTGATGGTTTATCTTGATTGTTAATTGATTAGATTGAGGCGATAATAAACCATACTTTGGTCTGTGAGAGCATCTCCAGAGAGGACTAGTTAAGAGGGAAAGAAGTTTCTTGAATTTACAGCATTATCTCATAGGCTGGGTCCAGTAGAAAAAAGGGAAGAAAAAAGAACCAGTTGCTGTCAGTGTTGTCTTTCTTTGTGCTTCCTTGCAGCCACGTGAGCCGCCCTGGTCCCATACTCCTCTCCACAGTAGATGGAAACATCTGGAATTATGAGTCCAAATCAGTAATTCCTCCTGTTGTTGGTTTTAGTTGTTTTACACACTAACAAAACCAACATAGTAGTTATCAACATGAGAGTTGGATTCTTGTTGCTTAAACCAGTTTCTTGCACTGAACAATTATTTCTATTGTATTTTTTCACTATAAGATGTCTATCTTAGAAATAAGGTTTGCTGAAGACCAATTTTGGAGGAAGTTACCAGAAAGCTACATATAAGTAATCGATTTAGTAGTGTTTTTACCACTAGCTTGAAGCCAAGGCTGTCATTGCCAGGCTAGAAGTATACTTGTGAATGACGCTTCCCAAAAGTATCCTTCCTTGCAAATGAGATAGAAATTAATTTAAGGAACGGGGGATGAATGGGTCAGGTTAACACAACTGGCACCATTGTGACTAAATTTGAGAGTCAGGGAGTCTAAAGTAGGCCTGTTAGAAAGTGCGGTGGCAAGTTGTAGTAAAGGTCTTCAAATAATTAACAAAACCAGATGACTAAGGCCTCTTTAGTAAAAGATAATAAAAGAGATCAACCTCGAGGCTTTGGACCTTGATCATAGAATCTTAATGAGTCAGATATTGATTTGGTTTATAAGCAATCACAAGAGCTTAAACTATGCTCAGGTAGAGTAGATGGGAAGAAACAAACACGCTGCCCATTTGATTAAAAACGGAAAACAAAAAGACTATGTGCTGAGTAAAGACCTTGAAATATAAATTATCTAGCATCAATTCGAGAGTAAGAAAATACATTGAGCAATAGTTTTGAAGTCAGTCTTACCTTCTCATTGGTGACTGTAAATATCTGCTATGAAATGTAGGCTTCAGAATAAATGAACGCAGGTTCCTCTTCTGTGAGCTCCTGTACTCTGGCACTCTGATAATGTTAATTCAAAATGTGCACTTTGGCTTTTAAAACAAGTAGAATTCTGGAGGATTCTGTCCACATTTCCATTTGCAAACAAAGTGTTGTTAACAAATTCGATTTCTAAATTTAATTTTTTTCCAGTGTAATTTAAGAATCACTTTCAAGAGTCTACAAAGATCAAAGAAACCAACACAAATGATTTTTAGTTTTTTTTATTGAAAACAAACATTTCCTAATTTCTTCCTTCAATAAATTCAGAATGTTAAGCATGGAAATACCCAAAATAGCAGGTTACATGTAATGCTAAAATCCTTAACTTTAAGAGGGAAAAAATCAAAGTTTAGAAATAAAAAACAGAATTGAAATACATATATCAAGACCTAAAAATACATATATTAGGACGCCTAATATGAGGAGACCACATGAGAACATCTTAATGCATGTTGGGGGATGGGAGGGCAGTACCATGACTCATAAATCAACCATATTTTAGGAAATTAAGTAACTTTACCCATTTACCTAAAAAACAAAAATGTAGAGCCCAATGCTTTTGAATCTACTCATGACATATATTTCTACTTATAAATCTACACAAGGCTAGCAGCTGCCACAATCAATGATCTTGGAAAAACACACCATTTCTAGGGAAGGAGAAATGGATATTGGGTAGGAAATTCAGCCCCTTTCTTATGGAAACACCATCACTAATTCTTTCCATTTTGTTTTCTGGAAGTGTGCTTGAAGGAGTAGAAAGTACAGAGCTAATAGAGGAAGCAAAAGCTATCAAAATGTTTCAAGATTGACATTTGTTTGCTGCTGGTCCCAAGCACTGCAAGAGAATATTGCACCAGAGATTGCTAGTCTTGGAAAAAGCACCATTTTGATTGAGTGGATATCACTTTTTTCACCATTACAAAGTTGCAAAATGGTAATAGAAGTCATCACATAGCAAGACTCTTATGAGCAGTGTTAGATGTTGTCTAGACAATGGTTTTCAGTGGGCACATATACTGCTGTAGGCACTGGGCACTTATATGCTACAGCTCAGGTATAATACAGAATGCTAGAAAATGTCCTGAGCATGCACATAAGAACTGTTGAATTTCCAACACTAAATACAGTAAATCTGTCTTGAAGAGAAAGTTGACCAACTTAGACATGAGTAACCTCACCCATTTACCTAAAATTGAAAATGTAATTCCCAATGCTTTAGACATTCGAAGGTAGTAAAATTAACTACCCTGAACAAGTCACCATAGGTCACAGTGGTTCACTGAACAGAAAATTGACACTAAAATTAAATTCTTTGTCCTGCCAAGATCAACTGGTTGCTCATGCAAAGGAGATGTTGAGTAAGAGCTGTGTACTATATTCTCCCCAAAACTGAGCTTTCACAGATAAAAACACAGTCACTAAGTTAAAAAAAAAATCTCACAAGAATGATAGGACTGGTATTTAGTTTGCTGTTCTCTTTACCAAACCTTTCCACTTCCTGTCTTTGTGAGCACTGTCCTCCATACTAGAATCTGATCCTAGGCTCTGAGTTACCTTGTCCATTGACTTCTATTTGGGTTTAACCAAAGGGTAATTTCCAACAGATGCTGGGGAGATGGGAGGAGAGACAGATAAGGGTCTTTCTATCTTCTCTCTTCTGCTTTGACTGTTTGCCCTGTAAGGATACTGTCATTCTTGCACAGCAGTTCTTTCTCCCTTTCTCCATCTCTAATGCCACAGCAGCACCCTTTATTTCCTTTGTCATTTCAGGCCTTTGAATACTAGTGACAGTCTCACCATTACTAATTTCTGCATCCTGAATATCCTTTACTTGATTCATTAACCTTTTCCATAGCTTTGTAAATATACTTTTAGTCCTTGAGTTATTTGAAGACTAGTCTGTGTCTGCTGAGGCTTTGACTATTATGGGTATAGTCATACATAATATCAGAAAACAAAGGAGAAGTATTATGAGAGAGAGATTCTGCAATGACCTTTTTTAAAGAGACCCTTTTTTGTACAAGCAGCAATGGGGTGGAGCTGTTGAGAAAGGTTATTTGACATAGAATATTAATAATTTAACACAAGAAGAGAGTGTAAGATAAAGACTTTACAGAATTCAGCCTGACATGTTAAATTCATACAGATTTCTCACTATTGTGTCTTTCCCTTTTATATCTTAGCTGAACTATCTTTTTTTCCAACTTCACTTTTATTTCCATTTTGACAGTTTCATACACATATACAACATATTATGATTATATTCACCCCTATTACCCTCCGTTATTCCCAGTCCTTTCTTCTGAACCCTGAACTATCTTTTAATTCAACAGAATGTTGCACTTTGAAATGCCTGTGAGTTCATCTCTTATTTTTTTACTGATGAAGAATGATGCTGTGCTTAAGGGCACGATGTGCTTGTAGGCTGCACACCAGAGTTATGCCTTGGGGAATGTTTTATTTTTAATGTGATGCTGACTCTCTTAGAGCATAATATTCTCACTTAAGGGCTGTCCTTACTTTATTAGAGACTGAAAAATGTGAACTTGTGTTAATGTGTGTAGTGGATAGTTTTTCATATGTCATTCTTTTTGTTTTGTATTTCTTTGGCTGCTGTGACCTTTTTACCTTGATCTATTTGACACGTTGGCTAATTTAGCGTGAAACAATAGAAAGCAAGAGAAAACTATCTTCTTGCAACTGGGGGAAGATATGGACATGTTGGAAGAAGCTAAGCAAATGTGAATCTTTGACCTTCTCCTTAACTAGGGCTCCAGTCCAGAGAGCTCATTACAGGAAAAGCTGTTAACATCCCTCACATGTTGGCAGATGTCTGGTAGTAAACACGTCCTGCCAGCCCAACAAGGGATCAGGAGAAACCTAGTTGGTGCATGACCCATTGCTGTTAAATAACAAATCCCTGCAGCCTCTGGTTTTATGCTAAACTGCTTAGCGTACTTATAAGAGAACCTTTTGAACCTCACGCTCATTAGTTTCTTTTTCCTTTTTCTTTCCATTGTTTAACTTGTGTGCAGAGACTACCTCAATATCTTCTTCTATGTGCTCCTACTGTGGACAGCTAATGAATATGGATGCTGTTTGCTCTAATTCTTGCAGCTATAAAAGGTTAGCCTGAATGAAACTTTCAGTAAACAATACCACTTAGAAATGTAGAATTCAAAGTGGAAATTAGAGTACAAAGAAACGAACCATGCCATGTACTTTTTCCTCTTGAGGCACTAAAAGGAAAAGCAATGAAGATCAAGGCAGGATTCTCTTTTCTCTTTTTGAAGATTTAAAGTCTATAATAAACCTTTAAAAAAAAAACACTTGTAGACTAAAAGAACTGATATTAAGGTTTAAGCTGTGGCTTTTCAATTTTTAACTCAAACATTGATTCTGTTTCAGCAAATTGCCCTTATGGCTATTGTTATGTTATTGTACAAATAAGAATGGATACTTCATTGTAAGGTCCAGTGTCTTCACTTGCAAACAGTTCAAAGTTATGCAAGTATATGGCTTTTCAAATTAGGCTTCAAAGACACAAGGTAGAAATATCACAGGGTCAGATTCTGACTCTAGCGGTGATTGCTCCTTGAACCTAGGACATCCTCTTTACTTACTTTAAGAGATGAGGTTAAGCTATATGATTTTTCAGTTTAAACACTGAGACTTTGATGTTAAGATGAGTCATCTAGAGGTGAAACTAATCTTAATGATTAGCAAATGAGAATGATCAATGTTGAAATTTACCAGTGACTCTCATAATATTAAGTCAGATGCCAGCCAGTTTGTCCAGAAATGTTTCAAATTAATCTGCTTATATAATTGAACTGGAAGAAGGCCAGAATGATTTTGTGAAATGTCTAAGAGATACATTATTTTAAAAGAAACACAATTATTGGTAGCATATTAGTCACAGAACTAGAATAAGTTTAACAATGTAGCTAAGTATTTTATCCATATATCAAATTACATGTGCTTTCTACTGCAGTATATCCAGATAGTATGTAATTTGTGATTATAGACATAAATTGATACCAATGGTTTTTTGTTTGGTATGTGTGTGTGTGTGTGTGTGTGTGTGTGATCTTCTAGAAGCTTCTGCTTAATGCCTTAAATGAGAAACTGTTGCACTCTTCTTCTGAATTCATGAACTCATCCAATGAGCCAGATGTTGCATATAGTGAGTCACAGTAAAGATGAAAATGGTGTTGCACACTATGGAGGATCAATAGGACTTGGACTGGCCACATCTGTCACCTTTGTGAAGGTTTCCTATACATAATATCAGCAAATCATCGAATCATGTGTGAGGATGAGGGTCTTGTTCACACTTCACTGAAATGGATTTCATAATTTCCTTAATTCATAATTTATAAGAAATCCATGAAAGTGAGATGGAGGAGTGTCTGCATTCAGAAGCGAGGCATGTCAACACAACCTGACAAAGTCTGAATACAGAAATATATAGAGGTCTTTTGCTGAACATTATGTAGTGAATTGATGGTCCTAGAAAATGAATATTAAACTAGATGAACCAACCAAGTATAAAAGTTAAAAGAAGCACAGATACAATTATTTTAAATAGACTAGGTGTTGGGTAGATTGAGAAGTGGCTTTGGAGCTGAACTTTGACAATATCCTGTGAGAAGAAATGACATGCATCACTAGCAAAACTGATACTTTAATCTCTCATCTGCATTCCTTTTTGAGTATTCTTCTTGTGACCATTTAGAATAGAGATCTTTCAGGGAAACTTTGGAGGCTGTGTTGTGAATGAAAAGATTCCATCAGCTCACATTATTCGATGGTGGCATGGAGGATGTGGTCCTGACTATGTGTTCACTGGTGAAATATTTACCTGAACGAAATGGAAAATTGACTTTCTTTATGCACTTAACCTTTCCTAATTAATACAATGTTCAAGTACACATTCCATAGTAGTTGCTCATAACATTTTTTTGGTATCATAAGTCATTCTGAGAATCTTTTTGACTTCTGGAAAATTTCTTCTATGTAAGTATATGATGTCCATGGAAGCCAGAAGATAGCATCAGATCTCCTGGAACTGGAGTTATACATGGTTGTTAGCTGCCACATGGGTGCTAGGAACTGAACTGAGCAACCAGTACTCTTAACTACTGAGCCATCTCACAAGCCCCTTAAAGTATACTCTTGCATTCAGCAAATATGCCATGAGCCATATGAAGTACACATATGAATGTTAAAGATACCCATTGTAAATAATATGAAAATTCGGGACTGGAACAAATAACTACTAAAGGGTCTATGAGAAGGCCACGTGCATACAGGATTTCAAAACAAGTACTGGAGATTTTTATTACTTTTGAAAGGTTTAGATCTCAGATGCCCACATTCCAAAGAACTGTTTTATTAAGCCAGACAGTCATCTACTAGTGATATACCTAGAAGAACCACAGCCAAGGTGCTCAGCATCTAGAGTAACAAAAGAGCAGGGATATAATCTAGTCCCCAAGATGATTAATAGATTATGAATAGGGTTTATGTGAAACAGCCCTTTTAGTTGCAAGACAGAGAGACCTATGAAAGTGAACTAAAATCTTAAGGGTTGATAGATGGGATGAAACTGGCATCAGGGAAACTAGAATACCATAGGAATAAAAGCAGGACTTGTGGTGACGTGTTCTAGTTTAAGGCAGTTGAGAGACAGGTTACATAGCCCATCCTTCTAGTTCTTCTACATTTGCCTGCTTGGCTCAATTTTAATCTAGTTGTTTTCTTCCACTGTCTTAATGCTTTGTCAGTCATGATGGAAATGAGAATTTGGTTCTCTTAGTTATTCATCATCAACTATGTGGACATTTCTCATAGTAGATTATAAGATAGGCTGTTACTCTGTTTAAATGTTGACTGTCCCAAAGCAAAGTACCTAATTCAATGGTACAAATATCTGAAGCCTTGAAAACTGAAAAAAACATCGTTTAAAGCAGAATGTATTATTCAGAGCTAAGAACAGCCTTCTGAGAGGTCTCTCAATAAAATTTACAAAGAAGCTTCTAAAAATATAGAAAATAATATGATTAAAGCGGACATAATTATTTGATGCAGTCATTAGAGGGTTAATAAACAAGGTTCTCTTTTGCAATGGTTGTCAATTTCCATGGATTGAATACTTTCATATTGGCCCATTTCAGCTGACAATAATTGAAACATTGCTTAAGATTCATAATTTCTTTAAAATTTGGCTCTTGTAAGCAAGAAGAGTCACTACAACAGAGATGTTATTGGCACCCACACCAGAGAACCTGTGCTAAATGACTTTTAATGTGTGTATCTGTCACGCCAATTTTGCAATCAGTAAGCTGACTAGAAGTTTAAGACTTGTAATCTGTCTATGGAGTATGTTTATGTATACAAGCACACACGCACAAATGCACAGACATACTTGTACAGGTTTCCTCTCATACACACATGCAATAAAAACTTTCTTTGCAAGTAGATGTTATCATTTGGTTTAACGGCAACCAAATCCTCAACTCTTTGTCCTTGGGAATTGCAATATCTATAGCAAAATTTCTTCTCTCTTGTCAGCAACATGAGGTTATTCAATGAAAGGGTGTTTGAAGGAGCTCTAATTAGATTCAATGAGACTTTAATGTATTGAAGACGTAACATTCATTTGAATTTATATTTGCATTCATGATATATGCTTATACTTGATTTCCATAACTGGGTCTGACACCTTTTTTCGAGTGTTTGTAAAATAGAAGAGAATGACTTACATGAAATATGACAGGATGGTTTGTGCCAGATGGAACCTTTCTAGACTTATGTGATGTGGCACCCAAGGAGCTGGTAACTGTGAAAATCAATATGCCCATTAACTGAATAAGTAACCATGACACTCCTAAGATGAGCTCTTCGGATTCTATGCAGTGCCCTTTTGTTTTCATTCCGGAGTTTCTGGGCATTTTCACTATATACAGAGAGTCTACTTCTTTCTAATTTCATGTTAACATAAATAAGAAAAAAGATGAAAGGAATCATTGTCGAGACATGGAGATTGTGGTAAATAAAGAAAGTAATACAGACTTGTGTATCATATCTCATATAGTGTGAACTTGTTATGAACACAGGGCAGAAGCACCTTTTTCTTCAATAATTACCCCTATGTTCTCTTTGTTCAGAGACTCAGATCAACACGGTGTCCCCACAACTCCTTGTCAATTGCCTTGCCACTTTTCCAACTTGTATTGTTTGACCTAG
This sequence comes from Nannospalax galili, assembly GCF_000622305.1. NCBI lineage: Eukaryota > Metazoa > Chordata > Mammalia > Rodentia > Spalacidae > Nannospalax > Nannospalax galili. Next base: position 897,977 of record NW_008333879.1, read on the forward strand.
TTTAGTTTCAATTGCTATAACTTTAAGATATCCTAAATGATGCAGTAATCAACTCCTTTTTTGGTCTAAATAAGACATACAATAAGTTAATCAATTATAATATGTGAGTATGTGGGGTTTTAGATAGGTTTGGATGTTAGGGGGCCTACAGAGTATGCCATCAGTTGCTAGACATCAGTGTAATTAGACGAGGAAAGGTTTTTTGGAATGGTCTTGCATGGAAAGAAGTGCAGGGCTCTTAATAGTTGTGGTTCTTTGGCAATTGAATCTTAAGCATTATTAAACTGCCCTCTGAAAAGCTACTGTCTGATGACAAACAGCACCCCCAGCACCATATTTCTTGGTAGGTGGCCATGTAGTCAGCAATCATAGTTCTACATGTGCTAAAATAATCAGGAATACTTATTAAAATGTAGGCTCCCTTTGTCAAATACCTGTGAGTGGAGGCATAGAACTCATATTTTAACAAGTGTTTTAGATAATTCTTAAACTTCTAGCTATACTCCAACTATATTTCCAGCCACAATTTACATTTACCTCTCAGACTTGTGAAATGATGGTCTTTTTCCAACTGTGATCTTTGACACAGATCTATGCATGGGCACTCTTTTCTAAGCATAAACATAAGCCATTGACTAGGAGAAAGAAAAATGTTCTGGGAGGCCATGCAAAAACACAGAAAGATGAAAATTTAGCAAGAAATGTTATTAATAAGTAGAAGCAGATTTTCATAGTAAGTCTCATACTAAGTGTGTGTATATATGCATATTACATATGTATGTGTTTTGTAATTGCTTAATGTGACTCAGATCTGGTGGACATATGTATGAATTTGGCTGTCTATTATTCTATACTTCCCATTAGTAATTAAATAATGCTATTTATAGAAGAGAGTTTGAAAGTCTATGTAGAATCTGAGAAAGCAATTGGTAACAATTCTTGAGATACTGCTGGAGTGATGTTATTTAGGTAGTGGGTGCTTAAATTTGAAACCTCTGCATTAACAACTTTTTAAAATATTACACTTAAAAATGTACATTTCATTCATGCATTTAATACTGGTATTTTTTGGAAGGGCTTTGAAAACATTTCTAAAGAGTGGACTCAGTCTGAGCTTCCCACTGGGTTCAATCCCATATACCAGATACTCTCGTGCTGTGGGTTATTTTTTGCTTTGTGACATTTTATTTAAGTGCTTCAGAAGAGCTGAGAGGGACAATGTGAGAACACGCATGGGTATTTTTATAGAGAAGGTCATTTTCTTTGCTCGTGCTATAGGATTTAGTTACATGTGCCAACTCACTAGAGCTGCTGTACTGCTTTGATTTGTAGAATAAAGGAAGCAGCTTCTCAAGCTGGGCTCAAACCCTTTGCATTTGCATTTTTTATTGGCTTTCAGATAGAGTCATAGGCTTTTCTTAACCAAATGGAATAAGGGGCCTTTTGTGTGCCTAATGTTTCATAATCATAGGTTACAAAGGTTCTGCAAAGACTGAGACATGGGCAATCACTACTATGCAAGAGCAACTGTGGCTACAGGTCAGCACCATGGGATATTCTGCTCTGGAAAAAGCCTTTATTTCAACTGCAAAGACTGAGACATGGGCAATCACTACTATGCAAGAGCAACTGTAGCTACAGGTCAGCACCATGGGATATTCTGCTCTGGAAAAAGCCTTTATTTCAGAAAATAAGGGATGTTGGAAAAGGTATTATAGGAAGGCAGTACAAGAAACCAACCACAGAAAGCTCAAAACTATCTGGTGTGTCTTATAGATTTGTTATACCATTGCAATTCGCCAGAGGGAGATAGAGTCCACAGTGAAATAACTTAGGGTCAGGTAGACCTGGGCTAAAATTTTTGCTCCTACTTACATGAATCATATATGATATTTGGTTAAGCACTGATCTTCTCAATCTTTGATTCTTCATCTATAAAATAAGGGATAAGTACAGTTACACAAAACATAAAAAATTAAGAGTTTAAATATGTATCAAAGGAGTAAAGTCACCCAAAATGATCAATGAGATAGATACAATAATTAAAAATCTCCCAAATAAATAGATCCCAAACCAGATGGATACAGCACAGAATTCTACCAAACCTTGAAAGAAGAATTAATACAAATACTCCTTAAATTATTCATAAAATAGAAAGGGAAGGAATATCCCCCATTTTTTTCTATGAATCTAGTATTACTCTGACACCAAAATCAACCAAAAAGAAAATTATAGGCTAATCTCTCTTATGAACATAGACACAAACAATTCTCAATGAAATACTAACCAAATGAAAGAATACATAAAAAAAAAATTTACCACAGAAAGTTGGTTTCATCCCAGAGATGCAGGAATGGTTCAACACATGTAAATAAATAAATGTAGTCCATCACAGAAAGAGGTCAAGGACAGAAGCCACTGATTATCTCATTACATGCAGAAAAGGCCTTTGACGAAGTCCAATATACATTCATAATGAAAGGTATGGAGAATCTAAGGATAAAGGGGACATAGCTCAACACAATAAGATCAGGTTTCAACAGGTCACAGTCAACATTGGACTGAATGGCCAAAAATGCAAAGCATTCTCATTAAAATCAGGAACCAGATAAAGATGTTCACTGTCTTTATTCTTGTTCAATATTGTACTAGAAGATTTAGCTAGAGCTAAATGAAGGAGATAAAGTGGATACAAATTGGGAAGGAAGAAGTCAAATTATCCTTATTTTCAGATGATACATAAAAGACCCTAAAGATGCTACCAGAAAGAGCTGATAAACAAATTCAGTAAAGTAGTAGGATAAGAAATTAACAAACAAAAATCAATAGCCCTCCTATATACCAACAACAAACATACTGAGAAAGAAATCAGGAAACAATCCCATTCACAATAGCCTCAATACCTGTAAAACATCTCAGAATAAATATAGCAAAGGAAGGAAAGGACTTGTAAAATAAACACTTTAAGACATTAAAGAAACAGTGATGAAGCTATCAGAAGATGGAAAGACCTCCAAGCTCATGAATTGGTAGGATTAATATTGTGAAAATGGCCATCCTACCAAAAGCAATCCACAAATTCAGTGCAATACCCACTAAAATTCCAACACAATTCTTTGCAGAAATTTAAAAAAACCCTCAAATTTCATGTGGAAACATGAAAAACCCACAATAGACAAAATAATCCCAAATAGTAAAAGAACTGCCAGAGGCATTACCATTGTTGATCTCAATTTATACTACAGAGTTATAATTAAAAAAAAAAGGATAGACTGGCAGGAAAGCATACACATTGATCAGTGAAACATTACTATTGAAATCTACCCAATGGCTTTATATCCATACACAGGTGCCAAGGATCCAAGTGCAATGGACCATGACTAGTAATAATCAGATACATACAGATTAGAGATACATACGCCAACATCTAAGTGATATTAGCAAAAACAATGAGTCTTTCTGTAAGAAACAGTATATTTTTAAATGAATTGGAGATCTTGTTTAAAGGTTAAAAACTCATTTAATTTTATGTCTTACAAGGTTTATACTGAGTTCAATATTGTATAACTGAATTAATTCAACTGTGAACATAAAACAATTATAGCCACTTTTGAAAGAGATGTATCTTTGGAAATTGCTATTATGTTAAAGTTGTAATGAAATGCTTCTTCTAAAAAATAAAATAAAATAAAATGAAAAGAAAGAACTGAGAACCCAGATTTAAGTCTGCACAATACAGCCACACAAGTTTTGATGCAGGGTAAAGAAATACACACTGGAGAAAAGAGCATGCTCAACAAATGGTGCTGGTCTGACTTGATAGCCACAGGAAGAAGAAGATAGACTAGATCTCATCAATCACCATGTGCACAACTCAACTCCAAGTGGATAAAAGCCATTAGCATAAGACCTGATAGCCTGAATCTCATGGAGGAGATGATAGAGAATATGCTGGAATGTACAAGCACAAGATAGGACTTTCTGAACAGAACACATATAGTATAAGAATTAGGTCCAACAATTGACAAATGGGACCTCATGAAATTAAAAAGCTTGTTTTTCCGAGGCTGGGTTACTTCTCTTAGTATAACAGCTTTCAGTTCCATCCATTTACCTGCAAATTTCAATGATTTCATCTTACTGCTGAGTAGAATTCCACTGCATAAATGTACCACATTTTTATTATACATTCATCACTTGAGAGTCATTTATGCTGTGTCCATTTCTTAGCTATTGGGAAGAGAGCAGCAACAAACATGTACAAGTATCTCTACAGTAGGATGAGTCCTTTGGGCATATGCCAAGAACTCGTGTAACCGGATCATATGATAGATTCATTTTCAGTTTCTTAACCGTTCTCTACACTGTTTTCCATAGTGGTTGCACAAGTTTGCATTCACAACAGATGAATAAGCTCGTACCTTTCCCCACATCCTTGCCAACATTTAATGTCTTTTGTTCTCTTGATCTTAGCCACTCTGACTGGGGTATGATGAAGTCTTAAAATGGTTTTGATTTGCATTTCTCTAATTACTAAGAATGCTGAGCATTTATTAAGATATTTCTTAACCACTCCCTCTGCTTCCCTGGGCCTGAAGGACCCAAAGGCCTTTCTCTGGGGTAAGTCAATGGTACGCTCCCTGCCTTGACTCCCCCAGCCTCATTCACCTTCCCATTTCTCCTGCCTGTCTCTCCTCCTAGCCTGGGTCCAGTCCCATTCCTTGTCTTGGCGCCCCAGACACCTGGGGAACCACCACTGCTTCCTGATCCTTTGCATCCAGACCAACTAAGCTCCTTCTCGGGTCCCCAGGAGCACTCTGGGCCTGGCCCCACCCTCACCTCCATCTACTTACTGCAGGACCGACCAGCCTCTTTCCTGGACGCCAGGGCTGACCTTTCCTCTCCCTGATCCTTTGCATCCAGACCAACCCAGCTCCTCAGTGCAGTCCCCTGGAGCCCTTGGGGCCACTTCCAGCCCCCATCTTCCTTTGTATCTCTGGGTGGCACAGCCACCAGCTGCCCTAGACCAGCATCTTTCCTGGGCCCCTGGAACCCAGGCCAGTCCAACCCCCAAATTCCTGTGGCCAAAATCTTTTCTGGAGGGATCCAGACCTTAGGAGAAAGCCTGAAAGCCTCTGACCCTCATCTGACATGGGCCTCTGTGGGAACTCCTGAAGACAAAAGCAATCTGGTCACTCCAATATAAAATCAATAAAGAACTGGAATCTTAGAGGAACCAGGTTTTCATGCCCAAAAAGTAAACCACAAAACACATAAAGTTAACAAAAAGAAGCAGACCTAAACTTGAAGGCTTGAGTCTCACACAAGGATCAGAAACTAAAAAAGAAATTCACACGTCAAAAACACAGAGAAAAAATAATAATATGGAAAACCAACATAACATATCCCCACCAAATACCAATAGCCCTCTAGAGGAGTACAATGAGATGTCAACTTGACACACGTGGGTTGAGGGAGCCTCAATCAGGAAATGCCTCTATTGGAATGGCCTGTGGCCATGTCTGAAGGGCATCTTCTTGATGAATAATGTGGGAGGGCCCAGCCCACTGTAGGTGGTGCCACCCCTGGGCAGGTGGGCCTGTGCTGCATAAGAAAGCAGGCTGAGCAGGGGCCAGAGGAGCAAGTCAGTAAGCAGCGTTCCTCCATGGCTTGTGCTC
>NW_008333879.1:903948-904114 GCF_000622305.1 Nannospalax galili
GCCAGAAAAGAAGCTCTCCGTGGCACACCATAGTAAAAACACTACATGTACAAAATGAAGAGAAAATTCTGAAAGCTGAAAAAGAGAAAAAAGTCACATATAAAGGAAAACCCATTAGGATTACAGCAGACTTTTCAGTGCAAATTGTGAAAGTCAGAAGAGCCTG
>NW_008333879.1:904687-906760 GCF_000622305.1 Nannospalax galili
TTCGATAGGTCAACAGGGCAGAGAGTTAACACAGAGACATCTGAATTAAACAATACCATATATCAAATGGACTTAACAGACATCTACCGAGTATTCCACCCAAGCACCAAAGGACATACTTTCTACTCAGCACCCCATGGAACCTTCTCCAAAATTGACCATATACTGGGGCACAAAACAAACCTCAACAGAAACAAAAAGACTGAAATCATTCCATGCATTCTATCAGACCACAATGCAATATTTTTATGCTTTGAAAAATTATTATTTATTTATTTATACACTCACTTCCCATGTAGCAATTGCCCATAGCCTCTCCCCCAACTAGAGCCCTTATACTCTGATATCCCTGCTATTTCTGCTGTGTTCACAGAACCCACAGCCATTCCCTACTACTTGCCCTTCTGGTGAATCTAGTCAGCCTATCTAGAGGTCTTTGTTTTAGGAGGGTCAGCTGTTCCTCATGTAGCAGCAATCAGTTGTCAATATTCCTTTGGATAAGATTGGGGTCTGCTTTTCAGTTTCCCAGTTCTATGCTGGATTACTATCTGGGAATTCCTTTGTCCACCCTGGACAACAACTCAAAAGAAGGTATTGCCTGTCTGGCATTGTTACATGTTATGTAGCCTTTAGCTTTGCATATGGACTCTTATGAAATTATATTGGCCCCTTTAATCTTTGGTTATACTTTCATTTTGGGTGTTTAAGGCCATAGAGTTGGTCCAGATAAACTGATTTATTTTTACTCTCAAGGTCATTTGAGGATCTGTTCCTCAGGGGTCACATGGGCTTGGGAGGAGCCCCTAGCTCCTTTTACCAGTTCCACCTATGTGAAGATAAGTCAAAGATCTTGCTCGACCACAGTTGGCTTCGCTTGGAAGCATGGAGGAAATGATTCCTCTGTGTTGACCATCCTCTTTATAGACTGGATGCTGGTTCAAGTCCATCTGGTGGGGTCTCCTCAGCCTCCTTGATCAAGAGGACAGGTGAGCCACCACCATTACAGGACCTTTTGAGAGATTCTCATAGTCCCCTGGAATTAGTCGACCTAGGAGGGCATGGAGCAAAAGTGTCCTTTATGTCCCTCTGACCAAATTATAATAGACCTCAACATATGTCTGTTAAACACCCAAGAAGGTTCGTTCCACTAGTCTGATATTTTTAATTACTGTGTGTCATGTAGATAAATCTTGGGCAAAGACCAATTGTTCTCAGATAAACCTTACCTAGACATATATTTCTTGATCTGTTATGTATAATTTGTCATTAAGTTGTAGGAGTAATATGGTTCTCTCTGGTTTTCAAAAGTAGTTAGGCATTGTTTATTTCTCACATTTTCTCACCCCTCCATCATGGTTTTCCCAGTTAAGATGCCCCCATTTCCCCCCTTTCTCCCATTCTAATCCCCTTCTCCTATGGTCCTACCTCTCTTGAACTCTTTCTTTCCCTTTATCTCCGGGGCTCCTTGTATACCCTGCCCTCCCCCCTCCCTTAAAGTAACCCAATTTTTATCCATATCTCCCTTATTAAGGCCTGTTTCCTACTGTTCTTCTCTTTCAGGTTTTTCTTTACCTTTACTTCCCTGTTTCCTTTCCATTATCCTGGTTCATGTAGTTATGTCTGGTTGCATACTTATTTATCAGAGTCTGGTTCTAGGATCCACATATGAGGGAGAACATATGTCTATTGTTTTTCTGAGTCTGTGTTACTTCACTTAGTATAACAGTTTCTAGTTCCATCCATTTACCTGCAAATTTCATGATTTCATCTTTCTTTTCTGCTGAGTAAAATTCCATCTTATAAATGAACCACACTTTCTTTATCCACTCATCAATTGAGGGACACTTAGGTTGCTTCCATCTCTTAGCTATTGTGAAAAGAGCAGCAACAAACCTGGATGTACAAGTGTCTCTGCAATAGCATGAGTTGTTTGGTTGTATGCCAGGGAGTGATATAACTGGGTGAAATGATATGTTCATTTGTAGTTTTTAAGAGTTCTCCACACTGCTTTCAATAGGGGTTGAACCAGTTTGCATCCCCACCAGCAGTGGATGAGTGTTCTCCTTTCCCCAT
>NW_008333879.1:906820-908955 GCF_000622305.1 Nannospalax galili
TGAAATCTTAAAGTGGCTTTAATTTGCATTTCCCTAATTATTAGTGATGTTGAACTACTTTAAAGATGTTTCATAGCTGAACTCTCTGTTCAGCTCCCTAGCCCATATTTTAATTGGATTACTTCTTGTCTTGATTCTCTGTTTTTTGAGTTTGTTATATATTCTTGATACTAAACCTCTGTCAGACGTGTTGCTGGTGTAGATTTTCTCCCATTCTGTGGGTTTTCTGTTAACTTAACATTGCAACGCAAGACAGTTGAAAAGCAACAGCAAATGAATCCCAAACCCAGCAGACAAGAAGAAATAACAAAAATCAGGGCAAAACTTAATGAAATTGGAACAAAGAAAACAATAAAAACAATCAACAAATCCAAGAGATGGATCTTTGAAAAGATAAACAAGATTGACAGATTTCTAGCCCAGTTAACCAAAAGAAAGAAAGAGCATCTCCAAATCAACAAAATCAGAGATGAAAGGGGAAACATCACAACAGACACCAGAAAGATACAGAACATTATAAGGGAATACTTTAAAAACTTATATGCTACTAAATTTGAAAACCTAAAAGAAATGGACAGATATCTAAAGGCAAGGGAACAACCAAAACTAAACCAAGAAGAGATTAACATCTTAAACAGACCCGTAACACACAAAAAATGAAACAGTAATACAAAACCTCCCAACTCAAAAAGCCCAGGACCAGATGGATTTATAGCAGAATTCTATGAGACATTTAAAGAAGATCTACATCCAATACTACTTAATTTATTCAAAAAGATAGAAATGGAGGGAGAACTTCCAAATTCCTTCTATGAAGCCAACATCACTCTAATACCAAAGGCAGGTAAAGATACAATCACAAAAGAAAACTACAGACCCATATCCTTAATGAACATAGATGCAAAAATTCTCAGCAAGATATGTGCAAAATGCTACAGACACACATCAAAAAGATCATCCACCATGATCAAGTCGGCTTTATCCCAGAGATGCAGGGATGGTTCAATATACATAAGTCAATAAATGTCATAAATCATATAAATAGGCTCAAAGACAATAACCGTATGGTCATCTCAATAGATGCAGAGAAGGCCTTTGACAAAATTCATACACATTTATGTTCAAAGTCCTAGAGAGAATGGGACTGGAGGGATCATACCTCAACATAATTTAAGCCATATATAACAAACCCACAAACAACATCACCATTCTAAATGGAGAAAAAAATGGAGGCATTTCTATTGAAATCAGGAACTAGACAAGGCTGTCGACTACCTCCACTTCTCTTTAACATAGTGCTTGAAACTCTTGCAAGAGCAATAAGACAAGAACAGGAAATTAAGGAGTAATAATTGGAAAAGAAGTGATCAAATTATCCCTTTTTGCAGATGATATGGTATTATATCTAAGAGACACCAAAAATTCTACCAGAAACTCCTAGAAATTATTAACAAATTCAGTAAGGTGGCATGTTATATAATTAACCTACAAAAGTCTTTAGCCTTTCTATATACCAATAACAAGCAATCAGAGAAAGAACACATGGAAACACTCCCCTTCACAATAGTGCAAAAAAAAAAAAAAAGAATCTTGGAATAAACCTGACCTAAGACATTAAAGAGCTCTAAAATGAAAATTTTAAATCATTAAAGAAAGATATTGAGGAAGACATCAGATGATGGAAGGACTTCCCATGCTCAGGATTGGAAGAATTCATATTGTGAAAATGACCATCCTACAAAAAGTCACTTATAGATTCAATGGAATGCAAATCAAAATCCCCATGACATTTTTCACTGAATTGGAAAAAATCATCCTAAGATTCTCATGGAAGCAAAAAAGACCTCGGATAGCCAAAACAACCCTGAGCACTAAGAGCAATGCTGGAAGGGATGACTATAACAGATTTTAAGCTTTATTACAGAGCTATAGTCATAAAAACAATATGGTACTGGCACAAAAATAGATCCATAGATCACTGGAACAAAATTGAAGACCCAAATATGAGTAAATGCAATTTGAACCACCTGATATTTGACAAAAGGGCCAAGAATATTCACTGGAGTAAAGACAGCATGTTCAGAAAATGGTAGTGGCAAAACTGGATCTCCACCTGTAGAAGAATGAAACTAAAC
>NW_008333879.1:909798-911751 GCF_000622305.1 Nannospalax galili
GGATAATGAAAATGTGGTTCATTTATACAATGGAGTTTTACTCAGCAGTAAAGAAAGATGAAGTCATGAAATTTGCAGGTAAACAGATGGAACTAGAAACTGTTATGGTAAATGAAGTAACACAGACTCAGAAGAAAAATCGACATATGTTCTCCCTCATAAATGGATCCTAGAACCAAACCCTGATAAGTGAGTATGTATCTAGACATAACCACAGGAACCAGGATAGTGGAAAGGAAACAGGGAGATAAAGGAAAAGAAATAACCTGAAAGAGAACAACAGTAGGAAACAGGCCTTAATAAGGGAGATATGGATAAAAATTGGGTTAGTTTAAGGGAGGGGGGAGGGAAGGGTATAAAAGGAACCTAGACGATAAAGGGAAAGAAGGAGCTCAGGAGAGGTGGGACCATAGGAGAAGGGTATTATTAAGAGAGAAGGGGGGGGGGGGAAATAGGGGCATCTTAAGTGGGAAAACCATGATGGAGGGGTGAGACAATACGAAAGATAAATAATGCCTTGCTAGCTTTGAAAACCAGAGGGAACCCTATTACTCCTGCAACATACTGACAAATTATACATAGCAGATCAAGAAATATATGTCTAGGTAAGGTTTATCTGAGAACAATTGGTCTTTGCCTAAGATTTATCTACATGACACACAGTATTTAAAAGTACCAGCGTGGTGGAACTAACCTTCTTTGATTTTTAATAGACATGCTTTGAGGCCTATAATAATTTGGTCAGGGGGACATAAAGGGCAGTTTTTGCTCCTTGCCCTCCTAGGTCGACTAGTTCCTGGGGACTATGAGCATCTCTCAAGATGTCCTGTAATTGTGGTGGGTCACCTGTCCTCTTGATCAATGAGGCCGAGGAGACCCCACCAGATAGACTTGAACCAGCGTCCAGTCTACAAAGAGGAGGGTCCACACAGAGGAATCATTTCCTCCATGCTTCCAAGAGAAGCCAAGCATGGTTTAGCAAGACCTTTGACTTATCTTCACATAGGTGGAACTGGTAAAAGAAAGGAGCCAGGGGCTCCTCCCAAGCCCATGTGACCCCTGAGGTATAGATCCTCAAACAGTCTTAAGAATAAAAACAAATTGGTTTATCTGGGCCAACTCTATGGCTTTAAACACCCAAAAGGAAAGTATAACCAAAGATTAAAGCAGCCAATATAGATTCTTAAGAGTCCATATGCGTAGCCAAAGGCTACATAACAAACAACAATTCCATATAAGTGATACCTTCTTTTGAGTTGTCGGCCAGGGTGGCCAAATGGACTCCCAGACAGTAACCCAACATAGAACTGGGAAAATGAAAAGCAGACCCTAATCTTATGTAAAGGAATATTGACAACTGATTGCTTCTATATGAGGAATAGCTGACCCTCCTAAAACAAAGAACTCTAGATAGGCTGACTAGATTACCAGAAGGGCAAGTCGTGGGGAAGGGCTGGGGGTGCAGACAACACAGCAGACATTAACAGGGATATCACAGTATAAGGGCTCTAGTGGGGGTAGAGATGCTATGGGAGGGTGCCATCTGGGAATGGTGAATAGTTGAATAAGATGGTTTGGAATGTTCTGTGTGACACACAACACACACACACACACACAAAATCAACAAATTAAAAAAAGGTATTATATTTGAGGAGGAATCATGGAAATTTACATCATGTTAATTAGTAGAGGTGATAAACATTACCATTAAAATCTACCCTTTATAGCCATACACAGGTGCCAAGGATCTCCAAGTGTACCTGACTATGAATAGTAATAATCAGATACATATAGATTAGAGATGCATGCACCAACATCTCAGATTAGTAGCAAAAGCAATGAGTCTTTCTGTAAGAAACAGTATATTTTAAAATGAAATGAAGATTTTTTTTAAAGGTTAAAAACCATTCAATTTTATGTCTTCCAGGGCTTATACTGAGTTCAGTATTGTAT
>NW_008333879.1:911764-918534 GCF_000622305.1 Nannospalax galili
CTTAATAATTAGTGAAAAACATTACCATTGAAATCTACCTGATGACTTTATATCCATGCTCAGATGCCAAGGAGCTCAGAAAGTAACCAACTGTGACTAGTAACAAACAAATATATAGAGATTAGAAATGTATTGGAAACATCTTAATGTCAACTGCATTAAAAATGAATTTTTCCATATGAATCTGTGTATTTTAATAATGAAATGGAGATCTTTTTTAAAGGTTAAAGCCTCATTTAATTTTATGTCTTATAGGGTTTATACTGAGTACAATATTGTATAACTGTAATAATTCAATTGTAAACCAAAAAATTTACTGCCAATTTTGAAAGAGATGTATCTTAGATCAGGAAATTGTTATTGAAAATGTCAATGCTTTTGTAATGAAATGCTTTTTCTAAGTATGTGGTTATTAAATAAATAATTAAAAAAAGATATTTCTTAACCATTTTTATTTCTTCTCAGAACTCCCTGTTCAGCTCCTCATCCCATCTCTTTATTGGGTCTTTATTTCCTTGTTTCTTTGTTTTTTGAGTTCTTTGTATATTCTGGATATTAATACTCTGTCAGGTGTATAGCAGGTAAAGATTTTCTCCCACTCAGTAGATTTCTTCTTCACTTCTGTGGTGTTTTGTTTGCTGTACAGAAACTTTTGGTTTTAATGAGGGCCCCCTTTTTGATTTTCGACCCTAATGCCTGAGCAACTGATGCATGATTTGGAAAGTCCTTTCCTAGAACTATATCTTTTATGTGTGTCTGTATGTGGTATGTTAATATTCTGTTGAGAGTCTTTGCTTCTATGTTCATTAAGGACATGGGCCTATAGTTTCTTCTGTTATGTCTCTACCTAGTTTTGGTATTAGAGTAACACTGGCTTCATAGAAGGAGTTTGGGAGTTCTTCTGTTTCTGTCTTTTTGAATAATTTAAGAAGAATTGGTTGTAAATCCTCTTTGAAAGTTTTGTTGAATTCTGTTGTCAGTCCATGTCGGTCTGGGTTTTTTTTTTTTTTTTTTTTTTTAATAGGAAGTTTTGTATTGCTGTTTCAATTTCCTTATTTGCTATGGGTCTGTTTAAGATGTTGATCTTTTCACAATTTAGCTTTGGTGGTTTCCGTGAATTTAGAAATTCATCCATTTATTTTAGACTTTCAAATTTAATAGTGATAGGATTGTAAAGTGTTCCCTTATAATGTTCTGCATTTTTTATTTTTTTTAGGGGGTGTCTGTTGTGATGTTTTCTCTTTCATTTCTGATTTTGTTAATTTGGATTTGCTCCTTTCTTTTGGTTAATTGGGCTAAGGGTCTGTCTATCTTGTTTATCTTTTCTAAGAACTAGCTCTTAGATTCATTGATTCTTTTTTATTTTATTTTTTGTTTCTATTTCATTTATTTCTGATCTGAATTTTGTTACTTATTTTCATCTGTCATAATTGACTTACTGAGTTTTCTTTTTTTTTTAATTGAGCTTTTAAAATTTCATACACTATTTCCCACTCACATCCAGACCATCTCCCTGATCCATGCCTCCCCCTGCCCTGAACCCTAACCACTCTGTCATACATGCTGAGATCTATTCATTCAGGTGTTTGCACCCAAAAGTCCTTCTTACTGAGTTTTTCAATTCCACCTTCATATTGGCTTGGGTTTTCTTCAATATTTCTCTCTTTTGTGAACTAGCTTTTCAAATCCTGAATTGTTTTTCTTGTTTCAATCAGCTCCTTATTTGTGTTTTCTTGAATTTCAATCAGGAGTTCATGCCTGTCTTCTAATTCTTTGAGTTGTCTGCAGTTCTTTCAGCATGTTTATGATTGTTCTTTTATATTTTGTCTCATGGTGTTCCTTTGGGTGATTCTCATTGTGGTACAGCCCTGTAGGACTGGTGAGTTTTGTTAGGGACATATTCTCTTGGATTTTCATATTATTGTGTTTTTACATTATCATTGGGGGATAAGGATGCCTTTTGTTGTTTGTGTGCCTGATATGAAACTCTCTTCTGCCTTTAGTTGAAGTTTGGTTCTGTTTATATTTTTATGTAGCTTGGTTGCTTTTCACTCAGGTATGAAAAGTTAGTTGGTATGTGCTCTACGTTCTCAAAAGGTAGTTGGCAGGTCCATGGCAGGAAGATCAGGAGACCAGGGGAAAGCTAGGGTTGGGAACAATCTGTGGAGTGCCTAACAAACTAGGCAGAATATGTGTGGGCACTGTAACTGCAGAATACAGCTAATCCTTGCAGGGGATCAGGATGTAGTGGACAGGATCTGAACTAGGAGGGTAATCTAGAGATCTGAGGTGGAAAGAGCAGGAGCCTGCCTATGTCCAAGTCTGGAAGGGTAACAGTGTGGGGAGAGAGTGGAGCTGCTCAGGGTGCAGGGGAATCAAGGCACTGTGGGATCAGACTTAAAGGGTAGTATGAAGGTGTGTGGCAGGCAGATCAGAAGGCCAATTGCACAGTAGGGGTGGGGACAGCCTGTGGAAGGTCTAACAGACTAAGCTGGAGTATCGATGTAGTCTGGAGGCAGGGGATCAGGATGCAGTAGGCAGATCTGGACTAAGAGAATAGTCCAGAGATCTGAGGCAAGAGAACAGGAGAGGACCTCTCCCCAAGGCTAGAGGGGGGACAGAGTGTGGGGAGAGAGTAGAGTTGCTCAGGGTGAAGGGGAATCAAGTTGCAGGGGGCAGGATCTGACTTACCAGGGTAGTAGGCAGGTCTACTGCAGGCAGATCCAGAGGCCAAGGGCAAGGTAGGGGTGGGGACCACCTGTGGAGAGTCTAACAAAATAAACTAGAGAATTGAGCTAGTCTGAATGCAGGTAATCCCAGTTCTAGTTCTGTATCGCATCATTTTCATCAGTAATTTCAGTCCATTTTATCTTTATTTTCTGCTTACAGGAATCACCTGACTCCTCAGGATACCATTTCTTGAAGAAGAGTTCTAGTTTTAGAGTGTAATTAAATGTCTGCTTTAAAGCACCTGCTGTAGAATTTCTAATGGTTAACTGGGGCACAGGTGAATAGCCAAGAGTAAATAAATATGAACCTCCTTAATCCTAATATGAAATATTGAATATGAATATGACTAAAAACAAGGAAACTTTCATATAAGCAACAGAGATTAAAAATATTGCTACTTCAGATAGAAGTAATGGCAAACTGCCATCTTAAAAATCCTCAGGATTTTTAATAATGATATTGAAAATAGTTGATTAAATGTCTTGAAAATATTTGTCACACTTCGGTATTGACCAGTGATATTGACAAGATGTCAGTGGCAAAAATTTTAATGAGACTTTCTGTTATTTATACATTTTATTCTTTGACCAATTCGACATAATCTATAAAGTGGAGCTTAGCCAACTTCTTTTAAACATTACGACTTATTCTCGGAATATAGTTGTACTAAAAATTAATTCATTTTCACAGTCTTAACCCTTGGAAAGACATGATTTTCAAAGGTACCAAGTCTCTAAAGCATTTTCTATTCAGTATCACAAAATACCAGCCATTCAATAGAATACTAAGCAAATTAAAGTTGAGTGTATTTTAGGAAACATTTTACTATACAAGGAGGCGTAAGATACTTAAGGCAGAACTTATAATGACTTACTGTTATTTCATAGATCAATACATCTCTCAACTCTCACCAGCTAATCTTCCTCATGCAACAGATGATGATTATCCCAGAAAGCCACAACTGGCCAAAGTCCAGAGAATAAGAGACCACAATGTATTTATCCCTAAATAGGACACTCAAGGCAAAAGAGGCAGCAGAAAGGTTTTAAGAGACAAAAGTGATGGATAACCATAGGAGACAGAGTTTTCCAGAAATCTGGGAGGGTACTCAGATGAATAAACTCACAGAAGTAGTAACAGAATGCACAAGACCCACACGCACTCAAGACAAATAAGATCTCAGCACAGAAGTGGGAAAGTGGTGGTAAGCCCCAATGTTAGGTGAGGAACTATTGGTAACTGATGACTGCTGGGAGACGGAGAGTTGGTTTTCTTTAAGCCAGGCTTCAGGAGATGGGATGTCACTAACACAAAGTTTGTGGGGACCCAAACTTAACTTGATAGACCCCAATATATATGATAGAATATGTGAATTGCAGACAGAGGCTATAAGAGGGGTGCAGTTAGGGGAGGGGTTCTAAATATGATCAAAGTATATTGTATGAATGTTGAAAAAAATGCAATACCATTGAACTCTACCACTGAGCTAAATCTCCAACCCCCATTTTTTTTTTTTTTTAATGCAGAAGAAAGTAGGACAGGAGAGATGACTCAGTAGTTGGAAGCATTTGTTTCTCTTCCAGAGGCCCTGAGTTTCATTCCCAGAACCCACCTTGGGTGACTCACAACCACCTGTAACTCTAGTTCTGGAGAACACAAGGCCTTCCTCTGGCCTCATTGTACCTACCTACACGTGGCATATATACAAAGTCAGGCATGCATAAAGTGAAATGCATGAAAATAAATCTTCAGAAATAAGAAAACTCATATATTATTACTTGGATTGACTGTTGAAAGAAGCTCCTTGTAAAATTTAGAAACTTTGACATTCTAAAAGAATATTTCTTCAGAATCACTTGTCTTTACGTACGAGGATATCTGTATAATGATTCAGTTTCAAAATGACATAAATACTGGTCCAAAGTGGTCTTGAGTGGTCAAATATTATAGCCTGGGCATTTATTTTCCTGTTGGCCATAATATTATTTTTATATAATGCTATTTATCATTAAAATATATTAAAATATTTAGTTATCTCAAATTAGTGAATTGTTAGAAAATTCTACTGCTTAGATTTTTTTAAATCAGAAAGGAGACAGAGAGAGACAGACGAGAGAGAGAGAGAGAGAGAGAGAGAGAGAGAGAGAGAGAGAGAGAGAGAGCTGTGGAGTGCAGTTCAATGGAGAGAAAAGGAGATATTGATGGGTCTATGAAAAGAGGTTAGTACATTTTGAAATTTTGTATTGTATCATGTGAAAGTTATATTGTAACAACTTTTGCCCTAAGTGAGAAAAAATGCACTCATTAAAAAAGATATGGTAAGTATTGCACCTTCCAATATGTTTTTATTTTTTTTCACAGCATGCTTGTTTTTTGCCTTAACTTAAACAGATAAGGTAAGATGAAGTGGAGAATGTGATAAAAATGTTAAACTGATTGTCCTGTTTACTTAATGGTAATGTTACAGTTAAAGGAATTCACACTGTTTTCTGTTTTTAATAAGCTCATTATCATCTTTCCTTGTTTCCCAACGACAAAACCAATGTTTTTTTCTTCTGTTTAAAATTGTGCAAAAAAAAAAAAATTGTGCTACCAAGGCTAGTAACCTATGAAAGACAAACTCATCTACATATAATAATTATTTAAAACAAAGTTAATTTGGCAGAAATTGTTTACTTTATTCAAGAAAAAGCAGTTCTGAAATCAACGTTAATGGGTTTGCACTTTGCCATTTTGTGTGCTTCTTGAGGTTCATATTTGAAAAAAACCAAATCATAAAGGTGTCTTTAGGAAAATGTAATTTGGCATCCACATAGTATGTATTTGGGAAATGGAAGCTCCTTTTTTAAAAGTAGCATATGCTGAAGCTCAAACAAGGCAGATTTAAGAAAATAAAGAAAATGAGGAGCTTTTCGTTTTTGCTCATTTTCTCCACTGAAGCCAGAACTTAGAAATAGGAAAATGAGACTGAGTGTCTCTCTCTCATGTTTCAGATGGCACTCAAATGTGCCTCATTTTGTACCTCTCCCATTGAATCACTCACTATTTTTATTTGAATTGGGCAGCTGGTAAGAAATGAGGATTTTGAGGTTTAAGACAATTGAAAAACAAGAGTGTGAGATAAAATGGTGCTTTAGAAACCAAAACACCCTCCAGATACAGTTTAGATCCTGTTCTCCTAATGGTGATTGGCTTGGTGGCAGCAGCTGGTGGCATCTCCCAGGGTGGCATTGCTGGATGATGGTAGGACATATTTTTTCAGTATTTTTATTGAGATTTGTGTATTTAATATAATACATCTTAATCAAATTTAGAACCCCTCCCACGTTCAAGTCCTTCCATAGCCCTCCTCTACCAGATTTCATGAATTCTGTTATATATACTTAAGTCCTTTCTGGTCAAGCATTTGTACCCAGATGTCCTTTGGTGCAAGTTCATCTGCTAGAGTCTAGTCAAGCCTATCCAGAGTCTCTCACTTAAAAGATCTCCTCTCCCTGACCCAGCAGTAATCATTTGTCAGTAGTTTCTAGGAAAAGGCCTGCTGCCCATTTCCTTCATTCTATGCTGGGACTTTTATCTGATTGTGTAGGCATGGGTTTTGTGCATGCTGTCACCATTATTGCAAGTTTATATGAACAAGTGTGGGGAGCCGCCTGCCGTCCCTGCAGACGCCATTACAAGATGGCGCTCACATCTGGTTCATGCTGAGCAGTAAATAAGTCAGTACGCATGCCCGAAGTAATTTTCCACCTTCTAGTCTCTGCCTACCTCGTGGCGTGATATGGGCTGATGAGTTTGCGACCAATCAAGAGTTGCCACGTCCAAGACGGGCTTACTAACCTATATAAGGGCTGGGTTTCCGACATTCGGGGTCTTCGCCCTGTAAGCTTATGCTCTCCCTCTCAAGATGCATTAAAGCTTTTCTGCAGAAGGATCCTGAGTGTGCCACGTCGTTCTTGCTGGCGAGACGATAGCGCAGGACAACTGGTGCTGAGACCCGGGAATTCAACCAAACCATCGTCAGCACCATCGGAGACCCC
>NW_008333879.1:924384-955383 GCF_000622305.1 Nannospalax galili
GACCAATCAAGAGTTGCCACGTCCAAGACGGGCTTACTAACCTATATAAGGGCTGGGTTTCTGACATTCGGGGTCTTCGCCCTGTAAGCTTATGCTCTCCCTCTCAAGATGCATTAAAGCTTTTCTGCAGAAGGATCCTGAGTGTGCCGCGTCGTTCTTGCTGGCGAGACGATAGCGCGGGACAAACAAGTTTCCAGTGACCTGAAAGTGTCTGTTTCCTTATGTTCATGCACTAATCCCGGCTCTTACAGTCTTTCCACCCCTTCTTCCTCAATGGTCCCTGAACTGTGGATGAGTGAGTTTGAATATAGGAGTCCTATCCAGGGACACACACTCTGCAGTCTCTTATTTTCTAAAGTTGAGTTGTGGCCTTCTCTATGCATTGCACACTCTTTTGTATGAGGAAGCTTCACTGGTGAGAGCTGGGAGATGTGTTAGTATTCTCTCTACCTAGTGCTCCATTATGCTCCGTTAGGCTTAGGTGTAGATATTCAACTGCAGATATCTCATTAGGTCTGGGCATCTCTCAGGCATATATTCTCTGTGTGTAACCAGTTGTGGAACTATGCAATATTTTCCATTTGTTTGAAAAAAAAAAAAGGTTAATTGATGAATGTGTACGGCGTACTTGTCTATAAATATAGGAATCCATATTTAGCATACAGTATGAAATTTCATTTGTCTAGGGATATGAGAAAGATAAGGTTTTCTCTAGGATCTATGACCTCTCCAGGCATGTGTATTTGGGTATATTTACAATGCTACCCATGGTTCTCTCTCATGGAGAGGGTTTTAAGTCCTATTAGGTAGCTGTTGGTTACCCCCTAGATAAAATTGCCACTACTGCACCAATAGAGAGAGTTTGCTGTGCATGTTGTGGTTATTAGGCTTTTTAGAGCTGGGTTGGATCACTGACCGGTTTTCTCTCTTAGCAGCTTGCATAGTATCCTCCAGAATTATGAGAGCTAATCTTCAGGGAGAAGGCTTTCAGGTCTGTTCCATCTCCCTTCTTTCAACTACTGTGTCTGACATATGTCCTGTCTTGGAGGCCTTACCTTCAAGTTTTGGGAGGTAATCAAAGGCTGTGGCAATAGCCTGTGTTATTTCAGGAGTCTCTTGGACTATCCTTTGAAGGAAGGTTTCTCTTGCCTGGCACGATGTTCCTTGTTATATAGCCTTAATGTGTACACATGCACTTATGTTCAGATATTGTATTTGTATTTTTCAGGGGAGTTTTGAGTTAATACATTTCCCTCTGCCTTTTTAGAGCACCTAAGCTTCATTTATCTCTCCCCTCCCTCCCTGTCTAACTACCCTCCTCCTTCTTCAGGTTGAGTGTCCCCATTTTCCCCTTGATAATACCTGTCTCTATTATCCCCCCTCTCTTGAGTTCCTTCTTCCCCTTTACCACCATGGTTCCTTGTATGTCCTTTCTTCCTCCCTTCCCAGTTGAATGCCCCCATTTTCCTTTTGGTACATGTAGTTCTTACTATCCCCCTCTCTTTGGCTCTTTCTTTCCCTTTACCTCCATGCTTCTGTTCCCTTTTCCTGGATCCTGCTGTTATATTGGGACATATACTCAGGTACAAGAGATTGGTGCTAAGATCTGCAAATGAGGGAGAACATAACTTCACTTGTTTTTTGTTTGTGTTAGTTCACTTAGTATAACAGTTTTTAGTTCCATCCATTTACCTGAAATTTTCACAATTTCATCGTCTCTTACTGCTAAGTAGAACTCCATTGTATGAATGTACCACATTTTCATTAGCCATTCATCAGTTGAGGGACATTTAGCTTTTTCTATTTCTTAGCTCTTGTAAAAAGAGCAGCAACAAACGTGGATGTACAGGTATCTCTACATGTAGGATGTATCCTTTGGGTATATGCCAAGGAGTGGTATAACTGGATCATATGGTAGATTCATTTTTAGTTTTATGAGTTCTCCACACTGCTTTCCACAGTGTTTGCACGGGATTTAGAGGTGGGTTTCAGTGGGAAATTTCTAGGTCATTGTTAGTATGCCCTCAAAGGGGATTGGGGCTGTGGCTTTTTTCTCTCTTTCTTTTTTGCTTTCTGGATGTGGATTGAGCAGATTTCTACCCCTGAGTGCTCCTTCCTGCCATGATGTGCTCTTTTAACTTCATACCCAAAGTGTGAGGACAATTGAACATGGGTTAGAACCTCTAAGACCGTGAGCCAGAAAACTATGTAAGTTGGCTAGCTTGCACATTTCGAATTAGCAAAATAAAACTGATGAACAGAGTATCCCTTTACAAATCCTGGAAAGATAGGATTTTCTCCCTATGTTTATACTAAGTAATATCTTTAATTTTTATATCCCACCTCCTCAAAAATTTATCTTTGGTAGAGAAAAAAATCCTATAATTACATGTGTTATTACCAGTCGTCTATTTGCTTTCTCTATTCCCTTATCATGTTCTAAGTAGGCTTGAAACTACATTAGCTAATGTTGGAAACATATATAAACCTGTAAATCAGTGTCTTAATTAGAGTTACATCTAATGAAATGTTTTTCAGTGTACATGTGATTTTTGAGATAATTAAATTTATCAATTAGATTTGTATTACAGGTTACTTTTTCCTGGAAAACACCTTTTAAAAGCTGAATCTCTCAATTATGGAAAAGCTAAAAATACGAAAAAGAATTGATATAACATCAAATATTCTCAGTATTTAACTTATAAAAACTATAAAGGCATATTGATGAATTTGTCTGTGGTATTGAAAACTGGATTGAACTGAACAGAGTTTTACTGCTTGATAGGCTGAGTGATGACCACACACAAAGGGAGATTTCTATTCGTCAGTTCTTCAGTTCAGAATCTGGCTATCTATGTCATTTTAAAACTGCTTTAATTCCCACTTTGGATGCAATTTTAGCTCCTGAAAATTTCTGCTGCAACCTTGTGCCCTACAATTTTATATTAAAAGTAATGGGGCTTCCATGGGTAGTGCTGATACATTTTTATCCAACATATCCAGCCCAGGAACAAAATACTCTCAAATAATTGGAATATTTCGACTTCTCCCTATTCTCAGTGTCAGACACTGAGCTGGGATTGCCTAAGCTTTGCCTCATCACTTTTCAGCACTCTCCCATGAAGTGCTATAGTTGGTACAAATGTGGGAAATGGGCTTAGGATAGTTTCTAGAAGCCAAGTGGTAGTGACAGGTTCAAAGGTCATAATTGAATGTCTCTGAATCCCCAGAAAAATGTATTAATCATGCCTCCTGACTGTTACCAATAGTGTTATAGTATCAGGAAACTGATTCCTCCATCCTAGATGAAATTGAAGTGCTTAATATAATCGACTCTAATTTTTTTAATTTTAATTTTATGTACCTAAGTGTTTTTGCTTGCATGTATGTAAGCACATTATGTGCATGCAATGCCCACAGAGGCCAGAAGAGGGTATCAGATCCCCTGGAGCTGGAGTTACAGACAGTTGTTAGCAAGTATGTGGATGTTGGGAACAGAACCTATGTCCTTTGCAAGAGCAGCCAGTGCTTTTAACTTCTGATCCATCTCTCCTGCCCTGACTCTTGGTTTTTTAGATGGTCTTATTTGAGGTATGTACTCTCCAGATGTATGCATATATTGAACTATTTTTTTATACTTTTTATGTCTATTATTTGATGAATCATCTACTTTTTCTTCCTTAAAACTTCTTTTACTTCAAAGCTCAATTTTTTCTTCAGAAATTGTCTGCAATGTAGTTCACCCCAATATCCCTCCTCTGTAGAGTATCCATTTCCTGAAGACTGCCTACTCTGACATGTCCCTCTTCTTTCCTTCATATCCTTGGGCTATTTTATACCTAGAGACCAAAGATCAAAGTTACAGACTATCCCTTGATCTTCCTCTGTAGAGTTTCTGTTTCAGCTCCTGTCAGATTTTTGGGAAAAAAAATGAACAGTTACTCAATGATTTGTAAGGTAACAAATGAAAAGAAGGGATGGGAGAGAAATTTGAGATACTAATTATAGCAGTCAATTTCATAATTTGGGCATATGTGTGGAGATCTCTGTACTAGTGTATATGAGTGCAGGTTCCCACAGAAAGACAGAAGAGGGCATCAAAATTGCTAGAGTAGGAGTTACAAGCAGTTGTGAGTCACCTAATATGGGTGCTGGAAACCAACTTGGATTCTCTGGAAGAGCAATACGAGCTTTTAACCACTGAGCCAGCTCTCTGCCACCCTCCCCCCCCCATATCATATATCTTAGCACTTTTACTTTCTAGGTCATGAACATAGCTATGGTCCAGAGAAGGTAAGTAGCTTCTTTAAGATCTCTGGGTGGGTCAGTTATTGGAAAACTTAGCATTAACTTTCTAGATAAGAATATTCCTATTATAATTCACTGTTATGTGCAGTATTTCTATCAGTTTCCTCTATATGCCCATCCATCCATTCATTCATCCATCCATCCATCCATCCGTTTAATCACTTGTCTAGTCTATGACTATGATCTAGATCTTGTTTATCAAAGACATGATAAGTGCATAGTATGTGCATTAGAGCTTGTGGGAAACACAAATATAAATATAGTATGGTATTTCTTCTTGATGCTCTGACAATTACATATGTTCTGAGACAGATAATTCACATAAATATACCATAAATGTTGTCAAATTAACCCACTGTTTTGGCAATAAACAACTTATTGATAAAGGAGGATGAAAAAATGCTTGTTTTACATAGAATAACTCTTTTGTGATTAATAGTCCGTTTCTCTCCAGAAGCCTAGAGTAAGGAAAAAGATAGAGGAGAAGCAACAGGTTCCTCGTTAGGAGACAGAAAGTGAAGGTCCTCAAAGGTGATGTCTCTAGTCTGAGAGTTCACTTGGAGAAGGATTTGACCCAAGAAGCTTGGACCCAAAAATTGGCTAAGTGTGACAAGATCCCATGTTGTTCTCAAAACTCAGTGCAATCGGGCTTAGATGAGTGTGGATGGACAAGAATCCCAGGAGACAGAAGAACAGAAGTAGTTATTTTGGTTCTGTTTCATGTATCTTGCCATGGGGAATGATAAAAAGCAGGAATCTGTGAAAGTGGCTCCTATAGTCTGATGTGTTTATTCCTAGGGAATGTGACTGTAAAGCTGTGACTGACATACTGTGGTAGGTCACGGATGACTGCATCCACTGTCCTAGGGTGTATTGTAGCAAGATTATTGTTTTTATGTATATTTTTAGAACTTGGAATAGGAACTGTGTGTGTACTGAATTCCTTTGGTGAGGTAAAGCAACAACCAAGTCATAACTACTTACAAGCAGCAGTTGGGATGAGGTACAAGGGCATTACTTTTGATGTAAGAACTTATGAGAATGTGGGTAGGTATGAATCTTTTAATGGCCATGTGTTGCTAGTATGATTCACTCCATCAAGATGGCATGAACTATCCAAATATTGTGAGAAAGGAGTGACTTAATGATTTTTATTAAGACCGTTTTCATGTTTAAAATGAAGTCAAACTTGGATTTGAAACAAAGTTAAAGGAAGGTAGTCTGTCAGATCTTATTTGTATTTCAAGCTGATATTTAGGACACAAGGAAGAATTTTGTTAGATTAATGACTAATTTTATGTATTCTGATTTTATTTTTTGGTTAGATTAAGACTATCACCTCCTTTCAACTTCTCCAGTTATCCTATCTTATGGTCTTTTTTTATCTTAATCTATAAAAATTCTCGGTGTCATCTAAATCAGAAGCTCTTATCTATTGTGGAAACTTAAAATCTGATAAAGACACAGGAATTAATGAATAAAAATGAAATGCCACAGAAACACATCTCAAAACTGCTGACACATTATTTGATTCTTGTTTAAGAATTTGAGGGCTATAGCTGTAGCTCAGGGGTAGGGCACTTCCCAAGCATGCACAAGACTGTAGATTAAAAAACAACAACAACAACAACAACAAAAGCTTCGTGTCCCTGGATAGGACTCCTATATTAATCCTCACCCACCCAAGGCTCAGGGACCATTGCAGAAGAGGGATGGAAAGATTGTAAGAGCTAGGGTTGGTTCAGGATCATACGGAAACAGAGTCTTCCAGGCCTCTGGGGACTTGCTCATGTGAACTTATAGCAATGGTGACAGTATGTACAAGACCTGTGTTGACTCAATCAGACAGAAACCCAGGATAGACCTAGGGAAAGGGGCAGCAGGTCCCAACCTCAGCTGAAGAACTATTGGCAGCTCATTACATCTGGGTGAGGGAGACTTAATATTTAAGGAAGAGACTTTAGATACGTTGGCTCCAATGTATGAACTTGCACTGAGGAATATTTGGGTACACAAACGTGACTCAATAGACCTTAGCATATATAACAGAATGCATGAAATCTTGTGGGGGGAGCTATAGGGCTATAGATGAGGGAGGGGTCTAATGTGATTAAGATGTATTGTATGAAATGCACAAAAACTTAAGAAAAATATACATTCAGCAAAAAACAATGACAAATCTCTGATGAAGC
The DNA here is from genome assembly GCF_000622305.1 of Nannospalax galili. Taxonomy (NCBI): domain Eukaryota; kingdom Metazoa; phylum Chordata; class Mammalia; order Rodentia; family Spalacidae; genus Nannospalax; species Nannospalax galili. The sequence goes on from NW_008333879.1 coordinate 930,885, forward strand.
TTTTTAAAGAATCCCCCAGTCTGGACAAATAGTTCATCTTTTCTGTCCTGTGGGAAGTAGAAAAACAAACAAGCTGGTCTGTTTTAAGAAAAAAGCTGAAAAATGATAGATAGTAAGGAATTAGGACTGATTTAATTAAAAGCTAATTAAACAATATAAATTTAATAATTATTTATTATATGCTGCTTATGTTAATAAGGATAATCTGTATAATGCAGAGAAAATAATTTCCTAATTTTAATGGCCTATCAAGATGGACTTATTTTGCAGTTCTGATACATGGATGAGAAAGTTTTACACAGATGCCCAAGGGGGAGCCAGCGCCACTCCCTTGGGGCTACAGTACCATCTGTGTATTAAACTTCCTGGTTACCTGATCAGGAAACAGAAACTGGGGATTGCATAAATATTTTTCATTGTCTTAGAGACAAATGTAACTTCACATAAGCAAACACATTGCAAGGAATCAACGAAGCACAATTCTCCCTTTTCACCTAAAGGAGAGAATTATTACATATGGGCCCACATTAAAGTCCCTAGTACCCTTTGAGTAGCAAAGAGAAGCAATATTCCTACTCTGAAAATATCTACCAATGAGGAAAACATGACAATACCAATATAAGGCAAAGAAATGTGGAGGGAAGACTGTTATAGGAGAAGCAGCAGAAGGAAATTCATTTAAAACTTGTCTAGGACAGTTGAACCTTATCGATGTTTAAGATGAAAACAACACTGATTATGATGGACTTTGACATCTCAACCAACACAGATCTTTTCTAAAGCCACTTTCAAACTGGCAACATTCAAATTGAGATTTTTCTGCTGGTGAACTTAGGGATGTGAGGTTTAAAGGAGTCAGGAATGCTGATACTGGGCTTAGGATACTGAAAATTTTCCCAGTATAAGGTTTAAAATGTCCCAAATTTTTATGTTTTTATTTTTTCAACTATTGCTAATTCATTAAAATAATATTGACATAATATATGATTCCTGAAGGATGTATCACTGCATGAAAATAAGTGATATGTTGTGAACTTCACATTTTTGGTATTGAAAATTGTGCTAGATAGCTTTACTGTCAATTTGACACACCTGAGTTGAGGGAGCTTCAACTGGGGCATTGTCTCCATTGGACTGGCCTGTGGCCATGTCTGTGGGGCATCTTCTTGATTACTGAGTGATGTGGGAGTGCCCAGCCCACTGTGGGTGGCACCACCCCTGGGGAGGTAGGCCTCTGTTGTATAAGAAAGTAGGCTGAGCATGGGTCAGGGGAGCAAGCCAGTAAGCAGCATTCCTCCATGGCCTGTGCTCTAGCTCCTGCCTCCAGGTTCCTGCCCTGAGTTCCTACCTTGGACTCCCTGATGAACTGTGACCTGGGAGATGTAAGCTGAATAAACCCTTTCCTCCCCAAGTTGGTATTGATCAGAGTGTTTTGTTACAGCAATGGAGAAACAAACTAGGACAGAAATGTTTTAATATCAGACTTCTTAATGAATTCAATGGATCACAAATAAGTGCTAAGAAAGAATAATGCCTACCATTTAAGGAGTAATCTGCACTGTTTATTCTATATTCCTCATTCTGGCAGGAAGAATACTTCCCAAGATCACACATATCCATGAACTCTTGCAGGATCAGTAGGTACAATTTCCATTTACTGAGGAATTAAATGTCCAGCAGTTCAGCCTTTTGAGCATACATGTGAAGTGTGCTAACATGAGCTTTAATTAGTGAGAGGATTACCCATTCTTAGCCTCACAAACTATTTCTTGGGCATATGATAGTGTAACTCTCGGGCTTTCTCTTATAATTTTAAGATTTGGGTGTAAAACCCACTTCACTTTCACTTTTGACTAATCTCCTCCATTGCCTCCTGGCTTACAGTAAATAAAAATCAGAATCAGCAATTAAATAGAGGGAGGAAGCCATGCTTGACTAGGTCAGTGACAGTCTACTGTCACAAAGTTCTAGCAGAAAGATTGCAAATAAACACCAGAAACCCACCCAAAATTAGATAAAACAATTCACCTGGTCAAAGCCAAAAGACCAGTGGTGAAGTGGCCTACGTCATGGTTCCACCAGGGTGTTAATTTTATAACTTCCTTAGCTTCTGTCACACTACTTGGCTTTGTCACCATCCCAACATTTCAAACCCAGCGCAATGCTGTACTCCTTCCACATTCAGGTCAGGAAGAGATTTTGTTTCTGGTTTTTCCATATCTGAACTCTTTGGCTTAAAGCTGCCTTTATACATTTTAATATTGACTTCACGGTTTCTCTGTATATAGAGAGCATCAGTCTAATTTGATGTACCAGTAGACTATAACTCACATTTGTAACATCATACCCTGCAAGCTGCTCAATCTGTGTTAAAATAAGGTTGTGAGAGCTGTAACGATGAGGGAAATCGCTAATGTCAGTTTGGTTTTCTGCACATCCCTTCCTTTTCTCTGGCTGTAATAAATTATCATGTCGAAAAGCAGAGAATTTGGAACTTGATGCTAAATCCTAAAATCCTACGTCCTAGGCCCTAAAATCATGAACAAAGCCAATTAGAAGCTTCAAGCATTAAACTCTCTGACAATATGCTAGCAGCAATGACTGTGGTGAAACAAATGAGATTACCTTTCTCAGATGTGTCTTGGAACTGAGCAAAACCCTGAGGTACCGTCTCCTTTCAAACCACCTTCACGAAAGGTGTTTTTGCTGAATAATATCAAAGAGAAAACCGTAGTATCAAAGCCCAAAGACAACTGTCAAATTAGACCCGAGAAGTAGTAACAGATGCTAATTGTGACCATTTAGTGGGGAGTAAAATTAAACTATATTTTAAAGTTTATAAATTTAATACAACAGCATAAAATAATATACATTTATAATGGTGGCACGAACAGTAATGTAATGTGAAATTTAACCTGAATTTTATGTCTAGAGGCTATCTTTTCTAATGCCGTAGTATTAAAAGCAAGTTTGATAAGATGGGAATGACTAATCTAAATAATCTCCTGATTTGGTCTGGTTCTTCTTGCCCAGCAGTGTGATTTCAATGAAAATGAAAAATCTTTAGCCTTCTAGTACTCTGATAATTTGGTAAAAGAAAAATTGTGCTGTTCTAGGGTCTACTTAGCAACATACATTAAATGACCTTAAGTGACTTCAAATTAACGACCCTTAAATAATTCAAGCTAATCAAGGGGTGTGGTAATGGATAGAGAGGAAATGACACAACAAGACCTTTCCTAATATTCATCGCTAGCACAGACTAGAAAGTTTGAGAGGCAAACATAAAATCAGAGTTAACTATTATGGTACATGGTAATGGTATTGTAAGAAAGGGTTGTGGTATGCACTATATAAAGTTGCAGTTCCCCCTTGAATAAACAGGGAAATGGGCTGAATTGGTATATATGTGATTGTCATCAGATCACATAGGTAGGAGGGAACTGACCAGAAGACTGGCATTTGTTTTTGCTAGAAGCTGTGAAAGTTTGGATGAATGCTGCTTTCTCTCCTACACTCTGCTCCCACTTTAGCAGCCTCTGACTCTGTTTAAATGAAATGGTAACATATAAAATATCCTGCTACTATAAACCTTATTAATCAGTGTTACGTCTCTGGGAACTTAGAAATGTCAGAATAGAAGAAAAATACTCTGATGATAAAAGTAAAGCACAGTCATTAACACATGTGATCATGATAGTAACTGAATAGGCATTATTCAAATTACTTACACCTGGACTTATTTTAAAGCTTAAAATGGGTCAAACTGGCGAATTAGGATAATTATATTTTACCTATTTTTTAAAAAATAGAATCAACTAAGCATTTAAAAGACTTTTGTCAGAAGATAGAGTTTAAATAAATGTACTTTGTATTTACGGGTATTATTTTTCCAGTGTTTCATATTAAATCAGCCACTAGGAGTTTTCCTTGATTTTGACTAAACATTTTATATTTAAAGATCTTGGAAGCAATTAATAAATTTACTTATATGTCAATTCAACATAATGCTCTTAATTTGGTAATGCAAAAATAAATTTAAAAGTTTGGGGATAACTTAGATAAGAGGGTTGGTGGTACATCAATGGTAGAACACTTTTCTAACACGTGTAGAGCCCTTGATTAGACACTTGGTACTAGGGGGAGGATTCCTGAATAAATTTAGTGATTACAGAGTAAACTGTCAGTTTCTGGAATATTCTGGCCGAATATTTGGTTACTAAAGCTTAAAGGCTGCCTTGAAATGCAGAGCTGGATCAAGTTATTTGGGCACCTCAGGCAGACCAAGATTTGATGCTTCAAAGAGTATTCTTAAATCTGGATGCCACGTTGACTTAGAGGTGAGACTAGTATGTTTAAGGGATTAGGAGAAGAGGAATTTTGGTAGCACTGCCCCTAGAATACCTACCTATTTAGTATAATGACTTTGTTGTGGATCAAGCCTTCCTTTGTGGAGGGGAGTTAGTGATCCTCTTGCTGTGTCAGGTCAAGAAGTGTTCCTTGCAGTCCTGATGGTTTACACCTTTGATTCCAGCATTCTGGAGGCAGAGCATGGCTGATATCTGTGAGATCTAGGTCAGCCTGGACTGGTCTATATAATGAGTTTCTGGACAGCTCTGGTTATACAGGGAGTCCCACACTCAACTAACTAACTAACTAACTAACTAACTAACTAACTAACTAACTGAATAAGTAATAAAATAAAAAGGTTTCTTCTAGTTTTTTCAATTTCTTACTAGTTTTTGAATGATTATCACACAAAGTCATAGACTTCCTTATTTTCATACATACCCTGATCCTCTTGCCACATCTGCTTCCTCTCCTCCCTGCTTGCTGTTGCTCCATTTCTGTTCCCCACTAGGGCTCCTTCTGCTTTCCTGTCTCATGTACTCTATCTAGCACTCTCTTCCCACTCATCAACCTTCCCTAAGACCTCTTGTCCCTCCTCATCTTTTAGTTTCATACCTCTGTCCCCAAATATATATGCACATACATAAAAATTAAAATCTGGGATTCATGTATGAGAGAAAACATGTAGCATTTGTATTCCTGAGTCTAAGATATGTCATTTAACAATAATTTCCATATGACCCAGCTCTATCACTCCTGAGTGTTGACTAGAAGGTCCTTAATTCCTTCTACAAAGATACTGCACATCCATATTTGTTACTGCACTATTCACCATAGCTAAGATATGGAATAAGCCTAGGTGTCCACCAATGGATTAACGGATAAGGAAAATGCATGGCATGCATTCAATAGAGTTTCATTCGGTCATAAATGAAAATAAAATCATGATATTTGCATGAAAATGGGTGGAACTGTAGTGTTTTTTAGTCACATATATTTCTTAAAAGAAATTCTAGCATACAACAGTTTCTCTACCTCTTATTTAATTCCAATAGGCATTAAACCTCTTCCAGTAAGGTTTGTAGAATCAAACATTATTTCAACATAGAAGTCAGGCTGGCATTGTTGCCAATCAGTGTCCACACCAAAATCAAAATCCCATTTGCTATGGAGTATCCGTTTCCAACTCTACACCTTCTCCTCTCCTAGTTTAATGTCACCTATGCTGGAATCTAGTCACCAACCTCCCATGTACTTGTAAGTTAAACTCTATATATGAGAGAATTTTAGAGGGTAAACAAGAGGGAGAAGCCATCATTCTGCAGCAGTGTGGGGGCAGTAGTAATGATTTGTATGCCAGGCAGGCCTGGAAGAACCTTTTACCCACTGCCGTACACATACAACTGATGAGAACTTAAGGTTTGTAGCAGTTTCTGGGTATTCTTTTGAGAACCACCCGCTCTTGTATGACATTATATGAAAATGCCTTTTTACTTTTAATTATAGCTCTTCCTGTAATAGCAGAAGCCTTAAATTCCCAACAAAAGTCCTTCAAATGTATAATACTTTATATACCTCGGATAATTATTATCTGAAAGACTGTAGAATGGGTTGTCAAGGCAGACATATGGCATAAAGATGGCGAAGAATTTATGTACAGTTTCCCATCGGTCAAAGTTTTCCCACAAGGCACTGTTTTCATATATCCAAGTAGTTCATCATGTCTCAAAAGTAGCTGAAAACCCCGGTGGCAGAAGAGGTGTATGCAGTGTAGATAAGACAAGAAGTCTTATCAGGATCTCACATGTAAGACTTCCTCCTCAGAGATGTACAGTATGTCTACCTCCTCAGAACGTCCCAGTGACAAACCAAAGTTGTGTTCTACCAAAGTCCATCCTGGGAAACCAATGAGTTTATTGGGATTACATACACAGCATGTATGAGGGATTATGGGAAGGAGAATCATCCTAAGCTGCCAGAGTGGAAGACTGCACTCAGTGTGGATCATGGTTCCCCATGGCCATATAGATAGAGTCCATTTTAACTTTTCCAGCCTTTATAGTACAGTCTCTTCCCCAGGCCCACAATGCCATGTGGGCATAGAGCAAAACTGCATACAAATGGGTTGGAAGAGTGGCTGGATATTCTGATGAGGCTCTTGTGGCCTTCTCCACCCTCTCACTTTCAGTGAGGGAATGGCCACAGGCCACAGGCCAAATCATGATGGATTCTTGCAAGGAGGCACAGGTTATCTCATGAAGATGGTGCCAGATTTGCTTAGAGGACAGTGATCAAGTATGGGCATTTACTCAGTTTGCACACAAAGATGTTTTCAGTGATGACATCTGTGGTGAAATAAGTGGAGAAAGATCTTAGAAAAGATGTCGTTAAGAGGATAAGTGGTGAGGCACAAGATGTTTTTTCCAACATGAAATCGGTGGACAGTCAGCCCTAGGTTTGATGTTTGGTTTACACTAGCTGCCCCCATCCCCTTTTTCCCCTCTTATTGCCTGAGCTGATTATGTGGTTATAAAAAAATATACAAATTTGGTGCATTATGGAATTGGAAATGTATTTCTTTCAGCTCTAGAAGCTAGAGGTCAGTGATCAGGGTGCTAGCATGGTGGAATTCTTACAAGGATCACCTTTCAGCTGCACGACAGACTATTTCTTGAATCCTCACATGACAGAAAGATAACCACACCTTTTCATACCAATCTCATTAATGAGGGCTCTGCTTCTCTGCTACTCCCCCAAAATTTCTTCTCTGTGTACCATTATACTGGAATCAGAGTTTCAATACATGAGTTTAAAAAAATTTATTGAGAATTTCATACATGCATATAAGCTGTTTTGATCAAATCCATGCCTACTCCCCCTCCAACAAATCCCATATCTCCCCATCACTTTTTTTCTGACAACTTCATGGACCTTTCCCTTCCCTTCTCTTTCTTTCCCATTCTCCCTTCCTTCCTTCCTTCCTTCCTTCCTTCCTTCCTTCCTTCAATAAAGACCCAAGGCCTTGCACATGCTAGTGCTGTACTTAAGATTGTGAGTTTTTTTTCCCATGTGGTCTTTCTTCTTCTTTTATTATTATTTTTATGGGGCTTCTTGCTACTCTAATATTCCCCCATCTGAAGAGGTAACCCTAAAATCTTTTAGGGATTAGATGAGAGCTCCAAAATACTTTTGACATTTTTGGCCTTTGGAACAGAATATGTTGCTAAGAGACACAAGGACATTTTGACATTTAGCCAAGAAACTGGCTTCTTTTCTTTGGAGTCTTTCTGCTTAACTATCTAGCCAGTTCCTACCTCCTATTCGTATCACACCATCTTCTGAAGAGGTTACCAAAATTATTGATAGGGACATGGGACACAGACTACTCTGGCTTCTTCTGTGCTGAACAGGGATGCAGGGTGAGGCAATTGGAGTACCCCTTCAGTGGGTCTACCTAAAAGACTCCAAAATTGCATAATTCTTATCAGTAGGGAGAAAAGAAGGTCCTTGATTGTTGAATAGGGGATGTGAAGGAGAAGTAAAAGCAAGAGTAGTTAGCATTACAAGTTCTAGACAGGGAACTAGAAAAAAGTCAGAACAGGGCAAATTTCAAATGTTCATGTGAGAGTCCATTGGGATTTCTTGATGAGAGCTTCCGAAAGCATCCCTCCATTGCATTTCTCATTTTTCTTTTGTCTGCCAAGGCTGAACTTGAGAGTGATGGACTCAGGATTTGTTTCAGGCACTTTGATAGCTATTGGGGTAGCTATAATAAGTGTCAGTTCCCTCTCAAAGGCTTCTAGATAGGGGGGAGAAAAAAATTAGCCATCCTTTTACAACAATAGCTGGTTGTCTCCCTTAGCTACTGGTGGACACTAAAGTATTGCAGACCAAGATGTGAAGTCTTACATCTGAGCAGCACTTTCTGCTTAGAAACAAAATCATCATTGAGAAATAATTGTCTAGATAACATTTTATATGGACTTAAGCCTAATGTCTGGGAAGTGTAATCCCTTGAACTCTTAAAGAAATATAGTGATCATTTTAATCTTTGGTTATACTTTCCTTTTGGGTGTTTAAGACCATATAGTTGGCCCAAATAAACTAATTTATTTTTACTCTTTGGGTTGTTGGAGTAACTGTTCCTTAGGGGTCACATGGGCTTGGGAGGAGCTCCTGGCTCCTTTCTTTTACCAGTTCCATCTATGTGAAGATAAGTCAAAGGTCCTACTTTACCTACTGTCTTCACTTGGAAGCATGGAGGAAATGTTTCCTCTGAGTTGACCCCTCTCTTTGTAGACTGGACACTGGTTCAAGTCCATCGTTGGGGTCTCCATGTCCTCCATGAATAGGAGGACAGGTGACTCACCACAGTTACAAGACATTTTGAGAGATGCTCCATAGTCCCCTGGAATTTAGTTGACCTTGGAGGGCAAAGATCAAAAACTGTCCTTTATATCCCTCCGACCAGATTAGTATAGGCCTCAAAGCACGGCTGTTGAAACATCCAAGAAGGTTAGTTCCACCAGTCTGGTACTTTAATTACCATGTGCTATGTAGATAAAGCTTGGGCAAAAACCAAATGTTCTCAGATAAACCTTGACTAGATATATATTTTGTTCCTTAAACTAGTTGATTAAACTATGACCTTAGAAATTTTAAAATTATGTGTCTATTATATTTGTCTCATCCTTTATATATCATACAAACCTACACAAACCTTCATCACTTGCTTAGGCTTTCTTATTTTTTCTATCTTGGAAAATATCTCCATTCCCTTATCCTTTTACCATCTTTTACCTTCTCATTTTTTAAATAATCATGAAACATAATAACATAAAAAAATAAATTTTTCATCTGTTGTGAGAATTGTTTTCTTGAGGATACTGAGCAATACTTATCCCCTTTTAAGGTTCTAGTGTCAAACCAATGTTTGATTAAAGTTTTCTTGGGGAACCAACAAATTTACTGAGATTACTTACAGAGATGACTGAGGGGTTTCTGAGGTGTATGAGTGACCTGCGGGTGTGCACACTAGAAAGCCTTTACCCAGCATGGATCAAGCCTTCTCTTCATAGTATTCCCCAGATTATATACTTTAGTCCTCCCCAAATCAAGGAGACCATGTGTGATTAGGGAAAAATTACATACAGTTGGCTGGGAAGAGTGGCTGGATATTCTGGTGAGGGTCCACTCACCCTGCTTGCTCCTTCTTTAATGAAGGAGCACAACCATCAACAAGCCCAGCTGTGGTGATGTTTAGCAAGCAGGCTCAGCTGAAGTCGGATGATGGTAGTTATTTCACACAGAAGAGACTGCTGTACAGCATCATCTTTGTGGATTCTAGCACCAAATCCTTTTATAGTCTATGTTCTTTCAATACATGAATTTTATGCAACACATATTTATTCCATAATGCCCACCATATAGGTACCTAATTTTGCACTTCTTGACAGATCTTCAAATTCCTCAACCATATGCCAATAATAATAATCATGATAGCTCATGGGCCCATCGTTTGTAATTGATGATGCACCTTATAATGTACCTTGTGTGTTTAATATGGTGCTGGGGACATAGGCAGTTCCTTTGGTGCTAATAGTTACCAGTGGTTTCCAGGAGATACTGGTGCTGGAGGAGGAAGGTTGGTAACTCCATGTGGTCTGCTCTTTCTGTGTCTGTAACTCACCTTTATTAGAATAGTTCTTCCAACTCTGTTTAGGACCATCTAAGGATGCTCCAAAGGATTTTCTCCTTTCCTTTCTCCAGGATAACTTTTAAAATATTATTTATTTATTTATTTATTATTAATTTATTATTTACTTATTTGCTTATTTTTATAAGACAGTGTCTCTCACTGAACCTGTAGCTCAACCATTCAGGTAAACTGGCTGGCCAACAAGCCCCAGGGATCCTCCTGCCTCTGCCTCCCCAGCACTCTGATTACAGATTCACACCCCTATGTGCCTGTTCTTCACATATATATTGCCGATTGAGCTCATATTCCCATGCTTTCACAGCAAGCTATCTCCCTAGCCTCCAATATGGCTTTTTGAAGAATTAAATTACTAGAAAAGCAATCTATATATCTAAAGTTAAGACAATATAGATTTTATAAAAATCTATATCTTTGAAAACCAGTTTTCTAAATTTACTCAATTTAAACTTAAGTTTAAATGGGAACAAGGGCCAGGAATCCAGATACTATGAACATAGGCTCAATGATCTTGACTATACTTTTAATTAAAAAAAAAAAGCTTGTAAAATGAAAAGGCCATGTAAAAAAAAAGCACAAGTTAAGAAAAAAGTAAAGAAAATTAAAGTGGGGCTAGAGAGATGATTTAGCAGTTGAAATCACTGGCTGTTCTTGCAGAAGACCTGGGTTTGAATTCCAGAACCCATATGGTGGCTAACAACCATCTGTAACTCCAGTTCCAGGGGATTCCACAGACTCTTCTGTCCTCCATAGGCACTTCACAACACTGGTACACTTACACACATGCAAACATAACACTCATACACATAAAATAAAAATAAATTTAAAAACTAAATTTTAAAAAAAGAAAAAAGTAAAGTGATAAAAGACTACAAAGATATTAAGGTATTAGTATTGAGAGACACAATACTTTAACAATCTGTTTCTCTTGCTCATCTGTGAAATTAAAATTTGAACTTCGTAATGCTTACAGTGGCCTCAGTTTAGATATTTCACAGGAGAATTTTGGCACATTAGAGCAAACTGAAATCATAGTAATCAGCTAACTGTTAAGTATCACCTCAAGGTGCTAAACTGCAATGATAATCTATACATTTAAAATAAATCTATTTACTTAAAAACAGAACATTTGACTTGTATATATATATATATATATTTAAGATTTCAAGATTTGTGATTCTTAGGACTTTTTGTATTGTTTTGTGTTTAGTTCCCCAAAGTACAGTCAAGTCATCATCCTTTGTGTCCAGATGAAAACACTTTCTGCCACTTTCTCTTTTATCAGAAAGGACACATCTTGAAGTTTGTGAGGCTCTGGTTCTATGAGTATGCAGCATTGTAGGATCATCAGAATAAAATCTTTTCAGAACGAACTGCAGTTTTCTCCATGCTAAATGTTTTAACATATGTCTTCCAGAGGATGTTGGCTTTAATGAAATTTCTTGGTATTGTGTGTTTCAGTAGGACATATGAAATATCAGAAAAATTAGAAGAAACATTTTAGGATAAATCTGGAGATAATTATCTCCTAAACCTTAATTTGTCTGCATGTTGTGATTATGTTATAATTGACTCCTGTCAGCTTAGAGTGTATTTCATATTGCAGTCTGACAGATACAATTCCGTGGCACTCAATAATTTCAGAGAAAATGACTGAAATTAGTCATCTGATGTGCCACAGGAAGAGAAAATTGTTGATTGCTTGTGTCCTCGTGTTCAGCTGCTTCCTTTGATTTCATTTATTGACACTCACTCATGGCATATGATCCACTCAGTCTCCAGCTTCCTTGATATTGAAGAATGATGGCCAGACAGCAAATTCAGAGGGAGGATATAAGATCTTCATCTGGACTAGTTAAAATCAATTGCACTTGCATCTTCCATTCACAATTTCCTTAATCAGAAAGAAAAGTTAATCTTGCTGCATTTCATTCATTAAAAAATTAGAGTCTCAAGAAAGATCAATATGAAATAGAAGGTTTAAGAATATTCATTTTTCCCCATATGATTTATACTTGAATGTGAATGTGGGTTGACTGTTGTTTCTAGAATATTCTTTTTGAGTTAAAAAAATCTCAGATTCCTCTTTTGCTCCTGAACATGAGGATGATAGATAGCAGACCTGACCTCTAAGTTTCTTCTTGCTTTATAGATTGCAGTGTCTTCCCATGTTTTTCTTCCTTCTTTTACCTTTAATTACATAGTCCCAAACACCATTCTATATGAGATCTGGGATGGCAGGTGCAGCTCTTTCAGGTATTTATCACCAAAGTAATTTTTAAAGTACCTAATGAATGTTTTTAAGTTTAGGGTTTAAAATTACATTTATTTATGTAAATGTGCTTGTGTGCATACATGTGTGGTGGTCAGAGGACAACTTGTTGGAGTCAGTGCTCTCCTTTCACCATGTGGGTCTAGGGGATTGAATTCAGGTCATAACACTTAGTTATAGCAATCACATTTTAATGACTGATCCATCTCACCCCCCCACTCCATTCTTACTATTAACGTATGAAAACATGAAGCAAATTCTCATTTTTTTTTTCATTTCTAAGCGCTCTCAGTCTTCAAGTGTGCATTTGGAACTTATTTTTACAAATCTTGTATTCTCTTTGTATTTCTTCACTCTTCTTTTTCTTTCTGTCCAATCCATGGATTCCCCTGCCAGTAGCCCATGGCCCAAGTGTGAAAAAAAAAAAGGATCCTTCCACTTTCCATTTTAGAAGGGTATGATGGCATCTAACAGAGCCTTAACATAGAAATATTTGGGATTTTTCTTTTGATTCTTGGAAATGGAGCATTTTGACATTTGGCAAATATTTAGAAGTGCATCATTATATTCTGTAGCAATTTTGTGGAGTTTCCAGGGATTCTTGCCTTCATTGCTGGAGATATTTCAGATGCATTTCATTTGATGTGGATGAACTTTCTTCTGACCCATAATGTAATGTTTTCTTCCAAATAAACACACACCGTTGGCTGAGGTTCCTCTCCATTCCAGGAAGTTTCTTGGGCAGAGCTTAAGCCGATCTTTTCCCAGGATTCTTTGGCTACACTCTAAATATTTTGGAATTTGGGGTTCTTCCCAAATTTGTAACTTCTTTCTCTATATTCTGGAGCAGCAGCATAGCTGTGATCAGTCCCACTTTGTGCTGCTCAAACATGTTACCAGTCTACTAAATCCTCTGAGTTTCCTAGACAGGAGATGAAGCTCTCTAAGGCATCCCATTGAAACCTCTATTCCTGCTTGAAATTCTGATCTGAAGAATTGATAGCACTTGATATTAATGGTCTTAAGAGCTCCATTGAAACTGATTCCAAAATAAGACCATTTTTAAAGTTGTTTTGTTCTTGTTTTTTACTTTGTTTTGTTTTTTAGTTTCTCACGAAGTCCAGATTGACTGAAAACTTACTGTGCAGTCAAGAATGACACTGATTTCCTCACCCCTTTGCCTTTTCCTCTCAAATCCTGGGAATACAGGCATAGGTCACTGAACCCAACTTAAAACAAATCCATTCTATAGCACTTAGAGGATGAAACAGAAATGGTTAAGATGAGAAAACAGTATAGCTGGTCCTTTTGGACAAATACAGCAAAACATTTTGATGCATTTCTCCATGTTAGGATGAGAAATAAATGTATCTGTTATTTCTTTTATTTTAATTTTACTATTTTTATTATTGAGTTTTTGGTGTAGCAGGACTCTAAGCGGTTTACTCATCTAATTCTATTTGCAGTGTACAGCTTTCATTTCTTACTGCTGTCTTCTGTAGAACTTTACCAAGTAAAACATCTGGATTGGATAAAAGCAAGCTGGACAGCATGTGAGCTGCCACAGAGCAGAAATTACACTGGATGTTTCCTGTATCCCGTTTTCATCCTTTTAAACATTTTTATTCTAGTAATGGTGCTGCACAGAATTTCATACAGTTGCAGGGATGACCTTTACAGTATGGACATAATCTGGCCTTAAGATTTTTACCTAAACTTCTAAATAAAAATTACTGTTTATCAGGTAAACAAGCTCACTGAGCCATGCACCTTTCTTGTGACCTAGACATATGACCTTAATCCCTTAGGACCCTCCTTGTACTCCACCCAAGATAAGAAATGAATGAGGGAATGCATGCTTTGCATATTAAAGCAGTAAAAGCAGTTTTTCTCATAGAAAATGATGAGAGGAATCTGTTTGTTGTTGTATGTATGATATTCAATGCCAGGAATGAAAGAACAAGATTCTCTGGTAAGATATAAGTGGGGCCTGGCTTCTACTTCCCCATTTCATGCTGGAGACACTGTTTCAATAAAAGAATGAGCAAAGCCTGGCTTGGGAACACATTCTGAGAGACACCTGAAGGAACAGATTCTCAGAGTCAGGCTGCTTTTTTATTAAGACATAACTGCAATTTTGTCTTAGAATGCTGCAATTATAATCTGACAGCACCTTATATTATTTCACCGAAAATATCTTGCTTTTGGCCCCTTTCTCTTCTTCCTACTCTGATGCTGTAGGAATCTGAATACCCATTATGATATGTAGAAGAAAAAAATTTCCCATGGGGCAGTGTTAACCATTGGGTATGAAAACTGTTCTTTTCTGCACAAGTGGACAATTTTGAGGTTTCTATACATGGCTCCTCAGAATTTCCCCAAGCTGTGATAAGTTCAGATGCAACTTTAAATTGGATCTCTTCCACCTCTCTCTATTGACCTTACAGCTTCCTTCTTCAGTTCATTTCCAAAATCAGTATTTATTTATATAGGTAAACTTTTGTTTCAGGAAACCCATGAGATTTTTATTTCATTCACCAAAAACTTCTAAGCACTTAGAACAGTGACTGGAACCTAGATAGCACTCATTAAAAATGCTGAATAAATCACTGTTTCTCAACACTGTGGTATCCAGAGGATGGACAAGGTAAGTGGTATTCCTTACAGAATTCAGTCTTGAGAAAACTATTCCTCCATGGGTTGTACTACATCTTATGACTGATCATTAATAACAGATGCAGTCAGCATCTTTCTGATGTATTGTCTGAAACATGCTGCATGGCTTTTCTTAGATAGAGGGAGTTGCCTCTTCACACTAGCATCAGACTCCAGAGGAAAATGATGTTTTACTATGTGAACTGTAGCAGTCTAACAGAGTCCAGCATGATAGATTGTTCTTTGCTCATAAATAATGCAAAGATGATACAAAGCAAAGATAAAGGCCAGTGATTTATCCCACAGAACCTCTATATAAACCTCATAAATTGCACACACTGGTGCCTTCAAATGTGACAGTGGTTGTGGCACTGGGTGGTGGTGACAATGGTGAATACTTCATGCATTGAGAACAAGAGCTCAAGAGGATATTTTTTCATATTTGCCTTAGGGTCTCTCACTAGGAAATAATATTTTCATATATAAGCAGAAGTTGTAAAGATAACAAAGGTAAAATTTATATATATATAAAGAGAAATGAACTTCACATGATTTATATAATTGAGAGATGCACTAGTACATAGGTATAACAATCAGTAATTGTGAGTCGATTTAATATTGTCTATTTAACAGAACAATAGCAGTAGATTCTCCCTTATGGTCTGTGACCTGTCTAGCCACAGGTTTTTGGCCCTGATAATAGTTTCATGTAGGGATTAACACAGAGACTCACAAGTGGCCAATGTGCAGAGAACAAGAGACTGCAGATTGGGATACCTATATGTCAGTCTTTCCTCCCAAGGCTCAGGGATCATTGTAGAAGAGGGGCATAAAGACTGTAACATTCAGAGTGGAGGATGAATACAAGGAAACTGTGTTGGCTAGATATCACAAAGTAGCTGCAAATATGAACCCACAGTGCTTTTGATATCGTGCACATGCCTGTGCAACCCAAACCAGACTGAGGTCCAGCATGGATGGAGGAGGTGGGCAGAAATCTTCAATCCTAGATGAAGATCTATGGATGCTGGGAAAGGGAGAATCAGTGTTCCTTCCTGGTGGATGCCTGGTACGTTGAACAGACTACAAGAGATAGATCCATACTCACGAGCACTTGGAAAATACAAATTAGGTTGGATAGGCCTTTAAAAAAGAGAAATAATGATAGAGGACATGAAGTTGGGGTGAGGATATAAGGTAGGGATGGAGAGCAAGGAGGGATCTGACTATGATCAAATACATTCTATGAATTTCTCAAATCAATAAAATACATTAAAATTATCCATACAATTTTTTATATTTTATATGCACACATATCCATATTTGCACATGAATATTTTTATTTTTTTCTCATTTGAAAAGCTAAAAAGTTGCACAATATACACATGTATCTATATATTTGCAGAGTATCTCAATATAATGGTAATTCTTTCCCACATTAACCAGAAAGTGAGAGGATTAATTTTGAAAGATTCAAGACTGCTTCCTTACAGTCTTCGGAATTTGTTTTCCATTGCACTCATTGCGAGCCATCCTTAACTCCAGTTCCAGGGGAATCTGAAGCCCTCTTCTGACCTCCACAGCATTGCATGACATGGGTGCACTCACAAACATGCAGGCCATATACTCATACACATAAAATAAAAATAGTAAAATATTAAAAAAAGAAGAAGACTTTGTTTAAAAAAAATTGGTGAAGAGAGGGTGCTGGTTAACACCTCGGATTGTAGCAGTTCGATGTTCACCTCTCCTCAGGCTTACTATGGGAAAGTTGCAATATATAGTGAAGATGAGGCTCAGAGAAGTCATACGTGAGTTGTGTTCGAAGGAGCTGAAGCCTTTAAGATGATGAATTGCTTAATAGACTAGTGAGAAAAATGTGGATGAGGAATACAACATGAACAAGTAATTCGAAAATGGGGAGAGTCAGAAAACAATAGCAGCGTTCCCCTCACTGCAGCTTCAGCTCAAGATAGTGGAGTTCATTGCATTGTAAAAGCACGGAGGCATCATGGTACATAAAGCAATATGGCACAGTGACATTTACAAGCCTTATGATACAAGAGCCATTCAACTTCTCAAGTCAGTTCTTCAGTGCAACTTCCTTCCACAACACTGTCTTTCCTATTTCTGTGGTTCCAAAATCCTTGAAGAAGTCAAAGGAGATTAACACAATGCAGCAAAAGCTTAATTAGCTAAATTGACTGAGATAATATTGTTAATGATTTCTATAGACATTTGGTAAAGGCTAACTTTTAAGCTTAAATAAGAGATGTTGTCATTTGGGTTTAAATAAAAGTGCTGACTAGTAAGGAAAACAACAACAAATCCAGCATAGTTTCATCTGTGGCATTGACCTTCACGGTTACTCTCTTAAGGATGAATGCTGAATGCTTTGTTTCTCCTTTTGATTGGTATTTGCAATCTGGTTATGCTTTAGGCATTTTCTTATAACACACACTATTTTTCTAATTAATTAAAAGGAAACATGATTACAACATTAAGGATGGGAAGCATCAATATTAGGAATTCAGTTTCTAGTAATGGTCCTGCAAGTAAAAATCAGCTCCACAGCTCTGCCATCCTTGGTATAAAAACACGCATTATAAAAAGACAGTACGATTTCAGCTCTGAACATAAAACATTGTGACACAAGTGAAGTTTGTCTTAGAGGCTAGCTTTTAGGTACCATGTGCAAAAGCAGTTTACATACTGATTTTTAGAAACACAATATAAATAGGAGAGTTAGCTTTTGAAAGTTTGCTATTGGAGGGGGAGTTCATGTTGTTGAAATGTCCACCATCGTACAGTACAAAGGAATTTACAGATACAATGTAACGTCTTCCAAATTACTAATAATGTTCTTCAAAGACAGAGCTGGGAAAGAGAAGGCAGAATGGGGGATAGAGAGAAATCTAGATAAAAGAGAAACAGAGATAGACAGAGAGATAAATAGTACCTTGAGCTTCAGTTCAGTTTGGCCAATCACCAAATTGGCAAGAGTATTTATTATATTCCCATTATGCACTTAACATAAAGGTAGGGTGGAAGAAGACAGTTAACTAGAAACTATGGTTGGCATCCAAAGAAAACAAAAATCTAGTTAGTAAGTTAAGACAGATATAAATTGGGGCTGGAGAGATGGCTCAGTGGTTAAGAACACTGCTTGTTCTTGCAGAAGACCCGGGTTCGAATTTGAGCACCCACATGGCACCTAACCACTGTCTGTAACCCCAGTCCCAGGGGATCCGGCAGACTCTTCTGACCTCCGTGGGCATTGCACAACATGGGTGCACTCACCTGCATGCAAGTTAAGACAGATATGAATTGGGGCTAGAGAGATGGCTCAGTGGTTAAGAACACTGCTTGTTCTTGCAGAAGACCCGGGTTCGAATTTGAGCACCCACATGGCACCTAACCACTGTCTGTAACCCCAGTCCCAGGGGATCCGGCAGACTCTTCTGACCTCCGTGGGCATTGCACAACATGGGTGCACTCACCTGCATGCAGGCAATACACACATACACATAAAAAATAATAAATAACAAATAAGAAAAAACAAATATGAATCAATAAATAACATCTTATTATTACCTCTCACTTGGATTAATGTCACTTTTTTCTAATTTTCAGCTAACTTCAAATTACATTGATATTTCTCTCATACTTAAAAAATTTCCTTCTTAATTTCCCATTGTTAATGGGCAAATAGTAACTTGATGGTATATGACAAATGATTAAGGGGAGAAGGCCACAAGTTTGTGTTAGCAGATAGTTCCCTGTGGGTCTCATTTTATGCTCCTATTTTGAGCAGACTGTCTCCTAGACACTCATTCCAAGAATGTTTGTATAGTGAACAACTTTGAATGAGACAGTGTCTTCCGTCAGAGCTAATGGCAGATTTGTGTACTTTAAAATATAAAGATAACAATTTCTTTCATTTCAAAAGGAAGGCATGTTTGCTATGCCATCTAAAACATTTAATTTTCATAAGCTGAGAGTTTCTCTCCTGAAATGCAGCTCACTGTGAAGGAGGTGTCACCTAGAACTCTGCTTTGTCCGGCTAGAATATGGATGTGACCAGGGTGCTCCCCCCCTTGCTACTATAATTGCCGTTGGGAATAAGGTTCCTGTTCCCTGCCTTGAAGTCCTCCCGCCTTACCTCAGCACTCAAAGTAGAAAAGTACTCTTGAATGACTATAAACTGCCTTGCTCATTAAAATGTAAAGTAAAAGAAAAGATTTCATTTAAGAATTACTCTTATTTTACTTTGTTCTAGCTCCCAAATCTCCTTCTAATCACATTTCTTAGTCTTTCTTCCTTTCTTTCCACCAACCTGTGTTGTGTCATCTTCATGTGACTTCATTCATTTTGTCAATGTCTAGGCATCTTTTAAGCTTTGGATTCAAGGCCATTGCTTTTAGAAGGATTTATCTAACCATTCTAGGTATTGTTCCTTTTTTTTTTTAAAGACCATCTTCCTCATGCACTATGGTTTTAATAATTTTCTTTACTATGCTAAATTCATAAGGATGTTGCTTCAGGTATCATCTAGTAAGATGAAATAGAACTTCCTATTCCCACTTCAACTAGAACATCTCTAAATTTGTGTGCTATATGCCTGTTATATTATTTCATGCCTAATATTCAGGTGTTTCAAGAATAAAAAATGTGTTTACAATATTTGGATTGTTTATGATTCATTAGCTATAGGTTACAATGATTTGGTTAATATTTAGGTCTTCATATATTCTCTACCCCTGCCTTATGCTAATTTCTAAATTTTTGAAAACATGACTATCTTTTATCTTTGTGTTTCTGCTACACAAGACAACCTGTACATAAAACATTCAGGTTGATATTTGTGATTTTGTTTGACATTACTGTCATCAAATTCCATAGTGAGTTAGGCAATAAAAACATTGCCCTATTCATGCAGAGACTTACTGATTAGATGGATCTCTGTGGAACCCTTCAAGGATGCATGAGTTTTGAAAATATTAATATAGGTAAGATAAACATTTATGAAAAATGACAACCTTAAAAACTTTTAGATCTTGAAAAAATATCAGTTATGTCAACTTTTACATTTATAACAAATGTAGCTAAGAGTCATCCTAGATCCTTTAGCATACAGGGATCATCTGTTGAGGAAAGTGGATATATAATAAGCCAACTAACGTACAAATGTTATACTAGTATAGAAACAATCTTCATATATACTGTTTATTGGGTGTTTTTAGCTTTATTGGCATATAATTGCTAAATCAAAATTGACTACATTTAAGGTGTATAACTTGATGTTTTGGTGTATACATAATTTGTAACCTGCGAAATTATCACAATCAAGGTCATTAATATTGCCCTCTTTCCACATCATTGCCAATTTGTCTTTCATTTGTGTTTTTTTAACAATTACTGTCTATCTGTGCTGGCTAGCTTCAGTTGACAACACTCCTGGGAAGACTGAACTTCAATTGGGGCATTTCCTCTATCCGATTGGCCTGTAGACATGTCTGTGAGAAATTTTCTTGACTGTTGAGTTATGTGGGAAGGCCCAGCACACTGCGGGTAGTATCACCCCTGGACAGGTGGTCCTGGGTTTTACAAGAAAGCAGATTGAGCACAGGCTAGAGGAGCAAGTCAGCAAGCAGCATTCCTTCATGGTCTCTGCTTCCGTTCCTTTCTCTAGGTTCCTGCCCTGCTTAAATTCCTGCCTTGGCTTCCCTCAGTGATGGACCATCACTTAGAAGAGTCAGATGCAATAAACCCTTTCCTCCCTAAGTTGGTTTGGGTCAATGTTTTTGTGGCAGCAATAGAAAACAAAATAGGACACTACTCTCATAGCAAATCTCATGTATGTAATATGGTGTTTTTAATTACACTCAGCATGCTGTTTGTTAGACCACCAGCACTTACTCATCTTGCATCAATGAGACCTGTACAGTTTGACTGAGATTTGTTCATTTTCATTACCTTCAAACCCCTGGCAGCCATTTGTGATTTATGGTTTCTACTACATTAACTTCCATAGTAATTGAGTCATACAGTTTCGTTTTTCTGTATCTGAACTATTTTTCTTAGCAGTAGGCCCTTCAGTAGTCTATTTTATTACAATATGGCTGAATAATATTTCATATTATATAAATTTACATGTGGGCTTTAGTACTAGACTTGTTTGTTCGTAAAAGTTATTGTTCCTTCTGTGTCCTTTCTACGTGCAAGATTGTGTCATGTAAGTCAGAGTTATTTTTATATATCCTTTTGCAATTTGTACATCCTTTATTTCATTTTATTATCTAAATTTTCAGGTTAGGACACCACCATAACATTAAAGATAGTTAATGGTGAGAAGGGATGTCATTATTTAGATCCAGACACTCAAATTTCCAGAGTTCAGTATGTTTATAGTGTGGTGGTCATACACAGTTTTTATTATGTCGTGATGCATCTTACTATAACCATTTTGTTGGTTTTTATTCAAGTGTGTGAAAAGCTTTTCTGCATCTCCTGAGATGACCATGTGGTTTTTATCTTTCCTTATGTTAATGTGCTGATTACATTGATTCTCACATTTTGTACCTTCCATACATTTTAGAGATAAATATCACTCAATCCTGAGGTGTAATTCATGTCTATGCATTGACTTTGAATAGTTTGAGTATTATTGCATCTGTGTTCATTGTATTACTTTATGGTTCTCTTTCTAGTGATGTCTTCAGTTTTGATATCATAGTGATACTGTTGTATGACTTTTAACCAGTTCCATTATATTCTACTTTTTTGAAAGAGTTTGAGGAAGAATATTAGTTGTTATTAAAATTCCTGATAAAGGAGGTTTTGGAGTGCTAGTTTGTGAGGCATGAACTGACTGGGCATTTCCACAGTGGGCTTCTCTCTGCAGAGTAATAGCCATCATCTGAATCAATCCATAGCTCATGCTGCACTAGACCTTGTGGATTAAAACATGTGGCTTTCCAAGAATACATTCTTGAAAACTGTGGACAAATTCAATGAGTTGTTTGTGTCAGCATTTCTCACTGTAGAGCATTTGAGATTTATTATGCTTCATGATGGGAGGCAAGAAGGTGGGATATAGAACTGCTTTACTGCCGTCTATTGTTTGTATATAAAGTTTGCAATGAATCCATTTTATGAACCCAATTCTCCTATTCTGTCAAGTGCATTTGGCAGAAAAGTTCAGTTTCTTTGGAAGACACACCTTTTAAGCTAAATGCAGAAAAAAATCCGAAATAGACAATATCGTTGACATGGGGTGTACTCAAGAATGTATGCAGTATAAGCATTGATAAAATACCTTGAAAAATGTTAACTTAAAATAGTACATTGTTTTCATATAGGTTATCAATGTCTATATTTGCTTGTGAACAGTATTATTTATAAAGAGCTATTTGACATTTTCATTTCAAAGCTTAAGAATAAACTCTTGGCTTTCCTGATTGAGATAATATGATCTAAAGTAATCATTCAAAAGCAAATGTCATAGTCATGATTTGGTAGACACGGATTTAAAACTAAAACATTCTGCTAACACAGATGAAATTAATAGCATATGCTCAGACTTCTACATTTAGAGATGTTATAAAAAACATGCAATATACTGTAGTAACCTTGAAGCTGAAGCAGGAAGCCTTCTCATTGATAAAGTATTGTGTGTCTGCCTGTGTCAGAGGCTGAGAATAATCATCCTGCTAAATGGACCAACATAGCCACATATCCACGGTGAAACAGGGAAATGTACTGTCTCTGTCTCCTCATACTCTTATATTTAATTTCTCTTAGTAAACTAAAGGTTTAATGAATTTATTGATCTCTGTACTCGTAAAATATTATAAGGCAACTTCAGAACTATTACTAAATAAAAGTCTGGATTACATTGACATTTGCACTAAGCCTTTTAGCCTGGGGGCAGGGAATCAGTGTAGTGTCTCTTCTGTACTATAAGAAATGTTGATTTGCTGAATGTGGTGTCATACACCATTAATCTCAGAACCCAGGAGGCAGAGGTAGGTGGACCTCTATGAAGCTGAGGCCAGACTAGTCTACATAGTGAGTTCCAAGCCAGTCAGTTTCATAGTGAGACACCTTGTCTCAAAAAAGAAAGAATGAAATTTTGCCGGTTGATTTGACTATATTCATGGAAAAGCAAATAACAAGCTGAGATTTTCATTGAGCTGGAAGAATTTTCTTCATTCTAACATTTGAGCAAGTATTTCTTTATTCTGTATCCTTATGTGAAATCATTACCATCATTCTTTAGTCTGTATGATTTCTTAAATAAAGATTTATGTCCAAAAAATGCTAGATAGAAGTCATCTATGAAGCCATTTAATCTTTAGATCTTTGTCATTATTACTGGGAAGTTTTTATTCAGTCTCCTTCTGTTATACTAGGTATGCTATTTCTTCTCCATTAAGTTTCAGTTTATTATTTGTCTCTAGGAATTTTGCTATTTTTCTTTATTATTCAAATTGTTGGTATACAATATTCCCATTTTATGAATTTTAGTTTTTAAACATCTTTTATAATGCTTCCTCCTTTATTTCTGATTTACTTCGCTTTACTTCTTTTTCCTCAGTCTGGCTAGGAATTAGTTAACCTTCCATGTTTTTATGAGTAACTGGTTTTGCTATTCTACTGCTTTTGCTCTGTTTGACTTAGACGGCTCCAATTTCCCTTCCTTTTGCTAACTTAGAACTTAGGTCAGGCATCTTTATCTAATTCATTGAGGTACAAAGTTAGATTACTTGACATAGTCATTTTCTTTGTCGTTTGCTGCTATGAGCTTCGCTCTCCCTCTTGCTTTTGCTTCATCCTGTAAGTGTTGGTATGCTAGTTATTTCTCTGATGAAGGCTGAAACCGGCACTAATATATGGATATAAACTAGCATTAAGAAGACAGTTTGGCAATGTGACCAATTAACAAAACAAAAACAAAAGCAAAGCAAAGCAAAACAAACAAAAAAATGATTTCCCCCTAGGGCTTATGACCTACCCAGTCATAGACCCTTAAACCAGGCTAACAAAACCAGCTATAATTTCTTCCTGTGGAGTGGGCCCTGAATCCAGCGTTTGGTTATGCCCCAAACAGTTATAACACTGTGGACTGGTGGGCATATGTTGCCTGGCAAGCCATTATCATAGCTCACAGGATTCACAGCTGGTAAGACTATTGATAAATTTTCTCCCCCAGCAGCCTGCACTGCAACTTCTGTCACTATAAAAGCTACCTAGTAGGGAAGAAGCTTCCAACTGAATCCCAGCTCTATTTCTCTATGTCCAGTGATCAGAGTATAGGGTGTCTTTAGCAATAGGGTCTTACCATAAAGTTCAAAATAGCCTGAATTATTTGTGGAGCTTCTGGGGCCTCTGTGATCAACAACTCATAAGGAGTGTCTACACCTGGTGCTGAAATTGTCATGTAATAACCCATGACTTCTGGGAAGATGATTAGTCAACCATGGAGGGTACCTACAGTCACACTC
>NW_008333879.1:955534-958416 GCF_000622305.1 Nannospalax galili
TATCTTTAGTATGACTCTTTTTTGTTGTATAATGATCTTATGGGGCTTTTTTTGTAATATAGTTCTGAGCACTCATAATGATAACTTAAGAACATAAGCACTTCAAAATAGAAATCATTCTTTGAAAACATAGCTTTAGGACTGGAGAGATGGCTCAGTGGTTAAGAAAGCTTGTTGCTCTTCAGAAGACCTGTGTTTGATTCACAGTACCAATGTCTGGTAGCTCACATCTCTGTAACTCTAACTCTAGGGGATCCGGTCTCCACAGGCACCTGCTAACATGTGTTGCACATGCACACACATATACACATATACACCTGAATAAAAAAAATAGTTCTAATTCTTATCTAAATTGATCATGGAAGCTCAGGCCTAGAAGGTGTGCACTCATCCTTCAAAGTCACTCCAGTGGTAAACGGTACAGCAGAGACTCAAGGAGCGTCCCTCGCGTCTCCCCACCTACACTTTTCATCTGAAGCAAAACTGCCTTTCCAACCAAGATGAAATATGAAATACAATGAGCAAGTTAGGCACTTGGAAGCACATAATGCTTGAAACACACTACGACCACTGTACTATCCTCAGGAAATTAGAAAGCAATTTGGAAAAATGAAATGGTCCAAAAGAACTGTCACTGAAACAAAGGTTGTGGATCAGCCTGTAAATCAGTAACTGGTTCTCCTGTTTGAGAGTTTCAACCCCTTGGGGTGGGAGGCAAACTACCAAATAAATTTAAAAGAATTTCTGTCGAGTGGTTTTTGTGAGATTCTGAAGGCATTTATATTACATTCTCTGCACCTTTAATTTCCTGTGCAAAAACAGAATGACACTCACTCTTCTCATTTCTTAAGAGGGTTATTTTCGAACATATTAAAAAAAAAACATAAAGCTCTTTAGCAACAGGGGCTGTTCACTCTCTGCAGAATTCAGACTCAGATATTTTGAATGAACTCTGAAATTCCCTCCTTCTGTCTCATTTCATTGATGATTGACTGACATCTTTTTCCTGCCTCTCAGGATTCCAGGGAAGAAATTAGCCAACAAGATCCAGTCCCTGCCTTCTAACCTGGGCTTCATATGCAATTTTAATGACAGTTTTACATACATTACTGAGCCCTTGGTACACTGAGAGGTCAAATCAGCATTTAAACAGACATTCTAAATGGAAATGAGCGTCCAGTCATTTATTCATGATCAGTTTGATAGAACAGCAATTCTCCAAATCATATTGAGGTAGCAGGAGCCTGGAAAATCAACAGTAGCCATTGATTTCTTTGCCTACTTGATTTTAGCAATTTGACTTAAATTGCATGAAAACTGAGGAAAGAAAGACCTTTCGTACTATTTTAGTCAGCCTTGTCTGCACTGATCAATGTGAACTGTGCATTGGTCTATGAATATTATTTTGACTTTTGCTGACTACATCTCCAATTAAGTTATGGGTTCCTGAAAAGGTTATTTTGAATTTTCACCAAGCCTAGTTAAGTGCTGTGAACCTTGAATTCCAAGGCAGCAAACTTTGAATTCCAAACAGCTGACAGAAGGCATGGAAAAACTGTAGTTAACTCTGTGCTCTCTGATTTCTAGTTACTTTGTGAATCCCTAAATAAATGAACATTGCACTATTAGACATCGTTCCGCTGAGATCTCCTCATGATAATGAATCAGTGTCACAGAGCATCTTTTATGAATATGTGGTAGGTAGAGATGTGGACCTCTCTAAAGATGTTCCCCAGGACTTGTGATTATATTGCTATGTGAAGAAGAGTGGATCTTCAGCTGGATTAAGACAGCTACTCAGATACGTTAGAAAGAGATTATCTTGATTTTCAAGTGAGACAAAAGTAGTTACAAATGTCCTTAAAAGATGAAAGTGGGGAGGGAGCTGCCAGAGTGCTGCGATATAGGATGTAGGAAAGACTGGACCAGCAAGGGAGCCCTTTAAAGTGGGAGGAGACCCCAAGTCAAGGAGTGGCAGGGGGTAGAAACTGGAAAACGGAAGACAATGAGAACGCCCTAGGGTCTGCAGAAGAAAGGCAGTCTTGCTGTCACATTCATTTCGCCAGTGAGATCGCAGATTTCTATTAGAACTCGCAAATAACCAGTTTTCATTGCTTGAAGATGCTAAATTTGTTATTATATACAACGTAATTTATTAAAAATGAAAACAAGATGTTTGAACTGCACTTACTGTGATTGACTTATTGTGTACACATATACGCACATATTTTGTATTGATATATTTATGTGTATGTGTGTTTATGTACTATGATGCGATTTCTCATTTTTTCATTTTAGCTTTAAGTTTGGTTCTCTTTTTGCATTGTTATAGATCAAATTCAAGGCCTCACATATGCCAGACAAGTGCTCAGTTACTAACCATACTATACCCCCATTCCTGAGTAGTGACCAGGAATGTGACCAATTTTACATGTCCGCTGCTATTATGTGTTTCAATTTTTAAAAATTCTTCCATGAACTAGTCATCATATACTTTTTAATAGAGCTGATAGTATAGTTTTTATATTGTGAATTATATATAATATATGAATATTTTAGCTAACTTCTGATATGCAGTGATTCTTTTGAATATTTCATTTAGAACTCAACAGCACCTTCTCATTAGTACCATAGTTCCTAACATGACACAGACAGATACCTGTTTGTTCAACCTTATCTCTTTCCATACTGTCTTGCTATTTGTGAAACAGTTATATTAAGTAACTTGTAACTCTGTGTACATACAACAGATTCTTTACTTAACATTGACTTCACTTTTGTATTCTGCTTGGAGCTCTAATATTTATCTTTTGGCTCAAGCCTTCTTTTACTTTAAAACTTCTACAAGGCAAAATCATCAAAAGAAAAAAAAAATCTGAAAA
>NW_008333879.1:958540-987503 GCF_000622305.1 Nannospalax galili
GTGAAAAGGGAACACCAAAGTCATTACCACTGACAGAAAAATTTTCTTCACCTTTTTTTGGGATATGCACAGTTTAGGTTATAACCATAGTACATCATCTTAAAACATTTAAAAAATCCATAATACACATATATGGCTCAAACAGTCAGTTTTAAAAATTATAAAGTGGGAAATTCTGGTTCTATTATTCTCTCTCATTTGTTGAGTGTTATTTCTCTATGAAGTGGATTAGTTTATACTTAGCTTT
Source organism: Nannospalax galili (assembly GCF_000622305.1). Taxonomy (NCBI): domain Eukaryota; kingdom Metazoa; phylum Chordata; class Mammalia; order Rodentia; family Spalacidae; genus Nannospalax; species Nannospalax galili. The sequence goes on from NW_008333879.1 coordinate 958,788, forward strand.
CTTAAAGTTTATGTATATGTGCACACATTATTTTTATATGTGTGTGTATGTAGGCATATATGTACTCTTTATATGCAATTTTCTTTTCACTTATTTAAGAATGTTAACTGGAAAAGTCTCTCTTTGAATGAGACTTCTGAGCAAAATTCTAGAGAATATGAGGTGACTGGTTATGAGAAATTCCCAGGAAAACAAAGACAGTCTCAGTTTCAGAACCTCAAGGCAAAACATTTGTGCATACCATGTTCCAGTAAAGTAAGGAAACTGAAGAAGAATGTTGGAAAGGAAAGAAACATGAGGCAGAAGCATCAACAGATCCTTATTTTTACCACAAGAAACATTAGCGTGCACAGTGCAAAGCATTGTATTTTGTTCTCTAATCCAATGTTTTCATTGAAATAAAGTGGTATATTTTGCCCTGTGTTCTGTAAACATATTTTGGAACTCATAGTTTTATATGTTTGTTTTACTATGTGTGATATTGAGGAAAGGATACATTCCATTAAAATGTGTGTAATAAGCAAACCTTTTTTCTTAAAATTATGCCTCTGTTTGACAAGAGATAATACACTTAACATATTTCCACTTCATTTTCCCTGTCCTCTCCTCTACCCCTCAATTTCAGTCAATTTAAAAGCCTTTATGATTATTATCATTGTAGAGTTAACTGCTCTTATAGTCGTACTATTTGATCTGTCAGTTTAAAGTGATGTTCTCTGACTCCCAGCTATTAGCCATTCAAAGCTCTCTGCCTGTCCGTCCTGTTGCTATGGTTTCCCCACAGTCACGTTTGGTCACTGAACCCTGTCCTCCAGTAATTTTCTCAGAAAGACTCATGAGAAAAACTTTTACTCGGTTCTCATATATTCAATACAATTTATCTATTGTTTTATAGCTGAAAAATTTTCTGACTTCTATGATTTCCTTGGCTTATTTTTCTTTAAATTAAATTTAGATGCTGTGAGATGCTGGTTTATTACCCTCTTGCTGTCCTTCCTTTTCCCCTCCCCTCCCACTAGTCATCTTCTTCCCTCCACCTCCTTCAACTCTCTCTCTCTCTCTATATATATATATGTATATATATATTCCACATATGATAGAAATGATATGATATTTGCATTTCTGAGTGTCACTTCACATAACACAATGATCTCCAGTTCCATCTATTTTCCTGCATATGACAGAAATTCATTCTTTATGTCTGAATAAAACTCCATTGCATATATATGTCTCATTTTCTTCATCTATTTATATATTGATGGACTGATTCCATATCTTGGCTATTATGGTTGTATTCTAATAAATATGAATGTGTACATGTGTTTGTGGCGTGAGATATGGCCTTTGTGATTCATTTTACTCTCTGAACTGACAAGCACATCTTCTACATCTACATCTGTATCTACATTATCAGTAGATTATCTGGAGTACGATAAAAGACTTGTTCTCTGATAGTTGGTTACATCCTATCTTGGACTTAACATCTGTTTAAAACTTCATGTTCATTCATATTTAATTGTTTCCTATATATTATCAAGCTCTTTCACTGATTTTTAACCCAACCCGACATCTTCAACTCCTCCATTCTTATCCGATTGGCAGTTAATTAGCTCTTTCAGTGGAAAAATCCATTATATATAATTGATTACAGCTAAATTGATGATCAATATTAGACACAAATGTGTGTCCCTTAAACTGGTTCTCATCTTGCTTCAGGAAAAAGTTATTCTCTCCTCTCTTTCCTCTCCCTTCTCATATACTATTGCCTGTCATCTCTCCTTTATCTGTTCAAAGCATCAGAGAAATAACAATGTAGTAGAAACTACAACCCCCATTTCTGTTTAGGAAATCTGAGAAGCAGAAAGTTTGAATTACTCACTCATTTACACTGATGCAGTCTGATGTTAGAATACTACTTGATACTACAACTCCAGACTGCTTTTGTTTATTAGTTTTATAATCTTGGTCTTATTCCCTACTTTCTCTAAAATCAGGACATTGAAACAAATGATCACAAAGACTTTCCCTCATTTTAATATTTTATGATTCTGGAAAAGACCTTATTCCCTTTTTTCTATAAAACACCTTTGAATTTTTTCTGCATAGAATTTATTTTCAATATCGCTCCTGGAGAGATGCCACTCTTCCCATTACTCATAGGACTATGTCTGAGCTGTCTGCCAATGATGCAAGGCCAGGTAAGGATCCAGTGTGTGACAAACAGAAATTCTCACATTAAGAGAATCAATATTTCAAGCATATTCCTCAGAACACACGCCTTGGGACTGCCTCATGAGAGAAGAAGTTATCTCAGTGGAGAATCTGCTATCTTTCTAATCAATTTTCCTTCCAATCTTCAACCTCTTGTGTGGTAAATTTAGGGGCAAGTTCATGTACCTAGTTATAACTAAATTTATATTTAAGGCCATTCTGTAATCTAAGCCAGTCTTCCTTAAAACAACTAGCTCAAATGTCACAAATGACAAGCAGTCTTAAATTACTGGGGCTATTGGGGCTCATTCCCTGTTGCCTCTAGTTTCCCACTTGGCAGTGCCAGGTCTCCTTGCAATAGAGATGCCTCCTTGCTGTGCCATTGTCAGATAAGCCTCAAATCAAACATGCCAAGTAGTTGGTCTCATTTAACCCAGAGATTTCCCAAAAGAGCAACTCAGAAGGTGATGTCTTTGTAGGAAAAGACTGAGATTCATCTTTCTGCGCCCTGTTGTATGTATCCATACTTCGCGGATATTTACAAGATAAATCATTAAGATAAAATTCAGATTACTTTTAGTGTTTTCAATTCTTAGATGGTGCTTTTTAAACTCTTTTTTCTGTCTCCTTCAACCTTCCTACTTGCCAGTCACTTTAGGAAAATGATACAATAACAGTTACAGATAAGACAGCGTTTTGGAAAATCTGATAGGTCTTTGGGTATGTGATCCAGGACAGTCTCCTCTTCAGTATCCTGAAAATGAATCCTGGCTTCCCCAAATCACTACCTTGATAACCTTGAACAACTCACCTAACCACTTGAATTTCTTTTAAAGTTACCACCAACTTTAAATTGCTGTGATTATGTACTTTATAAAGAACCACCTCCTTAGTCTTAAAAGCATAAAAAAGTGAATAATGCAGAGCTTAGTTTTTAAGTACTAGCCTGTCACACAGGATTCTTTCCCAATTGTACTAATTCTGGATAGACAGCTACTTTCTTTTCCTAGATTTGAAGAGTTCCCCAAGAAGGGAAGATGAAAGAGCAAGATGTGGTTTTAGAAGTTTTGTATATTTATATTAGAATGATCATTGTTTATTGTCTTCTGTATGTGGAGCTTTGGTTGAAAGGTCTTAACGAGGCTACTTCATTTGCAACAAACATTCAGAGCATTTCACTTAAGTATATCAATGAATTACTAAAATAGCAGATGTCTATAATATTTTATTTAAAAAAAAAATTTATTTTATGTGTATGAGTATATTGCCTGCATGTGTGTAAGTACACCCATGTTTTGCAACGTCCATGGAGGTCAGAAAAGGGGCATTGGATCTTTTGGAAGCAGAGTTATGGACCTTTGTTAGCTGCCGCGTGGGTGGTGGGAATCAAACCTGGGTCATTTGCAAGAGCAGCCAGTGCTCTTAACCACTGAGTTATCTCTCCAACCCCAATAGTTTTTATTTAAAAACCTTCCAGATCCATATCCCTAGCCTATCAGTCTCCATACCCCTTTCCCACCTACAGGTAGTTCCATGGAGTAAAATAATAGTATGCACATATGAAAAAGATAGGAAAATTGGATCAGTAAAAAGGAAAAAGACTTTAAAATCCTGAAATGCAAATAAGCCACTGTAAGGGTCCATCAGCAACCGCTTTTCAGATATTACATTTGTGAGCATGAATCAACCTCACTTGTAATTTAGGACTTCTGCTCCTGTGTGCAAGGCAGGAACCTCTCTTTTGTTACCCAAACCACCACTGAGTAGCTTATCTTTAGACTTGAACAAGAAGGACTCATTTCCTATTGTCCTGTTCAAACACCATTCTAGTGAAACCAGAGGAGCATAGGGCAAAGGAGGGATTTGCAGCTAGTCACAGTTCCTCCCGTTAGACCACACTAGTAGCTGAAACTCCTTGTTGTTCTACACACCCTGCATCAGTTCAGGGTTGTATAGGCTTGCTTTCTAGGGCTTTCCATTTAAAGGCAGATCAAGTCACCCATTCTTTCATCTTCTTGTCCAAGGGGCTATGAAAAGGGTCATTTCAAAGACAGGAAAGTAGAGCCATACCATCATCATGAAGAGGGCCTGAACATAGCTGTCTCTGTACCACCATGCTCAAGCAGAAGATGTTAAAGTATTTAAGAACAGAAAATTCAAACTCAACTTTCTCAGCTATGTGATGTTATATTTTCATGTCAGAGGAGAGAGCATGATTTAATTACAAGTTCGGTAGCTTGATTTATAACTTTACACTTTAGGTATGAGGTACATGGGCCCCAATTCATACTCTTGACCTGAGTCTCACAAACATTAAGACTGGAACTATCAAGTGTTGTTTTCATCATGTACCTCGATTTATCATTGAAGGCCCCTGAGTAAACAAAGGGCTCAGATGTAAGCTTGTCACTAGACCATTCACAGTCTATTAGAATTAGGGATTCATAGGAGAAATCACAGCTCTCTTTTCATGTTATGCCTTGAATTAAGGCCATTTGAGATGGAGCTAATCCAGTCCTGGAGACTTCAGGAGACTCCAGGGCTATATCCATCTGTCTCACCATTTTCGTCTAACTAGAGTTTGCTCTTACTATATGGAAAAATGGAAACTGAATAAATCAAGTTCTGTAGTAGACACATATTACATACTTACTTCACTCCCCAACCACCTCACTTGTATAAGGCAGATATTATCTCTATTGGACAGAGCAGGAAACTAAAGCCTAGAGAAATTGTGGAAGAAATAGGTGAAGGGATATAAGGTTATTTAACATCCAACCTTGTGATTGTACTAAACTTATAATTTTATAAGCACTTTTAAGCCTGAGATCTTATAACTAATTTTACATGTCAAAGATGGTTCCACAAATCTCACTGCACTGTTTGTGTTGCTTTGGAAAGTAACATCTTGGTTGAGCTTCTTGGTATGGTGGCTGATGCCTGGTACTGGTGCTTAGGAGAGCTTTCTCAAAGCTGGACAAGGCACATAAATTTATATAAATGATAGGAGGAGTTTAAGCATTTAGGTATGAAAATGAGTTCACTTTAGAGTTCTGTCGGGGTGATGGCAGGAAAATAGGTCCAAGAGTAAGCCACTACCATTGATTTGCTTATCCAGGTTACCAGGCCCTGCCTAATGCCCTACAGGAAGATCGAAGTGCTCATGGAGAAACAGGATAGCAGAGGATTCTTAAGTGACCACTCACAGGTGATGATAGACTTGGCTCACTACAAGGATGTACTTTTTAGGCACTCAGTTTGGATAGTTTAAGGTAGTTTACCTTCAGCTCAAAGGAGCTAGAAATTATCAAAACACTAACTTTTCCTGTGTATAATCTATAAATTTATTTGAACTAATTTATTCAGATTAATTGAACAGCTACTTCCTTTTAGAAAACTTTTAGGCATTAGACAATGTTAAATAAGATACAATAGACACTGTTTTCTAGGCCACCAACATTGTTAAAAGAAGCGAGAGCAATAGACTTAGGTAACTATTAGAGATTATCATGGGTAAAATGCTGTAATAGCTGTACATACTGCCGTGAATGAAAAGGGAGAAAGGGAAGGGTGGGCTTCAGTGCTGGTGGAGTGGTTTCCATCAATTTGTTCAATTTCATTGGTGCAGAGATTGTGTGAATTTTCTCCTTAGGGGGCATCTGAATTGTCTAGAAGGAATGTATTAATTATATAACATGTCTTTTTATCAGTTTGAGAAAATCTTCAATTTTCCTCATATTATTCAGTCTAACATTCCCTCTTAAGAGCAAAAGAGCCAATTTGTACTTCTGTTTCTTCCTCTTTATTTTTTGACAGGTAATTTTACCCAGGAGTTGATGGTTTTCTAGCCTAAAGAGTCATTCCTTAACATTGTAAACCCAATTATGAATCCTATTAACCTTTATAATTATGTTTTCTAATTTCACAATAAGACAGATTTTCAGACAATGGAATCCTGCATAAATTATTGCATTTACTGTAGATAAGATTTTTTTTTTATCAGAGAATAAACTTTAAAGTAAATCCACAAGGTAAATGTAAAGTGGCACATGGAAAAGTTCTGTCTTTTTTTCTGGAACATAAATTTCCTGAAGTTTCTACAGTAAGCTGGTTAGAGAGAAGTTTATTAAGAAATGATATGGTGGCTGTCATTTGCAAGCTCCCTACATCGATCAGGTAAAGTGATTAAACCCGCATCCATCATTCAGCATAATTAATCAGAAGACGCAACAGTCCCTGCTTCTGTGCAGATTAATCTGCAGCTCACGTACATACATCTCAGGCTTCAAGATCATATGACAAATGCATCCATCAGTGCTGCCACAGGTATTCCTATATGCGACTGCAATTATAGAGTGAGTAGGTGTTCTTTAAAGAAGACTGTTAAAGGCTGTTCTCCAAACAGCGGCAAGAACACACAGAATTTTTCAAATGGTACTAAGCAGAAAACAATAGTCTAAAAATTTTTAGTTTCTTATTTATTGTACTTCCATCCTCTAAATGATAACAAATCATTCTCCATTCCATAAAAAAAAATGGTTTCTGAGGCTAAAAGACCTAGATTTGTTTAGTATTTTAACAAAAACTAGGCAATTCATTTGGCTTTAGTGACATTCAACAAGGACATTCCTCCCAAGATTTATATAGCCTTGTGTTAGAAAGGCTGCCTATGTCATCTTGGACTTCATCAGCACAAAGCTTATTGTATAGAAAGACAAATATCTTTATAAAGTTGCTTGCCACAGTACGTTAATAACTTAGACACCAGAAATAACTTTAAAGGTCTCTATAATGTTTAGCTTTGCATATATAATGCTCAAATACTTGATTAGGTTTACTGGACAAGCCATGCATTCGGTAATGTGTAGTAGGCCTCAGATCCCAACAGACAGCAGTTGGTTACCTCATAATATTCATGGCATTATTGCATCAGTGGGCACATCTTGGCTGGCAGGCTGGTATTGTAGTATGTGGAGTTCACAGTTGTATAGGATCAATAATGTTTTTTCTCTCCCAGTAAGAAGGAAATTTCCAGCTCAGTTCCATCTTGATTTATTCATACTTTGCAACCAAAATGTATGGTATCTTTAGCAACAGAATCTTGTCAAATACAATTGGGGGCAACAAAGAGGAACAGTAAGAGCCTGAATTGTTTTGGGGCCTCCTGGGCCTCCCTGAACAACAACTCATAAAAAGGTATCTCACACCTGGCACTAGGGGCTTTGTTTAGTAACCTTTGGTTTTAGGAGCAATATTATCCAAACATGCAAAATAATTCCTTTGTCTCAATCTTTAAAAAATTACGTTTATAAATTGTTTTTAAAAAGAGTAAGTTTCTTACATACTCTTTCCTGTGACTAACTGCCCCTACCTGCTCTCTCATCTCCTCTATCCCTCCCATCCCATCCTTGCTGAAAATTTCCACCCCCCAAGTTGTCCCTCTCTGCTTTTTTACCACCTGTGTTCTACGATTCCTCTTCACTTAGGGCATCTTCCACCACAATGTCCCTTTTTTACTTTCCTTAATTCTACAGGTACTCTAAGTGAAACATGTGGATCTAAAGATTTGAAGTTGGCATCCATGTATGAGAGAGAACATGCATTATTTATCTTTCTGGGCCTGAGTTACCTTGTTCGGTATATTTTTTCCAGTTCCATTCATTTATCTACAGATTTCATAATTTTATTTTTCTTTATAGCTGAATAAAAGTTCATTGTGTATTTGTACCACATTTTCATTATCCATTCATCCATTGAAAGACATCTAGGATTTCCTGTCTTATTTGAATAGAAATAGCAGCAATGAACGTGGCTGAGCCCACACTTCTTCAGTCTTCACAGCTCTTTCTACTGACAGGTAAGGGCTCTTCAGGCCCCAAACACTTGGCCCAAATTTCCTCTGTCTGCCCAGCTCCTAGTGCTGACAGGTCCCTAGACCCTGATCCCCTTTCCACACTTCAGTAGTTCCCCTAGTTCCAGGTGCTGATGTGTAAGCAGTACACAGATCATCAATTCCAGGCCCATACTCCCATTCAACCAAACAACTACAATTTCATAAATCCTAGTGCAAAACAGAAACATGCCCCCTCCCCAAACGACTGATACCATAATGAGAACAACCTTGAAGAGCTTCTGGACAAAGAACGGAAGAATGATTACAAATATATTCGGACAACTCAAAGACAGAATGAAGGTAAGCGAAATAATGAAGTTAATACAAGATGCGAAAACAGAATCCAGTAATGAGAATGGCTGAAGAAAAGCCAAACTGAAATGATTCTGTAAATGAAAAATTCAATAAACCAACGAAAAGCTCAGTGAAAAGCTATGCCAATAGAATGGAGCATGTGAAAAACAGTATCCAGGCTGGAAGACGAGATAAAGGAATTAGATCAGTAAGTAAAAGTTTTTGATGGATTTATAAAAACCTATGAACAGAATGTGGGAGCTTTGGAACAGCATGACAAGACATAGCCTTGGAATTAGGGGTATAAAAGATATAGAAGAATACTATACTAAGGCACAGAATAAAAAAATTCCACATCTAGAGAAAGAGATGCCATCCATATACAGGGGTTCTATAGAACTCTGAATAGAAACCAGAGAAATTCCTTGCAATATATTGTAATTATACTATAAAAATAACAGAGAGAAAATGGGTATTGAAATCTGCAAAAGAAAAAAAATGTCAAGTGACTTATAAATGCATGCCCACCAGAATAATACCTGATTATTCAACAGAAACCTTAAAAGCCAGAAGGGCCTGGAAAGTATATTCCAAGTTCTGATCACAAGCGTCAGCTCAAACCCAGAACATTATACCCAGCAAAACTATCTATTAAAATTGAAGAAGAAATAAAAAATTTCCATAACAAAAATAGATGAAAGGAACTTATGATCACTAAGCCAGGTCTACAGAGGACACTGGAAGGAATATTTCCATCTGGAGAGAGGGATAAACATACCAATATATCACAGTGAATAAATAATATGAGGATAGCTGATAAATAGAGGTTTGTCATAACATCACACTTTTATTATAGGATCTGTCATTTCCTTAGTTAGACTTATTCCTAGGTATTCTTTATGTTTCGGTTGCTATTATGAACGATGCTGATGTCATTTCTGTTGCAGAAACTTTAGTTTTGGAGTATAAAAGTACTATTTTGTTACTGATTTTAGCATATTGGCTTTGTATCCTAAAACTTTATCAGTTCTAAGTCATTTGGTTTAATCTTTATACTATTATACATATGGAATCTATCATTTGCAAGGAGGCATCATGGTATCATACACTCCCTTTGTATTTATATATTATACTTCCTGTCTCTGACATAATTGCAATGGCTAGAACTTTCAGTGCAATAATGAATAAATAGAATAAGTGCACAATCTTTTCTCAGTCCAAATATTAGAAGAATCCAGATTATCTTCTCCTCATCTAGTATGATATTGTTTGTGGGATTGGCATTTATAGGTTTGATTAGGGTTTGAACTCACGTTGTCAGGCCTGGTGACAGACACCTTTACCTAATGGGACATCACACTGGCCTAGAAATTTTAATGTAATTGTGTTTAATTTGTAGAAATTTGGGGGGAGAATCAACATATTAACACCTTACTTATATTGAGCTGTGTTGTTGGAGAAACAGATTATCTTTCCATCAATTAAATTTTCTTCACATTCTTTAACAAAACTTTACAGTTTCCAGAGTACAATACTTGACTGTCTTATATTAGTTTGCAAGTTTTTTATATTTGATGCTATTGTAAGTTATATTCTTTTTAAAATAAATTTATTTACCAAATATTTGGCACTGGCACATACATACACAATTGATTTTCTGTATCTATATCCAATAATCTTTCTCAACTCCCTCAATATTTCTGGTGACTTCTTTGTTGTTTCCACTATATTTTATACAAAACAACTGTGACATTGACAAAGAAACACAATACCCCCTTTCAATCTCAAATTCTCCTTTACTTTCTAGTGTTAGTGCACGGATTATAGTCTCATATGACGCTAAGTATATGTATAGACAATGGGATTTATATTTAAATATGATTTTAGCTATATGCCATCTATATAGACTTACGTTTCATTTCTTGTTTGCTAAGAACCTTTATTAAGATTTATTTTATTACCTTTTATTTATACAATTGTGCGTGTCTGTGTGCATATCTCCATGTGCATGCAGGTCACTGAAGAGGTCAGAAGAGAGCCTTGAACTCCTTGGAACTGGAGTTATGGTGCTTGGGAGCTATCTGATGTGGGTGCTGAGAACTGAACTCTAGTCTCTTCTAGTCGGAAGAGAGGCAAGATCTCTTAACTGCTGAACAATCTGTCCTGCCCCAAGATCATGTTTGGTTGGTTTGTTTGTCTGTTTGATACAGGATCTCTTTATAGATACAGCTGGCCTGGAACTAACTGTGTAGGCCAGGCTGGCCTCAATCTCACAAAGAATTGCCTGCCTCTGTCTCCTGAATGCTGGTTTTGAAGGTGTGAGTCACCACACCTTCATGTTGCCACCACATACCTAGAGGATAATGTTTATTATCTATTGCTATTACCATGATTATTTTAATTTTTTGCTGATTTGAACTTTGTTTAGAATTTTCACTTGTTTACTTAGGATATGTGTTTATGTGTTCTTTTCTCATTATTATATCTACTTTTTTCTATATTGGTATCAGAGTAACACTAGGATCCACATGAGGTAGAAAGTTGTTTTTTTTTTAAATTTCTGAAAGAGTTGTGTAGAATTGATGTTTTCTTTGGTTTTGTTTTAGTAAATAATCAGTATGATCTTGATTGTAATTTGTTTCTCGGGTGGTAGTTTGATATTATGTTTTATGTTTTACGTCAGGAGCTCCCATTAGTTAAACCAAAATGGCAGGACACGGGTGCCAGACAAAGAGGTGAATGACGGTTTGAAATCTCATTGTGCATTCCTCTTCCATGAGTCCCACTGTATGCCTGGTGGCCACAGACTGTCTTTTATTATTTGAATTACTCCAGATATTTTATTATTTTTTTGTGTATTTTTGAGACAGGGTTCCCTTATAGCTCCAGCTGGCCTGGAACTTGCTTTATAGACCAGGCTGGCCCCAGATTTCACAGGGATCCACCTACCCTCTCGTGTACTTGGATTAAAGAAATGTGCCACCACACCCAGCATATTCCAGATATATTGGTGACTAACAATGGTTTCAAGTTAGGGACTAAATAAAGGAAACATCTCTTACAAGTCCTGCACTCAAAGTATGGAATCTCTTGGAAACACGTCTCCAGTCTGCAGTGCTCCAACAAACGCTTTGTGGTTTACAGGTGACTTGAGCAGGAACTACAACACAGTAGAACCTCATTTGGCCACTTCTGGATGTAGAAGTCTTCTATAACTGCTTTTTGTGTTTCCACCAACTTTTCCCTCAATTTTAAATCCTTTTATCCAATACTTTTTAAAAGTATCTGCCTCTGTGAGATATTCTTCTATTTATAAATACTATGATCTTGATTACATAAAACTTGAAACAAACTTTTACAGTTTTAAGTTTTATTAAATCACTTACAGGTTTTTATTTTTGCTTTATTTTTGAAATTATATATGTATATATATATATTAATTGAAATTAGAACAAGCAAGATACCTTTTCTATGTATTCACACATTTTCACATATAGATATACAGGCAACCCTTCTAAAAACTTGAATCAAATAACCAACATCTTTTAACTACTTGAGAAGTATACATAAGGAAATCTTATAGATTTATGCACATTAGTTATCAAAAAGCATGATGAATTATTCATTTTGGTTAGGTCGAGTATGTAGAATGAAAATTTTAATTTTAACTGTTGATAATTAGGTCGAGTATGTAGAATGAAAATTTTAATTTTAACTGTTGATAATTAAGAATAAATTTTGTTTTATTTAATGTTTTCAATTTTTCAATTTAATTATGTGTATATGCATGTGTCTCTATGTGGATTTGTGCACATTAATTCAGTACCTTGAAGCAGCCAGAAGAGAATGTCACATCCCCTGAAGCTGTAGTTACAGGTGGTTGTGAGCCACTATACATGGGTGCTGGGAACTGAACTCGGGTCCTCTGGGAGAGCCATATGTCCTTTTTTAGTGCCAGCTGTCATGCCAGGCCCACAGGAAGAGTTTTTGAACAAACATTTGCTGATAATATTATGACATTAGTTTGTATAAAATGGATCACTTGGTATTTATTTTAAAAGATGTTCATTATAAATGCAAATACTGAATAGATTTTACAGTTGTGAGTTAGTTTCACCAATATTTGAGTACAAGTAGCACTACATGTGCTGAATCTATTCATCGAGTCGTTATAAACAGGTACTCTATGTTAAAAAATTTCTTCATTTTCTCATTGTTTTCTTTCAATATTTGATTTCAGAAAATTTTGTATTTTTTTTCAACCGAGGTAAATTTAAAGCTTTTCAATTTGCCAGTGTGTTGTACGTACTTGGTATTTGTCATCTGATCCTAAGAGATTCATGACTCTTTTTGTCCTGGTGCCTAGGAGCATGAAAATATATTTCTTTATATGTAATTTTTGTTGTTGTTTGGTATGAGTTTTTTGTTTTGGTCTTTTTGAGATAGGATCTCCCTGTAGCCACAGCTTGTCTAGAACTCGCTGTGTAGACCAGGCTAGCTTCAGTCTCAGAAAAATCCACCTGTCCATGGCCCTTAAGTCCTGGGATTAAAAGCATGTGCCACTACACTTGGCCTTCATATATGTTTTGATTTCAGTTTTTTTCTAAGACATTAATCTGTATGGATGAATAAAATTAGTATTTCCATTAAGTCATATATATATATATGTATATATATATTCCTAGAGTTATAGACTGTTGTTAGCTGCCATACAGGTGCTGGGAACCAAGTCTTTGTCCTTTGCAATAGCAGCAGTACTCTTAACCACTGAGCCACCTCTTCAGCCTCTCAAGTCAGTTATGTTTTACTGTCATGTTCCGCTAAAGTTCAAAGAATCAGAATCTTCATTTTGCTTTTCAGATTCTTAGTAACTAGTTGAATGTGACTCATGCAAGGAGACATTTTTTGTTTTTATTTTTTCTGATCTCAAAAATAATTGCCCCCTAAAGATCAAACAAAGGAAAGATAATTGGAATAGACAAAGAAATGGGGACATCGCTCCCTGCTATGTCAAGGAGCCACTTTAATATATTCTCACTGGACATTGTTGTTAAATAAATTACTAACAGAGTTTTAAAAGTTTCATGTGGCTGAGGGAGTGAAAGCCATCTTTTAATCTTTAAATAGATTAGAAATATTATAATAGAAAAAATTGTTAGAAGGTTATTTAAAAGAGTAATCTTAGTAATAAATGATGTTAACTTAAAGAAATGTAAAATTATCAGTGAGATCTCCATTTGAAAGTCTCCAGAAGGAAATAATGAGAATCCTGGGGAAAAATATTTCAAGAAACTTATGCACACTTAACACCAGACAATATGCTTTAGTAGAATGGAGAACTTTATTTTTAAGTCCATATCATTTCAATATATAGAATATGTTAAAATGGTGACTTATGGGTATTCATGCAGGGAACAGTGTGTTGATGGTGAAATTGAGCTCTTGTTCACAGCCTCTGACTTACGTGAATTATGACTAATAATCTCTTAAGTAAACATAAACTGTAATCCTCAGCAACTGATTCTCCAAATCACACTGTTTGTGCCTTAATTAGGTACACTCTGTGAGGGTTTAGCAAGGGTGTGTGTATGATATGCTACTTTGTAATTTATTATTTATTTAGTATGATTATTCTTGGTAGTTATTAGGCAAGCATACTTCACATATTTAATGTGTAAGTTTCATAAGACCTTAGAGGGAGAAAAGGAATTTAAAAAGTTGAGTGCATAGAAAATCTGGAGTAACTTGAACCTAGACAATACAATGTGAAGAGTCAATGACTTTTTCTTTATTCCAGAGAGATAATAGGAAAATAAATAAAATAATAAAGGTACTTCAAAATTACAAATTAATTGTTTCTCCTTAGGCTTTGTATAAATTGAAAAAGCTGAATGAATTGCTTGTTGAATAGAAAATCTTCTGGAACTTTAGAAAGCAGCAATCAAAGCTTAATATAACAAACCAACAAGAGGCGATCCTTTAGCTATCTGTATACATTTCTGGAATTCCAAGGAGCCTCTGAGTGAAGGCAAGGCAGGAATTGTGTATCTTGGGGAGGACATACTCAGTGTAGACTGTCAATAGGACTGAAGTACACACATTCAAATAATTCTGTTACTGAATGGGATACAGGTTCACATTTCTCTTGTATAGTATTCTATTGCTATACAACATACATATGTACTTTATTTTGCATTATATGTATTTATATCTAGATTTACATTAAACATTTTTAATATTACTGCATGAGATAATGTTTTTCCCATACTTTAAGAACTATGTGTTTCTGGAATGAGGAACATAGTACTTTCAAGTCATGTATGAATGAATTTGTGTGGATGAGCTCTTAAAAGATATGGATGATGGCACTCCTAACACGCATAATTTCTACATGAGGACTGTTTAAAATAATTTCAAGAAAAGGGAAAATGAAAAAGAACAAAGGAATAAGAAGTTTGGAATTGGGAGATCATCGACAAGTGCTAGCCTACCCACAGTCAGGCTTTATGTGCAGTGCAGGCCAGATATGATAGCAATCTTTATTCTGGTTTGAATCTGTGTTTTTTCAGCAGAGCCTTGGAAGTGTGGCAGCCACAGGGACATTGGAGCAAGTATGACAGAAGTAGAAGTTGAGGAATAGTATGTGTGAGCTCTAGCCATGGATAACTGGTCCTCCAGCTCTAAGCCAACATGTCAGCAAGTGTCATCTCAAAACTTTTTCATGGTGACTAGAACTCAGATACTAAGGAGGCAGAAGGCAAGTCTAATGGTACTGGGACCATGGATTGCAGGATACTTAATGTAATGTTTTAAAATGCTTTCTTTCCTGGTGCTCTGTTTTTTTTTTTTTCTAAATCTGGAAATTCTAACCATAAGCAACATGTTATAAAGTATAATCATTTATTGAAATACTCTATAATAATATTATGAATAGTGACATTATGCTGGAATCAAACTGCACATTTTTGTACTCAAATATTGTGTCATACATACTTATATTAAAAGTTATTTATTGTTTTATAAAAATCAATTAAAAATTTTAAAAAGAATGGGCTGGAGAGTTAACTCAGTGGTTAAGAGCAGTGACAGCTCTTGCAGGGGACCCTGGTTCAATTCCCAGCACCGACGTGGTGGCTACCAACTGTCTTAATTCCAGTTCCAGGGATCCAATGCACTCCCCTGACCTCCGTGGGCATTGCACAACATGGGTGCACTTAACATACATAGAGGCAATACACTCATACACATAAAATAAAAATAATAAAATATTAAGAAAAAAATTTAAAAATTGTCAAAAGGGAATTGAATCACCTGTAATAAAGCACATCTCTCATTTTATACATTGCAAATGGAAGCTAAATAAAAGATGTTATCAATTTTAAAATTTATCCTTTATATTTATTATTAGTAGTATGTGCATGTGTGTGTGTGTGTGTGTGTGTCTGTGTGTGTGTGTGTGTGTGTGTGTGATGTAGTGTGATGTAGGGACATGTGTAAGGAGGCCAGAGTACAACTCTTGGTTATCAGGTCTTTCCTTCTCCCATGGGTTTTGGGGTTGGACTCAGGTTTTCAAGCTAGTGCAAGCACATGTTTATGCATTGAGCCATCTCACCAGGCATAATGTTAAATTGTTGACTGTCGTATATCTTATATCTGAGAATGATCGGAAACTGGAACAAGATCAGACATTCCAGCTACAGAATTATAGACAGGCAAAAGTAAATGGTAGGGGAGCAAGGTCAACCTTGAGAGAAAAGCTGAGGTTTCTGGGGCTCCTGGCGTGATCTTCCACACACCAAAGGATATCTGTTTTTACTACTTAAAATATATAATTTTCAGCAAAAGTATGACACACAAGAAACAGAAATTAGTTTCCAAGTACAGGAAGAAAGAGCAACAACAGTGTATAATTACTACCCCTCTCCAAGTCAAGATATCACAGACACTTGCATGCCAACATTCACCTCAGCATTATTCACAATAGAAAAGTTGGGCAACCAGAGTGGGTGTCCACTGACAGGAGAATGGGGTAAATACAATGTGGTATCTACACACAAAGGATTTCTCTTCAGACACTAATAACTGTTGTGGTTGGATGAGAAGGGATGCTGGAGGACACATCTCACCTCATTCACAACAAAAACAAACAAGAGAAGAAGCCTCAGTGACTTGTGAGTTACTATCCAGCATGCCAACATGTTCATAATCAAATAGAACAAGTAGAAAGAAAATGGGTAGAAAAATATTTGAATAAATATTGACTGAAAATAACTCGGGTTTGATGAAAACATTAGTCTATACATTGAGTAAGGTCCCCAAATCCAAAATAGATTAAACTGATCTCCCTATTGTGATGATTAGGTTTATGTGTCAATACGACCGGACTGTAGGGTGCCCAGTCATTTGGCCAAAATTTACTCAGAGTATTTCTGTGACGGTGCACTTGAATATGGTTATAACATTAAGAAGGAGAATGAATAAAGCAGATTGTTTCCCACAATGCAGGTGGGCCTAATCTGCTCAGTGACATGCTTGAATAGAAGAAAATAGGAGGGAATGCTTGGTTGATGGCCTTCAAAATGGGCTTTCAGATCAGAAGAAGATTTTCCTCTGCTTTCAGACTCAAAGAGAAGCCTTGACTCTTCCTTGACCTTGTGTCTAGTGTGATCCTACTATGCCTCAGCTATGAAGGACATCTCAGCTCTTCCGAGTCTTAAGTACAGAAAAAATAATCCTACATACACACACACACACACACACACACACACACACACACAGAGAGAGAGAGAGAAAGAGAGAGTTCATGTGAAAACACCACCTATTTACTTACCTAGAAAAGTCATAGTCAAATTTGAAAACAAGACAAAGAATCTTAAAATCAGAAAAACTTCTTCTCTCAGCCATATTACTGAAGGCTGAAATCAGATTGTCATAAGCCAGGCTCTAGAAGGCAGTGTGATGATGTATTTAAATTTCTGACAAAAAGACTCAACCATGAACTCTATATTCTGCAAAAGTATGCATCTCAAAAAGCAAAAACAAAGAAGCAAGCAATAAAATGTTGACATTTCAAGATAAATGAAAAACAGATATTTAGAGAGTTCATTTCTCACTGAATCGCTGTACAGGAAACATTGAGACTGAAATGAAAGGACCCCAGGTGATATCTCGACTCCACGTGAAAAAAACGAAGGCACTAGCAGAAACAACCCCGCAAGTAAACATAAAAGCATAAATGTATTTTTGTTGGTGAGTCTCTTTTTTTCTATTAGATTCACAAGACAACTGCAAATGTAGCAGCTACAAATCTGTAATTACGTAATATATGGAAATTTATAATGATCTTAGATTGCATAAAGGTGTAATCTTATGACTAAGAAGTACAAGGTAGAGGGAAGGAACAGAGCTGTTATGGAGCAAAGCTTTTGTGTATTTTAAAAATTTGATTGGTAGTAATCCTAACTAGATTTCTTTAAGATATTAATTATAATTCCCAGGCAGATATTTAAGAACATAATTCAAAAATATAATAAAGGAAGACAAAAATATGATTAAAAAATACAGTAGAAAATATCTACTCAACACAAAATAAGGCAGTGATGGGAAAATAAAGTGCAAAAAGACATAAAGAATAGAAGAAATAGCCGATTACAGATGTAAGCCCTAAAGCTTAAATAATAATACTGAGTATAAATGGACTGAGGACTCAGAATAAAGATTGGAAAATGTGTTAAAATGACCATAACTCAGCAATGCACTCTCTATAAGTGACATATTTTGTAGTCAATGACACAAAGATGGGAAGTCAGAAGGCAGGAGATTCACCAAGCAAATGGCAAATGACTGGGGAGAGAAGGGGCTTCAGTAAGAGTAGATAAAGAAAACTTTAAGAAAAAATATTTTGAGAGTGAAAACTTTTTTTTATTATTTATAATAATAAAAGTTTTGGCTGACCAAGAAGTCTAATATACACATATACACCTAACAACATATGGCAATCCTTTTACAGGTGATATGATTTGTTTCATGTGCTATCACATAATCTAAGCTTCAGAATGTTAATGTGATACTAGATGGAGTATTCTGTAGATATCATTTAGATCTAGTTTGAGTTATAATGGTATGCACATCTTTTGTTTTCTTGCTGATGTTCTTTTTATTTGTCCCATTAATTTTTCAAAGTGGAATATTGTTAAATGTAAACCAGAAATAAACATTCAACTGATAACAGGTGCAGAACTCAGGGCCCCATTTGAACTACCACATAGAACACTCTCTCGAATAGATCACACATCATGCTATAAAACAGAACAGAATAGAGGGACAGGACACCTGCTGCTAGCCAATCCATTCCCATGAAATCTCCAAGGTCTGGGAGTCTAATGAGATTTGCATAATCACAAAACTAGTTGACATGCCAAGGCAGATGGGGGGGATTTCACAGGGTCTTACCTCAAGATGAAGAGCTACAGGCAATCAGTGAATACTGAGGAAGAGAGAATCAGTTTTCTTCAGAGAGGTTATCTAATCCCAAATGGATAACCCTGAACACAAACACACAGAGCACCACTTAATGAACTCAGTGTATAATGTGTGTGTGTGTGTGTGTGTGTGTGTGTGTGTAAGAATTATAACTGAAGAATATGATAATAAATTGAGAGGAAGTTGGGGGGCATGAGAGGAGTTGGTGGGAGACTGGGAGGGATGGATATAATGCAAAACCATACTCATGTATGGAACCTCAAAAAAAGGCATAGGTCCTTGAGAAAACCTAATGCTGTCAATTCCCTTACTGCATTCTAAATCCAAAAGGATCAAAATAATACAAAACCCAATTCTCTAAACACAATGGCACAAAACTGTAAATCAAAACCAAAGATAAGATTAGAAAATCCATAGGAATGTAGAAGTTAAAAAGATATATTCTTGGGGCAGGAGAGATGGCTCAGCAGGTAAAAGCACCAGCAACTCTTCAGAGGATCCAGGTTTGATTCCCAGCATCCATGTGACAGCTAATGCTCATCTGTAATTCCAGTTCCAGGGAAACTGACACCCTCTTCTACCTTCCACAGACTTTGCACAACATGGGTGCACTTAACACACATGCAAGCAAAACACTCATATACATAAAATAAAAATAAATAAATAATTTAAACATTATATATTTATATTTTTCTCCATGGATTCCCATGGTTTGCCCTACTAGTATTATTTAGCTGAAGTGAACATAGTATCAAACTGACTTCTAAATACTTACCCTTTTGCCTGAGAAGATATTGGCAGTTGATACTGGGGAAGTGACACATGATAGGCTGCTCACGTTCCAGGGTATGGCTTTGTACATCCACGAACTTAGACACAGCACTAACTGCACTCAGTGGGTTATTAAAAAATAAAAAGAAGATAAGGAGATTGGAGGTGAATGGGAGGGGGTCCTGGAGGAGTTGGAGGGATATAGTGTGGTGGATATGATCTAGGGGCATTGTATCCATATTTGAAAATACCAAAGTATAGAAATTGAAACAAACCATGAAGATGTGGTGTGTGTGTGTTTGTTTGTTTGTACATATTCCATTTTTATTTGTCAAGAAGGAAATGGAAAAGTTAAGAAGAAAATACTTTGAAATGGAATAATATGATAAAATAAGATATTTCAGTTTATACAATATAGCTAATGCAAAGCTTCAGTTTACATGTATACATTAAAATTCTAGAAGGACTTCATGATATAACAGCTTAAATACAAGGCAAACAGGATAAGTGAATAATAAAGATTAGGATGTAATGGTACAGAGAATAGTGAAAACAAGGAATAAACTAACAAAATCCACATTTGTTTCTTTGAAGGGATGAACAAAATTGACAAACCTTTACATAGAGTTATCAGGAAAAATATTCAAATATAAATCTACAGACTATAAATTAGATATTATAAAGGAACTATCATAGTTGACTATAGAATTAAATGTGATTATAATAAAATACTATAAATAACTGTGTCAACAGTCACATAATTAAGTGAAAGCAGCGAAGTATAGAAAGATCCAAACTATAAAAAGTCAGAAGTAGGTTCAATGACACATGCTTGTACTAGCACTCAGGGAGATTCAAGGCCAGTTTGTCTCTGGAGCAGGTCAGGCTGGGATATATAATGAGTTTCAGGCTAGACCATGGGAAATCTAGGTTTCACAGATTAACTATAATAAATTTTTTAAAAAGCATAATAACAGTGTGTCAAAACTTTTCAGAAAGCAGAAAAAGGGGGAACACTTGTCAACTCATTCTTTGAGATTTGTATTTTGCTGATACCATAACCTAAAAGCACTATAAAGAAGAAACACCAAAAACTTTACAAACACCACCATAATTTCTGTACCTAATTACTTGCAAGTGGAATCAGCAACAGATGAAGACCATTGTGTCAAATGACCAAGTGGAAATTGTGCAGAGAATGAAAAAAATCTTTTCATAAGTAAAAAAAAAATCAATCAATATGACACACAGAATTATTAAAAAACAGAAACCACAATATCATCTTGAAAGATGTTGTGTAAGATTGAGCTTTTATATAGGAAATGTGGAGTTAACAACATGATTATTGATGCAACATTAATACCCATTCTAACCACACCTTAGCATTGCACCTGGTTTTCTAACTAGTGCCCTTAGGTAAACAATGGAAATTTAAAAAATATCTAGGCTGAATATGAGTAAGCAAAACTGCCCTTAAAGTGATGACTTATTTTTTATCTAGAGGAAGCTCTAAGGAACCTCTAGCTATACTAGAAGGACTGAACAATTTAGGGAAAGCTTCAGAATACAAGACCTAAGTATGAATCAGCTTTCAACAACTATAACCAATACCCGAAATAATCAAGTTATAGAGAAAAAAAAACTTTTCCTCACAGTTTTAGAACTTCTGCTGGCTCTCTTGCTTTCATGCCTGTGGAGAGGCAGCATGTAATATTGGCAGTGTGTGACAGGAGCATGCATCCATATTTGCACACCATACATATACACATACAGAAACACGTGCTGAATGGAATTTAACATATAGGGAAACATTCCATGCTCATACATTACAATATAGTATCTTAAAGATAGTGGTATTACATCCCAAATTGAATTTCCTGATTCAATACATTCTACATGCACCCATTTTGGCAGAAATGGAGAAGGTGAACATAACGTTTGTATGAAATGTAAGGGGTGCCAATAGACTTGGTGAGTGACAGAACAATTACTGGTAGAACAGTCTTATTTTGGAGATGTCATCTCTACCCTGACCCTGCTTCAACCTTGAGCACTTTTAGTATTAAGATTGATTACAATTCAGGAAAGAATAAATATGAAATGGCTATATTTTTCCTCCCCTCTCTATCAATAGGAACTGTGAATTTGGTTTAGAGGAAAGAGAAAGTTCCTGTTACAAAACAGAAGAGATGTTTTAAATTAAGAAACAGGGACCGCTGGGAGTGTGTTTACAGAACTCCTGCCCACGAGGTCTCTCTGAGATGAATTGGCATGCCCTTCTCAACATGGCAGAATTGAGTATAGTACTTGGATTCTTAAAAATGCCCCCTCAGCTCTGCAGTTCTTCTTACCAACCCAGTGAGAGAAATACAAGCTGCCGCCTCTTAATTTAACCACCAGAAATGAATAATGCTCATCAGAGAAAGGACCATCATTTTGTCAGATGCCAAGCTTTGCACAGCCTCCTCTCATAATAACTAGGCAGTTTGCAGAGTCGCAGTACACAAGGTCAGGGGCTGGAAAAGAAACCGTGTTAAGTCACGTGTTGCCAACCAGTGAGAATAGATGGATGTGAAGATTACAGTCCTAGAGAAGCAAGTACTCTAGTAGACACTGAGTGGGGGCTGCTCCTCATAGCCCAGATTCTGAAGGAGGCTCTCCCACTATCCCTGTTCCTCTGGTTGTTAAAGTTAGGTATAAGTCAGGTGAGTGGACAGATGCTTTTGTGTTTGAGAGAACATATTTTGAAGATGATAAATCTAGGTTTACGTTCTCTTTCTGGAACCTGAACAGGTAAAGTAATTTGGCAAAAAATCCCATGACTACTGTGCTGGTTTTATTGATTGCCAACTTGATAGGATCCACAATCTCAAAAGAGACAAGTCTCTGGGCATGTCAGTGAGGGTTTATCCATATTAAGTTAACTGAGTTGGACAATTCATCCTAAATGTAGGTAGCAACATTCCTTGAGCTCAGGTCCTGTACCACTAAAAGGAGAGCTAGCTGAACACCAACAGTCATCAGTCTACGTCCTGACTGTGGATGCCATCTGACCAGCTGCCTTACACTCCTTCCTCTATACGTTTCCCATAATAGTAGACCATACCTTGGAACTGTGGGCTAAAATAAGGTCTTCCTTTCTTAATTTTCTTTTATCAGGTATTTTATCATAGCAATAAAAACTGACATAGCAACATACTATGATTTTATCAACTTCAAAATGCCCATACAATGCAATTTTTTTTGAATTCGGTTGCTAGAAAGATTAAATTTTCCAAAGTTTGTAAAGTACTTTTTGCTGTAAATGACATGTCTTAGTATTAGTCTTGATTAAGTGAGAAGCTCACTTTTGCTTTATATCAGTATTCTAATCAGCCTTTAGAGAGTTTCAGACTCTTGAGCCCCATTCTCTTAATTAGATAAAAGATTGATTTTGCAGAACTATAAAAACTTATCCCCAGAAGTTATCCCAGACTTTGACTATGAATAACATTCCAAACCCATCACTTTCACAAAGTACAGATGGTTTGGGTTTCACAGGAGAAATGAGTAAGAGATTCCCACAGTTGCCAAACTCAAGGAGTACACACTCAGCTACAAAGGAACCTGATAATAGTGTTTGGAAATATTGTGAACTGTCAGTCTTGTAAAGAAGTCAAATAGCGCCATGCATTATGGTGACTATAGACTATCAGGTGGACTGTAAGGGATTAGTTCATACTATTCATATTTTACAGATAAGGAAAGTAAGGGCAAGCAGAAGGCTAAGCCGCTCGACAAATAAAGAGTGCTTTTTAATAGTCTACCTTGGAGCAAGGTGTGCTGGTTCTCAGATTATTGGATTCAACTTGAGACTGAACAGAAGCAGGAAAATCAGGCTTAAACACAGACCAGGAGCTTCCAAAGGGAAATGGAACCTTAAAGCGTAGTTGAGTCAGTAGTAGAGAAATAAAGCTGTGGTATTGTCCATACTAGGTCAGCAAACAACCTTCATGTTGAGTCAGACTTTAAAAAAACAAGCAATCAGAGGAGGAAAAGTGGGGGGGGGGAGACAGCAGGAGATTGGCCAGGAGGCAGTGTAGAAGGAACTAAATTACGCATCTTACTTGATGCATTTATTAAAAGAACATTTCTAGGCAAGCATCCTGATACAAATGCCACTATCAGTTAAACACCCCACTGTTCTGAACAGATTTAGAGCATAACAGTTTTTTCATGTTTTTTGTGGTGTTTGCTGAGCTCAGAGGATTTTATAAATTTAAATTGTCATTTCATGAAGATTTAGAGCAGTATGAATTTGCCCTTCATTCTGGCTGTTCAGGAAAGTCAGAAGTGGGTGAATGTAATGATGGCACAGGACAGGTAAGAATGTTTGTTCAGATGGAATCCTACTTGGTTTTACTTAGCATTTATCAAAATATCAAATAACTACTCTTCTCTATCATTCATTAATGCATTTTAAGGCTATTTTAAACATCTTTTTTTTTGTACTATGGTTTGATCTTTAGATCCTGGGAACACAAACGTGTAAGAAAATTCCTGATACCAGTCAGTGCATTTGTAGGGAACGAAGAATGGCTTGTCAAAGAGGAAGGCAGACCTAGCTTCAAATAATGTGAGACAGACAGATGGGTATTTTTATTTCACCTGTAGATTAAAGAGAAGAGCAAGAAAAGTTTGCAAGAAGAAGTAGTGATGAACACGTCCTCGATGAAGGAATAGAGTGAGGATGGCAGTACAATGCCTGGGCCAAACAGGTCACAAAGAAAAGCTTATTTAGATCACAGTTTTGGAAACATGAAGTTCAAGACAAGACCATCCCATTGGCTTGACCTTTGGTAAGAGTTTCATGGTGATGGCTTCATGGTAGGAATGCATAAGAGAGGGGCTGTTCACATTATATTGAGGTAGAAAACAAAGGAATTCAAGGGAGACGCTTACTGTTTTCAAGCAGTTTGCTCTAGAAATGCCTTGTTTCTACAGCTGACCTGGAACTCACTATGTAGTCCAGGCTGGCCTCAAAAGTCACAGAGGTTAGTCTGCCTCTGTCTCCCTACTTGCTGGGACTAAAGGAGTGGGACACCATGCCCCAGTTATGTCTACATTTGGCATCCTTAATGATTGAGCCATAATCCATGAGCCTGTCTTTTTTCTTAAAGTATCCTTCACTTCTCAACACTGTCACAGGAAAACCAAGTTTCCACACTGTGAAGCTTAAGCGTTTACCTTATCTAAACCATAGCAGAGCACTAACTACATGAAACACGAAGAAGTCACAAGGTAGAGAATGTTCAACAATAACTACTGGAGAGAGACTGGGCATCTGAACAGTGATGAGAAGCCACAGTAGGGCGGGCCCATACCACTTCATGTGGGTTTAGAACATGGAAATTCAAGTCTGGCTTTGTAGAAAGTTCTGGAACTTTTTCTTTCTTTTTCTTTCTTTCTCCTTTTCTTTTATTTTTTCTTTCATTTTTTGGTAACACAGTTAGTTGAAACAGTAGATACACAGGTAGGCCTAGAAGCCTTTCTGGCAGTATGGTAACCTCCAATAGCTATTAGAGTGACAGTCATATTTTTTTCAATTTACAATTTAAGAATAAAGGCAAGACTAGTTAGCATTACAAGCTCTAGACAGGGAACTGGAAAAAATCAGAACAGGGCAAACTTTAAATGTCCAAATAAAAGCCCATTAAAATTTCTTGAAGAGGGCTTGCAGAAGTATCCATCTATTGGTTTCCTCCTATTTTCCTTTTGGCTGCCAAGGCTGGACTTGAGAGTAAACCCAGGATTTTTTTTCAGGCACTTTGATAGCTGTTGGAGTGTCTAGAATCAGTGTCGGTTCCCTCTCAGGCTTCTATGGACAGGAAATAAACTGATCAGAATTCAGACCAAGCTTCGCTGAAACTGTTTTCTTCTAGATTGCATACATCTGGTTCAAGGAGGTAGGCCTAGTTTTTCTTGAGCCAAATCATTCTTTTTATGCAAAAGAAAGTGTCAAAAGTAACATTTGCACAATACAGAGAAACATAATGCATTTGCATAATACAGAGAAACATAAAAGTCATCTTTTCGTAGCCATAGGTAATCCAATACTTGTCTACATCTATTTAATCCAAATCTGTAACCAGTTGTGCAGTACAAGCCAGGAGCAGACTAAAAATTAACAACTCTGTATCTCGATAAACCTGCTCAGACTTTTAATGAGTCTGCTTAAAATAAATTTCATTATCCCTTCTATTCCAGAAATATCCTGAATTTTAATGTTTATACATAAATCTATACTACTATAGTCCCTTTTAAATTCAGGAACCCATTTGCAAATAGGGCAGAATTGCATACAGCTGACTGGACAGACGGCTAGATACTCATGTGAGGGTCCAATGACCCTGCATCTCCCCTTTAATGAAGGAATAACAACCATCAGCAAGCCCAGTTGTGATCACCTTTTGTAAGCAGGCACAGCTGAAGTCATGAAAATAGTGTTCTTTGACTTAGAAGAGTGCAGTGCAGCATCATCTTATTAAAAGAACATGAAATCTAAATTATATATATTAAGATAATACAATGCGTTAATATTACCCAGGTACACACTGTGCTTTAAGTTCCCAGGTAGGCCTTATAGAAAACACAAAACCATTAAAACTTTTACTTTGTGTAGTTCAGAGAGTGGTCTGGCAAAGGTGTATAAACACAACGTAAAGAGAAGCAACTGGCATCCAACCCCCAGCATAGTCACTCACAGAAAACTGTGCTATAACCCTGCTCAGACTTTAATAAGCCCCCCTTTTTGTCTTTTTGAGACAGGGTCATTTTTTTTAAAATCATAAGCATGGTTTGTCAGCAAATACCTCTCCACTCTAAATGTTCTCTAGATTTCTGTTAGATGTTTATTTTCACAAATCTTGAGAATTTATAAAACCCTGTAGGACTAGCAGCTAAAGAACATTCATTGCCATCTGAAGGCACCTTTAAACAGTAATGAAAAAACGGATGACCTTAATATGCTTTTATTTGAAAAAGAGTCAACTGAATGCTCTTTACTACCATTTAAATACGAGGCCAGAGTCTCATCTAATAGTCTTGACTTTTGGTTAGAAACTGACCTTCGCCTTTCTCTTTTCCTTTGCATAAGGAAATGCTAAAATGTTACCATTATCCATAAATAAGTAGTCAATGCTTTAGAGGTTGTTGTCAATTCAAGTTCCTGAAAATTTGAAGGACTGAGCATTGGACTGGAAAATGTTCTTTATTTATGCTGTTGTTTACTGTTTCTGTAAGTAAGCAAGAGGAACTGATGGACATAAACTCCCCCTGGAGTGTACAGTGTGTTACATGCATTCCCCATGTGGTTCTGCATCTCTCTAATTGCAGCGGTTAGACATAGAAGCGGGAGGATTGCTGTAGTTTCAAGTTCAGCTTTATGTACACAGTGAGTTCCAGGATAGCCAAAGGCTGTATAGCAAGGTTCTGCCTAAAGAAAAAAAAAATCAAAAAACCTGCACACTGATGTGTATATTTCCTGCACCAGTCTACACTCCTCTTGCTAGTTCTTCCTTCCTGGGTTCTTCACAAGCCTTTGCTGTCATTTGATTTCTTTTGATTTTTAAAGATTTAGTTTTAATTATTTATGCCTTTATTTCTCTGTCTCGCTGTCTCTCTCTGTGCATGTGTGTGTGTGTGTGTGTGTGTGTGTGTGTGTGTGCGCACGTGAGTGTATGCATACATGCATAGCTATGAATGCCCATGGAGGCCAGAAAAGTGTCAGATCCCCTAGTGCTCAAGTTACAGGTGGTTGTTAGCTGCTTGATGTGGGTCCTAGTGACACAACTCTGGCAGTTTGGAAGAACAGCAAACTCTCTTAGCCCCTGAGCCATCTTTCCAGCCTTGCCAATTGATTTATTGATAATAACCACTCTAAGTGAGGTGAGAAAGAGTCCCAAAATAGTTTTATTTATCTTTTGCTAGCCATGTGTATTTCTTCTTTAGAGAACTCTCTGTTCAGAATTATAGCCCATTTTGTTGATATTGTTGTTTTGATTGGGGTTTTCTTCTTGATGCTTTGTACTTTTTTTTTTTTTTAGTTTTTCATGTATTCTAGTATTAATCCTGTGTTGGATGTATAGCTGGTTAATATTTTCTAGAATGCTGCAAGCTGAATCTTCACTCAGTGACTGTTTGTTTTGCTATACAGAAGCTTTTTAGTTTCCTAAGTTCTCATTTGTCAGCTGTTGCTGTTATTTCTGCCCGACCCGTTTAGAAAGTTCTGACCTACACCATTGTCATCCTCTCTTCTAGCAGTTTAAGAATTTTGGGTTTTACTTAATGCATTTGATCCATTTGGAGTTGATTTTTGTGCACGGTGAGAGATAAGGATATAGTTTCATTTTTTCCTACGCAGATGAGCAGTTTTCCGAACACTTGTTGAAGATTCTATCTTTTCTCCAATATGTAATATTTGTGTCTTTGTAAAAATAAAAAAGTGACTTTAATTGCATTTATTTAAGTCTGATTCTTCCCCATTGATCTAAAGCTCTACTTTTTTTTGTATCAGAATTGTGTTGTTTTTATTACTTGCTGCGAAGAATAACTTCAGATCTGGTAGGTTCATGCCTCCAGCACTATTGTCTGGGCTCAGAATTTCTCAGGTAATACAGGATCCTTTGTGCTTTCACATGAATTTTAAGATGTTTTATATTTCTGTGAAGAATGACATGGGAATTTTGTTTGGAATTACACTGAGTCTGTAAATTGCTTTTGCTTGAATGACTACTTTTGCAATATTCATTCTGTCAATCCATGGTCATGGGAGGTCTTTCCATCTTCTTGTTCAGCTTCTTTCTTTCACCTGCTTGGTTAGATATACACAAAGACATCTTTTTATTTATTTATTTGTTTGTTTGTCTTTGAAGTTATGAATGTGTTTGTTAGAGCGACTACTGATTGTGGTGTGCTGATTTTCACCTCTGTGGTTCGGTATTCACAAAGACATCTTATTAATTAATTAATTTATGTATTTTGGAGGTTGATGTGAACAGGATTGTTAGAGCGACTACTGATTTTGG
>NW_008333879.1:989501-1012325 GCF_000622305.1 Nannospalax galili
TGATAAAATCATTACCCATTCCAAGAAGGCTCAATGTTTATATATGTATTACCTAAATGAACATTTCTTAAAACTTCTCCAGTCAGCAGTTGTTTTAATTAAGACATGTAAACAGCAAACTAACAAGTGTATACCTCTTGTCTACAACATGGATACCAGTGCTGAATAAGGATGAAGCAGCAAATCTTTTCCTGCTTACCTGGCTGCATTCCACTGAGTCACTGGAGGGAGGAGGTGGAAGATGTTTGCATCTTTCTTTGGATAGAGAAAGCATCTGGTTCAATGTAAAATGCATGGATTGTGTAATAAAGGAATAATTGCAAACATTTCAAAGAATACTGTGTGAACTGCTGAATCTGCAGTGCAAAATATAAACTTGACACTCCGGGGGACTATGAACATCCTTGGACTTGGCCGTCATTTTTACCGCATTTCCTTTACTTCTTAAAAAAAATGATAAAATCATTACCCATTCCAAGAAGGCTCAATGTTTATATATGTATTACCTAAATGAACATTTCTTAAAACTTCTCCAGTCAGCAGTTGTTTTAATTAAGACATGCAAACAGCAAACTAACAAGTGTATACCTCTTGTCTACAACATGGATACCAGCGCTGAATAAGGATGAAGCAGCAAATCTTTTCCTGCTTACCTGGCTGCATTCCACTGAGTCACTGGAGGGAGGAGGTGGAAGATGTTTGCATCTTTCTTTGGATAGAGAAAGCATCTGGCTCAATGTAAAATGCATGGATTGTGTAATAAAGAAATAATTGCAAACATTTCAAAGAATACTGTGTGAACTGCTGAATCTGCGGTGCAAAATATAAACTTGACACTCCGGGGGACTGTGAACATCCTTGGACTTGGCCGTCATTTTTACCGCATTTCCTTTACTTCTTGGTGATTTACTAGAATGATCCCCTGGTTCCCATATTTTTTGCTCTCCTAAACTGTGTATCTCACGCTTTCCAACTTGTGCCTCCTTAGGCTTTGGTAAGCCTTCAGCTTCTGGTCACAACCTTCCTAGAGATAACTCCTGTGAGTATGCTTAAGGGACTTCTGTTGTGTAGTGAATGACATGTGATTTCTATTAAGAAGTCTTAGGAGATTGTGGATTGGTATGTACATAATCGTACACTAATCCTTTCACTATGCAGTTGTAGTGGCTGTTTCCCCTGTTTCAGAAAGTGAGGCAAAATACAGACAACATTCCAGGACCAGAGAAAGCGAATGATTTAGAATGTTGTTTCTGGTTGACACATGGTACTGCTTTACCCGTGAAGACTTATCTAGGATTTAACAGCTATTATGGCTTTAGTCCTTAATTTACAGCTTCATAAAGAGTGGTCTGTCAATCCTCTATAATTCTTTTTTCATTTCCTGTTATTTCTTCTGCCTGCTTTCAGTGAAACATACCTCTGGAGTATTAGTTTGTCAGTCTGGCAGAGTCCTGGCTGAAAACAGATGCATGTAATTCAATTCAGACTTTGAGCAAAGTTTACTGAAGGGACCACTTATAAAGGTGTGGACAGTGTATAAGGAAGCAACACAGATGGGTAATATTTTCAGAAAAGTAACAGGGACATTATAAGTTCCTCTGAAAGGGGTTGCCTTCTGGGGAAGGTAAAGGGAGAGAGAGATAGCTCTGTATCATCTTTGAACAGGTCTAACTGGAGAGGTGTTGAAAGCAGAACTAAAGGAACAGATTGAAGATATTCAGTCCATAGGGACAGTATGTTTTCATATTGACAAACACTACTGAAACGGGGAGAAAGAGGGTCCCCTAGAGGGTTCTTAGTCTCATTCACGAAAGAATTTAAGAATGGACCCAAACAGAAGCTTTCATAATTTTATTAGATTCTTAAAGAAAAATCCTCGGGGCAGGTGAGCTGGTAATCTTGGCAGTTGCCTTGAGGAGGTGAATAGTGGAAAGAAGGAAAGAAAATTATGGAAGCCACACAGATGGAGGCAGCCACATGGCTGGGAGAAGGAAGCTTTAGAGAAAAAGTGAAGAAATACAAGATGCTAGGGGCAGCCCAAAGCCTTAAAGAAAGCATGTTTAGTAAGAAAGGCATGAAGAAGAAAAGGAGAAATTATGCTTTCCTGAAGAGTTCAGGAAAGCAGACAGACTCACAGAGACCTACATGGCTGTGGCTGGTCTGAAAGTTCTGCAGAGATTTGTCCTAGTTCCAGGCAGGAAATATTTGCTACCTCATTAACACACCAGGTGTTCCACCCATCTATTTAACATAACTTAAGGTGAACCTGCCTTCCTGGGAGTGGTTCTATCACCAGGTAATTGACCAGTGAGACTGGAAAATTGGATCCTGCAATAGATAAGACTACACATTTTTTTAGTCTGGACTAGTTCAATTTATGGGGCTTATGATATTTTAACACTACTGTATTAGTTACTTTCCCTGTTGGTGGGACAAAATTCGATCAAAGCAAGTCAAGTTAGGAAGAGTTTGTTTTGGCACACAGTTCAAGGATATGGTCCATCATGGTGGAAAATTATGGAAGTGGAAACATGAGGCATCTGGTCACTCTGCATCCATAGTCAGGAAGCAGAGAGTGACCAATGCTAGTGCCCACTAACTTTCTCTTTTTTTAATAAAATATTTTATTTATTATTTTTATGTGTATGTATGTATTGCCCGCATGTAGGTAAGTGTACCTGTGTTGGGCAATGTCCGTGGAGGACAGAAGAAGCTGTCGGATCCCCTGGAATTGGAGTAGGGCAGTTACTAGCTACCATGTGGGTCCTGGGATTCAGACACGGGTCTTCTGTAAGAACAGCCAGTGTTCTTAACTGCTGAGCCATCTCTCCAGCCCTAACTTTCTCCTTTTTTATGCTGGCTAGGACCTTAGCCATGGAATGGTGCCACCAGTACTTAGAATGGATCATCTTATGCCAATTGCCTTAATCTAGATGATCCCTCATTGACATGCTCAGAGTCTTGTCTCTTTTGTGATTCTTGATCCTATCAATTTGACAATCAATATTAACCATCACAACTACCAATATGGTAGAATTGCTGGTACCTCGATTACTGAACTGAGGTAATCTTTAGTGAGGATTCATCCCTTACCCACAGGAACTTCAAAAGATGATAGCCTGTTAAAGTAATTTCTCAGAATCAAAAGGAAGCAGTTTAAATAGAGCTCCTTATTCACGGGTTGGAATATACTTAGCATGATATGCTGAGTATTCTTCGCTGTCCCATGTCTCTAGATGCATCCCCAGCACAGCATTGTTCAGCTTTGCATTTTTGGAGGTTCACTATCATTGGTTGTATAACAAGATCCACTGGACCACTGGCTTGGCGTTAGGGTTTGATAATAGCAAATTGGTAGGGCTTGTAGGTTTTGTGTTTCCTTTAAATCAATAGATGCTAAGAGGTTAGAGATTGCATGTTTTCTGTGTATGTATGTATGTATGTATGTATCTATCTATCTATCTATCTAGTCTATCTACTAAATTGTTGATTGGCAGGAGGTTCATAACCATGCTGTGCTTTCATCCCAAAGCAAATTCCAAAGTTTATTTTGAATGGCAACCCAGGGAGAAATGCATTTTCCAACATTTTTACTCATCCCAGAAATATAATTAACTATCCTACTCACCCTGTGCCATTCCTGGTACCAGCAATCACAGGAGCAGTGGAGAACGATGCAGGCAAGCACTTGCCTTGATGGTACTTATAGAATGAAATTTGGTGAGAGTTTGAGTTTCAGAATTCATCAGATGTCTGGGGTCCTTGTTAAAGACTATCTATTTTTGTAGAGCACTGTTAAACTTACAGAGCTTTCTGAAATACAGTTTTCTTATTTCAAATACATATATTAATACCTTAAAAGGTTTTGTGAGAATTAAATGAAATGAGCCAAACAGATAGCTATGAAAGTGCTTGGTGTAGAACAAGAGGTCAGTAATTATTATCTGCAGTGATTGCTGCAGCACACAACCCAAAGTGAAGATGGAAATACATTAATAATTCCAGTCGGTGCCTCTGGCCTCAGTGGAGAAAGTTTAAAGTATCAAGCAGGCCATGTGGAAGAGAATTTGTGCCAAGGAGAGGGACAAATAAAATTCCCAATTAGAAAGTCTCACAACCCCTTTCTGGGGAAGGACAGCCACTTTTCTTTGCAGACGTGGCAGCCCTGTAGGGTGCATATACTCCAGTGGATGTCCCCAACCCTAATTGCATATGTTCAACACTAAATGAACTCAGTGAGCTATTACTATTAGTAATGATTTTAAAAAGACATGAAGTCAGGAGGGAGACAGATCAGTGGATCCTGAAAGGAGTTGTAGGAAGGTGTGTGGGGTAAGAATAAGATCAAAATATATCGTATCCACCCATAAAATATTCAAAGTAAAAATAAAATAATTTTTATAAAAGAAAACTATCTTAAAGGTGTAGGCAATATTGAGTAGGTGTTGGATATGCATAGCTGAAATGGCAATGCCTTTGGTATTTTAAAAATAATTTAGTATTTAATTACATTCAGTATTTTACGAGCACAGCAACTCAGATTTAGGCTAATTATAATATTTGTAAAAAAGCAACAGTTCATAGTGTATAGCTCATAGTGAACACGTTCTGGCTTTGTGATGCTATTTCAAAGAATTCCACTTCTTCCAGCCTATCAGTACTGTTCTTGTGTTGTGGGATACCATGGAGATAGTGTCTCCTATGGTTTGAATTTGCTTTGTCACCTTTGAAACACATGTTAACATTTAACTTATTGTGAGATATCAAGAGGCAGAACCAGGTGGGGACTTTAAGTGGTGATTTAAGGTGGGGGGGTCTCCTTTTATGAATGAACCAATCCATTTATGTATTTAGAAATGTAATGGGTTGATGAACAGCTTTAACAGCAGGTCTTCTATAGAAGCTTCTGTCCTTGTCACTGTACTAAAGCACTTCCCCTTAATGTTATGATTGACCTACTAACTAACAAATAACCCAGTGACACATACTGTATACTACTTATTTGTTTTGGTCCTCTCTCTCTGACACTTACTTTTCCAGTTAGGCCTCTTGAATGAGCTTTTATGTCATAACTGCTGCACTTTATATTTCAGTTGTCTTCCTATATTCTCTGCCCTTGCATTGTAGGTCTGCTTTCTTCAGAAATACATCTGGAGTGCTATTTCCCAAATCAGTATATGCAACTTCTTTATAACTAACAATTCAGCATTATATCACCACCTTCAATTTCCACTCCACACCCATATTTACGTGGCTGTCTTTGCCTGTTGTGTGTTTTCCTGGAGAATTGCATGTTTAACACGTTTGACATAAAAACAAAAATGTTTGATATTTTCACTCTCTAACATGCTCGAAATTTTTCTTTATTCTGTTAATATATCCAAAGTTCCTTAAATTCTTTGCTCATAAGTTGCACAGAAAGTTCCAATCATAGTAACTATCACCCAATATCTTTCAAATACAGTGTCTTCATTGCTGCAGTTTGAAAATCTTCAGATTTCTATTGGGTTCCTTCTAACACTTACCATACTGCCATAATAATTTTTTTGAGAGAAGGTCTCCCTATATATCAGCCTGGACTTGATCTCACAAAAATCTGCCTATCTCTGCCTTATGAGTGGGATCAGTGGCTCACACCACCACACCTGGTCTAATAATTATCCTTTAATACAGCAATATTATCCTGTTTTGAAACATTTTATGGGCTCCCTTTTGTCTTCAAATTAATATCTCAAACTACTTATACAAGAATATATTGGCTTTACTGAACATTTCCCTTAGTTATTATGCCTTTATAACTTATATTTTCTTATCACACAATGCTCAGTTGTTCACTAGATATAGCAACTGGCAAATTGAAATTTTTCAAAAACTTTATCAGTACTCTTGGAAGAATTTTTTTCTCTTCCTACTCTCTTATTTCTTTAAATAACATCATTTTAAAATTTCCCATAAGTTTCTAGACCTAGAAATATTGAATAAAGAGGTAAAACATTAAATAATAACAAATGAAATAGAAGCAGTAATTAAAATTCTCCCAACTAAAAAGAGTCCAGGGCAAGACCAATACAGTACAGAATTCTACCAGAACTTCGAAGAAATAATACCAATACTCTTCATTCCATACATTAGAAAAGGAAAACTCCAATTGTTTTTATGAATTCAATATTACCATGATGCCAAAATCAGACAAAGATTCAACAACAATAAAACCCTATAGACCAATCTCTCTGAAAAATATAGACACAAAAATTCTCAACTAAACACTTGCAAACCAAGTGCAAGAACACATCAGAAAGAGGATCTGTCATAATTAAATCAGCTTTATCTCAGAGACACAAAGATATTTCAACAAACATAAATTTAAAAAATGCATCACAAAAAGAAAGAAAACCAAGGTTAGGAGTCACATGACAATCTCATAAGATGTAGAGAAGACCTTTAACAAAATCCAACATCACTTCACGATAAAAGTCATGGAGAATCTAAGGATACAAGGGAAATAGCATATTAAAGGCAATATATAACAAGCCGACAGCCAACATCCTACAAACTGGAGGAAAAACTCAAAGTATTTCCACGAAATCAGGAACAAGTCAAGGATGTCCACATCTCAATTTCTGTTCAATACAGTGAGTGAAGTTTTAGCTAGCTAAATAAAATAAATGAAGGAGATAAAGGGGATACAAATCAGAAGGAAGAAGTAAAAGTATCCTTCCTTGCAGATGAAGTGATTTTACACATAAAACAACCCAAAGATTCCACTAGAAAACTCCTTGAGTTGACAAACACATTCAGCAAAGCAGCAGGTTAGAAAACAAAGAAAGTCCAGTAGCCATCACCCTATATAACAACAAAGGCACTGAGAAAGAAATCATGGAAACAATACCATTGATTATAACCTCAAAAAGTATCATGAAATAAATCTAACCAAGGAAGTGGAAGATTTGTGTCATAATAACTTTACAACATTGAAGAAAGAAGCTGAAGAAAACAGAAGATGATTATAGATCAGTAGGATTAATATTGTAAAAATGACCATTTTACCAAAAGAAATCTACAAATTCAATGTAATAACAATTAAAATTCCAACACAAATCATCACAGAAATTTTAATAAGCTCAAATATCACATAAAAACACACATACAAAGCTATTATCATTGCTCTTAGAAATAAACTT
Source organism: Nannospalax galili (assembly GCF_000622305.1). NCBI lineage: Eukaryota > Metazoa > Chordata > Mammalia > Rodentia > Spalacidae > Nannospalax > Nannospalax galili. Next base: position 996,683 of record NW_008333879.1, read on the forward strand.
TATGGCAAGGCTCTGTTGCTGAAAACACTACATAGGTGAGTCATAGAACAAACATAGAGAAATCAAGCTGGTACTGACTTCAAAGTTTCATCCCCACTGTCTACTTTTCATAGAGCTGGAACATGCTATGCATGCTACCAGAAGAGTAATATCAACCTTACCCAGCTCCGAACTCTGTGAGCTATAACAACAACTGGCCTATCAGAACATCGCTACTGGTACAATAGTGGTATGACTATTATGTGAGTAACCAAGCACTTTCTGGTTGGATTTAAGACCCGCTTAACAAAATGGAGCTCATCCCTGACAGTGTTATCAGGCCCAAGAATCTGCAGCCAGACAGGTCACAGGATATAGGGGGAGAAACTTCCATTATTATTCTGCAATGGACATAGTTTTAAACCAACTCCTAATGACTCACTGTTAAACCCGTACATTAGTGTATAGATGATGATTAATACAGAAAACCACAGGTGCTCAATGTGCTGGGAATAATAGACTATAGAACTATGTCATACCCTCTTCTCCCAGTGTTTAGGGATCATTGCAGAAGAGGGGGTAGAAAGATTGTTAAGAGCCAGAAGAGGTGGATGAATACAAGGAAACTACATTTTCTGGACATAGCAGGGCAGTTGCACATAGAAACCCCCTTCTCTTGTGACACCATGCACCAGAATCTATGGAAGCTCAAGCCAAACAGATTCCTATGAAGTGGGGCAGCTGGGCAGGAAGTCCCAGCCTTAGCACAGGAACTATTGGTAATTGATAGCTTCTGGGAGAGGGAGAGTCAGTGTTCCTTAAGGTGTGATAAGTTGTCCAGGTCCCATCGGATGGACTTGTACTGAAGAGCATTTGAAGAACACAAATTATACTTGATAGGCCTTAAAAAATAATATAGTGCATAAAATTGTGTGTGTGGGGGTGATAATACAGGGGTGGAAACGGAGGTGGCGTCTAAATGTGATCAAAATACGTTGTATGACATTCTCAAATTTCAACAGAAATATTAAAATAAATGAAATTTCTCAGAGTACAGTTTGTTGTTATATCTTTTTTCATTTCTAGAAAGCACGTATCTCTGTGCCTAGCAAGTGCCTGCTGTGTTAAAGGAGGCAGTAGTATAAAGAATGAGTGAGCAATGGAATGTAGAGGCTGATGATAACGTTTCGCTGTTCCCATGCAGGTTTTATCGACTCATCAATTTGGTATGTCACATCCATAGCCTTAGTTTCCTTTGACAGAAAATACCGGAAACAAGGATTTATAATGAAGCACAACTCTTGTTTGCTTTGTTCAGATGGAGAAAGCCAAAGCAATGATCAGGGGGTCAGTAGGTATAGTAATCCCATGTGATGGGATGAAGCATGCTCAGCCAGGTAGGCAAGGTGGCTGAGTTGTTCACCTCAAAACCAAGGGTGGGCTCCCTCTCCGATCCTCAGTCCCCTTTGATCAGGGGCTTCTGTTTCCTCTGCATGATGCTTCTGATGTAGCTAAAATGTCAAAAATATTAAATGAAGTAATTACTTCACCATGCCTTCTATATGATAATAAACTAAATCAGCTGATCTGAACTTTAAATTGTCATTTCTTGGTTTTTTTTTCTGATTTGTTTTCCAGAGAAAGTATTCTACAAAAAAAAAAAAAAAAAAAAGTATTGCTATGCACCCACAGCCTGTCTAGCCTCGCTAGGTTTTCATAGATGGATGACAAATGGCTGTGAACAAAGATAGCTTCCTCCATCGTAACCTTGACCTATGAAGGCCAAGAAATGTATTGTTCATTTAATGAAATTCATTTTGCTGTCATATTAGTTATGCTTGAAAATTTTATATCCAATAGATATTTTCAGGGACATGCTGTTCCAGCAACAGTGAGCATGCTAATATAGATAGATATTAGAATCGTAGAACAAATTTCAACCAGCTTAGAAAATGCAGCAATAAGGGGAAAAGAATGAAGGAAGGAAAAAGAGAAGAGAAAGGGGATGCTGGGAAAAAGGGGCTGGACACACAGACACAGACAGGAGGAGGAAAGGACCAGAGAGGAGAGGAGACGATGAGTGTTCACAGTACTTTATTGTATTTTTCTTTTGTGCTGCTGGGGATTGAATATGTGGTATTCTATATGCTAGGCAATTACTGTACCACTGCACATTACCAGCTCTGATTATTATTTTTACTTTTAAGAATAGCTTGAGATTGTCAACTAATATAACAAATTGCCTTATTTTAAAGTCTTGGGAGAATATTGACTCTTTTCTATATTCACAGGTCAAGACCTAAGAAGAGCCTAAGGTAGTTACTCAGTTACAAACTAATAATTTAGTTTATCAAAATATCATAAACACTAAGAGAGGGCAGAAGATTCAGGTTAGACAGAGAACTTGATTACTCAGTACAACAGGCAGCTAGAAGTTCATGTTTACTTTAGTTTTGCTGTCTGTCTTCTCTTACCCTCATAGAGAGCATGGAAGTGGACCAAGGTCAGTGCAGTGCACACTGAGGCTTCATCTAGTGACTGAAAAAGCTTGAGTTCAGTGACTCCTCAGCCCCAAGGAATGCTGCAGATCTTTCTATACTTTTCTCTGGTGGGAGTTATCATCTGTATTGTCTTTAGAAAATCTGTTGTGTTTCCTAGAGAAAACACTATCTTTGTCTTCAAGGTCATTTGCTGAACAGATATCTTTTAAAATGATAAGCATAACCTATATGGGGGTTTAAATAATTGTTTTTTGAAGTCTTAAAGTTTTACAGTTGTAAAACGTTGCTCAAAATAAGAGTTTTAGTGCATACTAATTAAAGTTAAGGTAGATTATAAATATCTATATTCGTCTGTCTTGTCCTGGAATATCTTCAAGATACATGTTATAGTAATGTATGTCATGTGATGCCCCTAAATTTACATAATAATATTTTAGGCATTACTGTGCTCAATCATATGTTTGGTCAATGACAGTGAAGCTAAATATTCCAAGTTTGTAGACAATAGATCATGTCTATAATTTTTATGACAAACGCATATACGAACATAGTATAATTGGAATTGGAAATAAAGTCAGAATTGGATTATGATGTGTGTGTGTGTGTGTGTGTGTGCATGCTCTTTTATAGGTCAGTGCAAAGCAAATATAAACTATCTGCATATTGACTTTCTGGAATGCTTTTTAATCAGCATTATTAAAATTGTAGCACAACAGAATAAGGGTGTGAAAATGAACTTGAAATAAAAATAAAAGCACTGGATTTAGCAATAATTTTACCCAAGAAGTAAAGAATAAAATAATAGAAGTAGCTAAAATCTTCTCCCTATATACTGAATGCCAAAGAGAAGTCCCGCTGGCTGGTGGCGTTTTCCGTGGAAGTTTCTGAGCATCTTACGGTTAAATTCACCCTTGTGAATTTCCTTACCATCCTTGCAATTAATAAAAATCAATCATGAATCAAAGGCTAGTAGAGTATTAATGTTGGGAAGGCTCCCAAAGAATCATGCAGTGTGTCAAATCCAAACATTAGCATCTGTGCATTTGAATCCATGGAGGATCGTAGTAATCAGTGTAAACACAGAAGACAGAAGACACTGCTTCTCTGAGGTATGGTAATTTTCATACTTACAAGTACTAACAATTTTATAGGTGAAGAAAAACTTTGATTATAAAATCTCTAGTTAAATATTACATTTTGCATACTGCCACACAAATCATAAACTTACTATTCTCTTATCTAGACCTGTACATGGCACTAGGAAATATAGGATAAACACTTTTAAATTATTTTTTTCTGTTTTAAGATTTTTTTGAATTCTGATAAGCCATCCTACTTTCTTTGTTAATATATTTTATTTATTATTTTTATTTTATGTCTGTGAGTGTGCTGCCTGCATGTATGTAAGTTTACTCATGTCATGCAATGCCCACGGAGGTCAGAAGACAATGTGGGATCCCTTGGAACTAGAGTTACAGCAAATTTTAGCGGCCATATGGGTGTTGGGAACTGAAAACAGGTTCTCTGTGAGAACACTCAGTGTTCTTAACTGCTGAGCCATCTCTCCGGCCCTGTCATTTTACTTTCTACCAGTCTATCTCTTGGTTAACATGCCTTAGCATGAAGACAATATTAAGTGAGGAAGGGTTATTTACCCATTGAAAGATGAGGAAACTGAACAAAGAGTGGTGAGCGGCCTTTGTTTACTTTTGAGAACACAGTGAAAGACATAATTATTTGACTTAAGAAAGAGTCATAATTTATGGGTACTTTGTAATTTAAATGTCACAACTATTGTACATTAAAAAGAAGAATATGACAGGAAATAAATGGAAAATAGAGAGAATGGGGAATAAAAAACTGTGCTGGTTAGACAGGGGAGGCTGGTGATAGACATGAGTCTAGTCTCTATGTCTACCACAGGTGACTTTTTGAGCAGTGTGAGTTCCGTATGTCTCTTAATTTCTTAAAATCACATTTTTCTCACCCTTAAAATGCTGATGGTAATATGGATTACTGCGAGGATAATAATACTAAAAGTAAAAGTCCAGTAGATCATTGGGCAGATAATAAATTTAATAACATTTATTATAAATTGTATCATTATCCTCCTCGTCGTTATCACATTCCTTATCATGAGAGCATGTTAGATGGCCGCAACTCACCAACCTTGGAGTCAAGGTATGACATGGTTTGCAAAATAGGGTTGGAAGCTCTTATGAGGGATTATAAATTAATCCAAAATAGGGGAAGAGTAGCATTCAGTTGTAGAAGAGAAGAACATAGGAAAAAGTCTGAAATACCTAACAATATTTGAAGAGGTCTGTCAAGGAAAATTGTAAGTTGCTTATATTCATCTGCCTTGCCCCAGAATATCTTAAGGTAGCATGACCTGCCTGGCAGTAGTTCATAAAATCATGAATTTCTGGGCTGGAGAGATGGCTCAGTGGTTAAAGAGCACAGAGTGCTCTTGTCAAGGACCCGGGTTCTCTTCCTAGTACCCATATGGTAGGTAACAACCATCTCCAGTTCCAGGGGATCAATTGACTCTTCTGCCATTTGTGGGCATTGTGTGCATAGATTCACATACATACACACATGCAAAACATTCACACACACAATAAAAATAAATGTAAAATAAAAATAAATACATCCGTTTAAATACATTTCCATTTTTGAAGTACATAATTATGATCATTTGCTTTGAGATTCTTTGAATTGGAAACAAAGATATGTCTCTTTTTAATATGATCACAATTACATAAACTATGATGTAGAATTTAAGAAAACGTTACATTCATAAGTTCTTTATTGGCTTAACCTTGTGGTGACTTGAATTGCTCCTTATGTCCTTCCCTGTTGTTGAGAACCATCCAAATGACACAGGTTCACAAGTTAGGATGCATCAGAGGAATTGTACACTGGTTTACTGGGGTTATAAATAGGCATTGTCATTGCCCGTAAAACTTCAATGGTATCAAAAGTATCTTACCACTTATCTATGCCTTCTGTGGGTACTCAGGTAAAGCCTTGGCAATTACATAGTCAGACACTGTTAGAGAGAGATTAGAGCTCAGGAAAGGAAGCAACATCTTGTCATATGACTATATGTATCTCATCATCTACACAGACTACTATAAATGACTCCAAAATTTTTTACCAATCATATCAATAATAAGAAGTTTGGAAAGCACATCCTTTCATAATTTTATTTGAATCCAACAATAATAGTACTGAGTATTAGTCAATAGTACTTACTTTATATTGAGGGTTATGGTGGACTCTTAACATCAATTCTTCATCTAATCTTTATGGAAAAATATGAGGTAGATAGTGTCAATGTATTGATTTTTCAGATAAGAAAACTCTATAAAAAGAGAAGGCAAACATTTTTCCTAAATTGTATATCTAGTAAGATATAACCATGAGGCTGGGGGATGGCACAGTTAGTAGAGTGCTTGCTGCATGTGAGGACCTGAGTTCAAAATCCTAGAACTGATGTGAAAGGTTATGCATGGTAGAATTCACCTATAATCCCCGTGCTGGAGAGGTGGAGACCCTGTCTCACTGTGTCTCCGTGGTCAGCCAGTTAAATGAATTAAAGAGATCCAGATTCAGTAAGAGTGCTTGTCTCAAAAAATTAAGTGGTGAGCTACTAAAAAAAGAAACCCAATGAAAACTTCTGGCCTCCACCTACACATATGTGCACACACATGTGCACACACACACATACACACAAACACAAACACAAGCTGCCATGTGGGTGCTGGGAACTGACCTTCCAATCCTCTACAAGAGAAACCAGATTTGTTAACCACAGAGTCATCTCTCTCGCCCCCAAATTCCAATTCTTGATGATTAACAGGTCAGGTGATGGTCCTTCTTAGCTAACTTTTCCAAAATATGGCTCAAGGTCATTTTGGGGACATTGTGAAATGTGGCCTTCCTATGTAGACTGGAAATACTGGCAAACACACTGAATACTTAATTTGAAGCATTAGATGACAGCTTTGACTACGTTAACTTTCTTTAAGCCTCTCACTATACAGTGTTATGCTGAGGGTTAACTGTCAACTTGCTAGAATTTAGAATCACCAGGGAGATGGGCCTCTGATCATGCCTGTAAGAGATTATGCTGACTGCCTTAAGGAAAGTGGGAAGATCTTCCCACTCTAGGTGGCACCACTCCCTGGATAGCATCCTAGGCCATTGAAGTAGGGAAAGAGAAACTGAGCATCTTCATGTATCCATCCATTGTCTTCTGTTGTCTTTTCTTAAGCTGCGGATGCGATATAACCAGATACCTTAAGCTCCTGCCACCTTGATTGTCCTATCATTATGGATTGTACCCTTGAATTATGAGCCAGGATAATCTCCCCACACCCCTTAAATTCCTTTTGCATGGTATTTTATCATATTGTAGGAAAAGAAACTAAGACATACAAGAGAAATCAGAAAATAAGAGCATTAAGAAGCTGACACTGGTTAAAATTTTATAAACATTAGATTTCTTGAATTGTGCTGTGACTATAAATGGACCCAACAATTTTCACACATGCATAATATATGTGCATAATTTAGGTATGAAGATAGAAAATAATCTCATTAGCTAAAGACTATGCTAGGAAAAACTGACTCATGAGATATTCCTCATTTCTATGTAATTTTCCTGCACTCTGTAGCACAGCTTAACATTTAATTTCTGTATTGTATACTTTGTACGTGCATGTGTGGAGTAGCCTCACCCCACTTCTGTGTTTAATAGATGCTGGTAAGTATATTTTATTTATCCAAAACTGTTTTCATTTTTAATAAAGCAGCAATGATTTTAAAATTTCAGGAGGATGGAGGATAAACTGTGGGTAAAGAAGTCTTTTCATGTTAGCGATCCTTCCTCCCCACCCCACCTAAGGCAAGTCTAATTGACCATTTCAGTCTATATCTCCCCTATATTCCTTACGTTTGCTCATCAGAACACTTAAAATATTTTGTTGAATTTCTTTTTGTGTGTATATTACCGCTGGAGGATAAATCCTTTCAGTGCTTAGCTCTAGAAGGTATTTCTGTGCACCGAGCACATCCGGGTCCAGGCATAGCATTGTTTATGTTGTATGCAGCTCAGACAACAGAGTTCTACAGGGATTGTGCATACGTTGAAGCGGGTAGGAAGAACTGTATGTTCAAGTGCAATGTGGGTGGCTTTATACCTAAGTTCAGTTCACAGTTATATATTCTCAGATTTAAAAGTCTTTAATATGAGATGAGGTTGTTGTTGAGTGAAACCAGTGAAGGGACGTGAACAGATGACTCATAACTCAGGATAAAGGTAGGATACTTGGTCTAGATTTCCACTGAAAAGGAGGCAACTGAAATTAAAATATAGGACTACATAAAAATGAGAAAATAAAGCAAGAATAACATGAGTGTTACAAAAACGAGAAAATCCAAGGCAGCTGTTTAAATAAAAACGATCTATATTGAGGAATAGCAGTCTTAGAAGATTAGCATGATTGTTTTTTCACCCACAGCAATACAGAACTATTGAGACAGATTGTAGGAATTCTCTTTTTCTCTGAAAATGTGGTTGCCTTTTAAAAAATAACGATTTAGAGCATCTTTTCTTGCTTGAAACTCATCTTGTTGCTTTCTTTTTATTATAACTGTTTTCTTCTCTGTTGTGCCAGAAATGCAGACAACCAAATATATCGCCTCTGCCTGGTAGAGCTAATTTTTCAATTTACATAAATAAATAACCTGCCAAAACTAATTACTTCTCTTCAAAATCTAAATACATTATTTCTCCTCTTTTCCCGGTCTGTCTTAGTTTAATTATTTTCACATCAGATGTCATTTTATGAGCTGGTTTAGACTAAAAAGGGATAATCGGATGTGTCTTACTGTTTTAATTTGACTAATTAAGATTGCTGCTTTTGTCTGGTTGTCTAGAGGTATCTATTTATAGGCTGTTCATAGTTTGCAATGGTGGGAGGGAGTACAGACAGTAAAAAGCTAAAAGAAGCATGTGTGTTTACTTGTTAAAAGACCACTATCTCCATTCTTTGTACCCACTCAAAAGTGTTCTCTATTGGCTTGAGAACTCCAAGCAAGTCAAGGAAGATAGGTCAAACCTTCAGCCTTATGGTTCGTTTTTTTTTTTTTTTAAATAAAAGAATATCTCAAGTATTGCACCCAAGGTTTCTGCATCCTCTTCATAGTTTGCATTGAGAAAACTGTGAACACAGACCACGATTGCTCCTGAAAAACAGATGTTAGCTGAATAACCACACAATTCACAGATTGTAATTGCCTGGTTGAAAAAGATTATACAGCAGCACCTGGGAAACACATAGGAAGAAAAAGCAGGTGGGGAAATGGAGTCATCTTTGCATCAACAATCTAGTTACTGCATCTGACATAGTTACACTTGTGTCCTTCCAAATGGCTCAAGTTTGGATCTGTAAAGAATGCTATCTTCCCAACTGATCTCAGAAATTTCATATTTTGCCTCATTTATCTTTACTAACTGATTGTATAAAACACATTGACCATCTAGTTTTCTTATCACCAATGGGAAACTAAAATAAAGCGGCTTCATTACCAATCCTAAACAATGCAGGTGATTAGGCTTTGTGTTCTATGACACTAATCCATTTATTACTTGAGTTTTCTAATCACCAGAAAGAGGTAGATATTCTGCTTTTGAAGCTAATGGAGCATGCATACACACACACACACACACACACACACACACACATATACACACACACCACATTTTATTTAAATGCAATGAAAATTAAGTCCAATGGAGGGTAGGTAATACCATTCTAGTAAAAGATTTTAGAAATGAAAATTATATTTAGCCTGATTTCCAAAATCAACACAAAGAAAACTTACCATTTAGGTGGTGTCTTTAAAGTTATAAGAATAGTTAATGTAGAAGTCCAACCAAATGGCGAATTTGCATGGTTTCTTTATATTCAACTTATGAAACAGAATTTAACTAATCACCTGTGTACATTTGTCTTACATGCCTCATTTCTTAGCTTTTATGCATGCAGAACAGTCTTAGTTCTGTTCTTGCAGGCACAGCAGAGAACATTCTTTATGCTAATTCTTGAATCAACATTGACTTTTAGGTGTATGCTAAAAGTTCTTTGTAGTACATTAAACACAGAGTAATGGTAATAGTGCCCACTGAGTAGCTATTACAGAAGAAACCTCAATCTTGGTGCTTTCTTGGTATATTCTCATTAAAACCTCAGAGAAATATAAAATGTAATATTGTTACTCTCATAGACTCACACATGGACTTCCTAATACTTGAGGAAGATAGATGATTTGATCAGATTCACAGATTTAGTAAATCGTGGATTCAGGACCTGATCTGACATGACAGTAACAGTATCTAAGGCTTAAAATCCCACCTCTGCCCAACAGCCTTCCTTCCTGTATGGTGGTACCCAGACCCAGAGATAGAAATTGTTATCACAATTGCACAATAGAACTTGACCAACCAAACACAGTACTCCTTCCTGAAGAGCTGGAGACAGTGCAATACTTGTCATGTAGGCTTTGTGATTAGATACAGTGACTTTCTGCCTAGGTGCTTTGTGACTTTTCTTCCTTATTCATTCTTGCATGTCAAGGAACATGAATAAAATAAAGTGGGAAAAGGGTTAAGTCTTTTATTTTCAGTGTCTTGATGTTTCCACCTTTCCACTTTAAACTTTTTTTTTTTTTTTTGGTCTTTTTGAGACAGGGGACCCTGTAGCTCCAGCTGTCCTGGAACTCACTATGTAGACCAGGCTGGCTTTGAACTCACAGAGATCCGTCTACCTCTGCCTCCCAATGCCGAGATTAAAGGCGTGCACCACCATGTCCAGCCACTTTAAACTTTTTAATTGACAGAACTATGAGTTACTGTCATTTTTGTGAATTTCGGATATTACATGTAACATTTAAAACAGGCTTTCAGGGACTGGAGATATGGCTCAATAGTTAAGAGCACTGGCTGCTCTTGCAGAGGACCCGGGTTTGAATCCCAGCACCCACATGACAACTAACAACTGTCCATAACTCCAGTTCCAGGGGATCTGACAACACTCTCTTCTGTCCTCCATGGGCATTGGATGGTATAGTGCATTTAAATACATGCAGACGATGTACTTATACACATAAAATAAAAATAAAGAAAAATATATTAAAACAGGATTTCATTTTCACATATGGTAACAAGGATTTTCAGCATATGCAATCCTTACTTTGCACTGCTTTACTCCATGTTACGTAGACTCAGTCTTGCTGTGACATCTGGTGTCAAAGAATAGCTAAAAGAAGAGAAAGGTATACAAATTTATAACTGTCCTATAGAGTTATAAAATGTCCAATTGTTAAAGATATTAGTTAATTCATTATTTTAAAATATTTTTAACTGTTTTTTTTAAATTTTGTGTGTATGAGTGTTTTGCCTGTGTGTATATAAGTGCAACTATGTTGTGCAATGACTATGGAAGCCAGAAGAGGGATCAGCTCCCCTGGAACTAGAGTTATAGATAGTTGTTAGCTGTCATGTGGGTGCTGGGAAGCAAACCTTGGTCCTCTGCAAGAGCAGTCAGTGCTCTTAACTACAAACCACCTCCCCAACCCCTAATTAATTCATTATTAAAGAGGGAACCAGGAAATTACAGTGAGTTCAAAAAAGAGGCACATATTGGGGCTAGAGAGTTGGCTCAGTGCTTAGGAACACTGACTGCTCTTGCAGAGGACTTCGGTTTTAGGCAGCCACATGGCAACTAGCAACAATCAGTAAATCCAGTTCCGTAGGATCAGACTTCTTTGTGGACACAGAAGTGCATGGTGCTTTTACATACATGCACGCAAAAAGAAATATTAATATGCAGTGAAGAAATGTTAAATTTACAAATAGAAGAAAACTATCTTTTCCATATTCAGCAAAGTAAAGGGATTTCACGTGAATTTCTGCTAGTGAAAATTCATTTATATGTCTATAGCCAGTATTTTTTGTACCATTATCAGCTATGCATAATTTATGAAGTAGTGAAATAGCCCCAAAGCTGCAAAAAGCTACCACCAGAAAACCAAGAAACAAAGGTGTGCCCTATGTAATGCAGAACATTTTGCTCTGAACAAACTTGAATAGAGACACTCAAAGCTGTCTATCTGCATGTAACAGAGGAGACATGACTGGTTCAGAAATTCCCCAGCAGAGTCTTCTGGCAAGGCATGCACTCTGTATTGCTTGCTTTAAACACAGTTTTAAATGTATGACAAGATATACCAGTTGTGACATAACCAAAGTTTGGAAATAATCCTAAAATAGAGAAGATTGGGGCTAGAGAGATGGCTTGGTGAAAGATGGCACTGGTTGTGCAAGCATAAGGACCTGAGTTCAAATCTCCAGAGCCCATGGACAAGGCTGGGTGTGGCCATGCATACCTGTAAGCTCAGTGCTGTGGGGAGGGAGCAGAAAGGAGCATCACTGTGGTTTTCTGGCCAACAGTGTGGATCTGGGTTCAGTGAGAGACCCTGTCTCAAGAGAGTAAGGCACAAATTGATAGACGAGGACCCTTGACATCTAAGTCTGTCCTCCACACACATATGTACACACATACTACACATGCACTCACATGCGCACAAACACATATGCACACATAAAAGAATAAATAAATAATAAAGAAGCAAAGGAAATATTTAACATCTAGATTGTTATAAGGAATACTTTTGGAGAGGGAAAGTAAAACCATATAATAGAAAATATGCAATAGAAGTAACATGTCAAAATCAGATTTAATACCAATATTAGAAAAGTTGAGGCCTAATGTTATTTCATTTAGAGCATTTTAAATATAGACAAACATAGTCAAAGTCAAAGGAAGTTGGCTATGACTATACAGTTCAACTTCATGCTTTTTTGGTGCATTTACTTGCTGGAGGATATGATTGGTGTTGACTCTCAACTTGATAGAATCTAGAATCACCTGGGTATAGAATCACCTGGGTATAGACACCTCTGGGTGTGTCCGTTGGGGATTATCTTGACTGTATTCATTGGTGTGGGAAGACCCAACTTAACTGTGGCTGTTCCCTGGATCCTGGACCGAAGAAAATGCAGAAAGTGAGCTGAGCACTAGCATTCATTCACTGCTCGCAGTATTGCTACTGAATGCAGTATCACCAGCTGCTTCAACTCTTGGTGCCATGACTTTCCAACCATGACGGACTGCACCTTGAACTGTGATGCAAAAGTAAACCCTTTATCCTTTCAGTTATGTTAGTCAGGGCATTTTATCACAGCAACAGAAAAGAAATAAAGATAGAGGATCATCCAGCTAGTAAGTAAAAGGTCACAGGAGAATGCCTAATGAATAATAGGAACCAGAGGGTAATTTATACAGGATAATATGTGCCTGACTTTTGGGATGCCCAGGAAACCTGACATTAATATATGTCAATCTGGCAGTATCTGAGCATCACATTAGTATGTGATGTACAAAACAATGATTCCCAAGTTGTCTGTTTTGAATACACCACATGAAGCAATAGAGTGTGGCAAAGCTTGAAATCTTTACCTTTGCCCTTTGCCTTCATGTGTAACTTCAAAATGAAGACTTTTAATATGCAAAACAGTTAGCAGGATGCCAGCTCTGAAAGGGAATCTAACATGGATCAAGTTTGATTTAATGCATCTTCCCTTCATAACTGGACTTGTGTTGTCCTATTTATGGACCTCGAATCATCTTTTTTCTCGTCTTCTTGGTAATTTATTAAGAAGGGAATTCAATTAAAAAATATATACATAGTAAAGTTCCAATTCATTCATGTAAACAACATTTATTAGTAAATTTTCCTTATATAGCTGATAATAAATATATTAGGTATATAGATTGATGGAAAGTGAGATCATCGTGTTTAGCTTGTTTTAAGAAGCCACTTGCATTTGCTAAGTGATTTGAACCTTACAGAATCAAGTTTTTAAAAAAATGAAAACATAGCTAATTGGCTTTATTTATGAGATACTGTATACTAATCACACAGATGGGATTATCAACAGTGAAAAAATGTTCCATGCTCCAGTGCCCCACAGAGTGCCTTTTCTTTTGATGTAGTTCAAAGGAGGCATAACTGTGACTACCTCACTCCACCTCACTCTTCCTCTGAAGTTAGTTTCAGAGGTCACTTTTGGATATCAAATCAACTATATTAATATTCTCGAAGTGTATTTTCTTCTTGTTTATGGACAGCGGCCAAAGGAGAGACTCCATCCACATGCACTTAAAGATGTAAATATTTTAACACTTCTCCAGTCTGCAAACATCATCTTAGCTAAAAAGTAGAAGCTTTCAGAGCGTTTTATTTCTCTCTGTGGGTTTCAGTGAAACCCAGCATTACTGTTTAACTACTTCCACCTCCAGAGCATTCCTTACCTCTACAGTCTTCTGCTTCACAGTGTCCCTTTGCATAGTAAATGCCTTATGCATCCACTCAACTCTGCATCTGCATCTGTCCCACCAGATAATGGAGTGAACTGACAAGGGGTGATAGGGTGGAAAATTCTAGATGCGGCTTCAGCAAGACAAGGCAAGGACAAAGCTGCTACACGGGAAACCTCTGACACAAGCTCTTGCTGCATATTGCCCCACACTTCTGTGTCTAATAAGTGGTTTTACCTTTTGCAAGCCATGCAAGTTATCTTTGAATCATATGTGAAATGTTTTACGTACTCTTGCTTTTTTAAAGATGGATTTTATTGTACCTGTCATATGTGAAGATGTATTTTTACTGTTCACCTGTTTGGAGACTATGAGCAAGAAACATTTGCAAAATGAAGTCATAGGTGCTTTGGAGGTATTCAATCTTCAGAATTTCACTCTGGCTTTAAGAAATCTGGCTATTGACTGGACTTATAGATGAAGACCTCACCTTAAATCATAAGATGCAGTTCTTACAATGTCAGTAGGGCAATTGATGCTTGAGGGTACTCCTTAAAGCTTCATAAACTAGTGATATCAAATATTTGCCAAGATTTTATCATCTAGAATTTGGATTATATGACTGCCATAGGTATTAACATCAACCTTATTGGTCTCAGTAGTTATAAAGTATTGCTATTACAATTTTTCTAATTTTCTCCATACAATTCATTGTAGGATAAATGCTGTTTCCCGTGAATACAGACCTTCTTAAAGGGTTTAAGAATCATAAAAGGAAAATTTTGGAATGTGAAAATGTATTTGTCCACGTTCTTCCTTCTGTGATTATACCCTGATAAGGAAATCACATTAGCATTCAGGAACCCACATGGAGAAATTCTTGGGTTTATAAGCTTTCATTGATAAAAGTACTTGAACTTCAATTTAGTTTGCCAAGTTACTGTAAATTTAACTGACTTTACTTTGGGGAATATTTCCTTTATTTGAAAGGAGACAATCATGTTGCTTTCCTCCCATTCTCCTTTTTCCCAGTTGTTTAAGAGGTAATATCAGGGCATATTTAGTTCAATATTTGGGTTGGAGTGTTACTAAAATGAAGCACATTAAATTAGGGAACTAGATTATTGCCCAGTAGAGGGATGGTCTCAAAGTCTGCTTAGCTCAGCATAAACCCTTCCATGTTTCTCATTATACTGGAATTTACCATGTATTATCGGAGGAATAAATTTTCAAAAACGTTATGATAGTTGTACTACTCATGGTTTCCATGATTTTTACATTATGTATTTTAGTCTATGTGCTGCCTAAGTATCATATTAGAATGTCTCCCATAAAAGGATTTGGGGAACACATTCATGCTATTCATAATATTTCTGGGATTTAGGTATGCCCATTTGGTACTGAAAAGTTGACTGGATAATTGAAGGCTCTAAGTAATAGTGATGTTTTTACAAGTGGTTCTGACAGGAAATGGTGAAGGGAAAGAACTGTCTGAGCTGAATCAGCTCAGAATTTATCATAGTTGATTTATTTTCTAAGAGTGAAATTAGAACAGTATAATTTAATTTAACAGCTTCTATCTTATGTGTGGATGTTGTATCTTTGATTTCTAGATAATTAAAAAATTCTTTTTTGCTTTAGTTAACATTACAGAAACTTTCACAAAATGTGCTTTTTTAAAAATTTACTGCTTATTACACTCATTTTCCTTCC
>NW_008333879.1:1013606-1014206 GCF_000622305.1 Nannospalax galili
GATGTGCTGAATTCAGGGACTCCTATCTTGTAAAAATTTATTAAATAGTCACTCAGTTATCTGAATTTCATCTGTTCATTCAGGTAGTGAGTCTCAATGAAGTCATACAAGTGGGAGGAATTTTTGTCGGTAACCAATGTATGTGGTTCCCATAGTGAGTGATTCACACTTCTCCCAAGTGTAACACATACACTATTGCATTCAGCCCATGTTCCCTCCCCTAGGGAGACCAATGATGACAGTATTTTGCAAAGTTCTTCAAAGTTACATCAAGGTACAATATGGACAGGTTAGGGTTGGGGATAAAAGGCAGCAGCTGTAGAATTATAAGTGGATCTGGCAGTTGACTGTGTGGCCTCCACGGCCTGGAAGTAGTTCTGGTGCACTTGCAACTGAGAGGCAATGGTCATGAAGAGCAGGGTAGGGTCACAGAGTGCTGAAGCCCATACCTGGCTGGGCCAGGCTTCTGCTACCTCTAGTGTCCAACCTGGGTGGAGGTAGAACACTGGATTCCTTTCAAGCACTGTTGAAGTCAGAAACGGTAACACTCACTGAAGTGTCCTTTGTATTTATTTATTTGTTTATTTATTTATTTATTTA
>NW_008333879.1:1014364-1016056 GCF_000622305.1 Nannospalax galili
TTGATTTATTTTCTAAGAGTGAAATTATATTAGAACAGTATAATTTAATTTAACAGCTTCTATCTTATGTGTGGATGTTGTATCTTTGATTTCTAGATAATTAAAAAATTCTTTTTTGCTTTAGTTAACATTACAGAAACTTTCACAAAATGTGCTTTTTTAAAAATTTACTGCTTATTACACTCATTTTCCTTCCTGTAAATCCTCAAATTTTCAATGGTCATTATGTCTTTACCATCAGAAAAGCACCCCTAGCCTCTGTGACACTGCAAATCTGTTGTTGACAAATTCCCTCTGCTTTGCACTTCACTTATTTAATCTTTGTATTTGAAGGTTATTTTTCCTGGCTACAGGGTTTTGGATTGTCAGGTTTTAATTGTTATCATCTTTGATGGCTTGAGTTTGACTTTCTTTTAACATTTCAACATTCTGCTCCATTGTCTGTCCTCCTGTTTCTGATGGAAGTCTGTAGTAATTTGCCATCAAGTTCCTGTATATAATGTGATTTTTGCTTTTGGCTAGTCTTAAATTGTCTTTTTGTCTTTAGTTTTCAGCAGCTTGGTGAAGTGGGGATGAACTTATATTATTCATAGCATCATTTTATTTTTTTTAAAAACGTGATATATGAAAAGATAGAAAATTAGACACAAAGCCTTTCCTGCCATGGTTTGTCTTTTTGTATTTACTTTTGCTTCTTTCTAATATTGGCATGAATATGTACAAACGTAATGCTGTCTGCCCCCCATGCTTTTCATACTGAGACTTTTTTTGCATCTTTAAATTCTCTCATTATCAGGCTAATTTGTTACTAATCTTATATTTATTACTAGTTTCTCTGATTTTCATTTAACCTTTATAAACTCATACATGACTTTTTTGTGAGGGGTGGGCACCAAATTTCTATATTTTAAAATATGGTACAAATCAAGCTGTGTGTGGTGGTGCACACCTTTAATCTCAGCACTCAGGAGGCAGAGGCAAGCAGGTCTCTGTGAGTTCAAGGCCATCTTAGTCTAAATAGAGAGTTCCAGGCCAGCTGGGGCTGCAGGGAGACCCAATATATGGTACAAGTTAAAGACCTTAAGTGAACGCTTTGTTACAACTTACAGAAAAAAATAAAGTTAAACCTGGCATGCATGTGCTACCTTGGTCACAAGAGAAGTCACCCAGTGAATTTTCAGTCACCTTAAGGCTGGATTTTGTTTTTCACTGTTTCTCAAGATATATGCTTATCAAGGACATTCTGATGTGCTGAATTCAGGGACTCCTATCTTGTAAAAATTTATTAAATAGTTACTCAGTTATCTGAATTTCATCTGTTCATTCAGGTAGTGAGTCTCAATGAAGTCATACAAGTGGGAGGAATTTTTGTCGGTAACCAATGTATGTGGTTCCCATAGTGAGTGATTCACACTTCTCCCAAGTGTAACACATACACTATTGCATTCAGCCCATGTTCCCTCCCCTAGGGAGACCAATGATGACAGTATTTTGCAAAGTTCTTCAAAGTTACATCAAGGTACGATATGGACAGGTTAGGGTTGGGGATAAAAGGCAGCGGCTGTAGAATTATAAGTGGATCTGGCAGTTGACAGTGTGGCCTCCACGGCCTGGAAGTAGTTCTGGTGCACTTGCAACTGGGAGGCAATGGTCATGAAGAGCAGGGTAGGGTCACAGAGTGCTGAAGCCCAT
>NW_008333879.1:1016100-1055564 GCF_000622305.1 Nannospalax galili
TTGTTTATTTATTTATTTATTTATTTTCTTAATTTTACTAATGCTCGTGTCTTTGGTTTTGTCTTTTCTTTCTCAATTTCCCTTTTCAAGCTTTTCTCCAAATTAAAGCTGCATTGTATTTTGTCTTTAATAAGACAAAATGTGAGTAATGCTATGCACTCTAAGAATTAATGAAAGCATGTATAGATGCGCACATGCTATGGGTGTGCAATTTCACTTGTTTCTGTACTTAAAGCATGCCATTACTCTTCTATTTCTTGCAATCTATACTGTTTGAACCATAAAAATTGATAGTCTTAGACACATCATTTTATGTAGTTTTCATTTGATCTCTTATTTTGTAATTGAAATTAATACTATAAGTACCCCGAATAAGAAACATATATGTATATATAATGTGCATACAGAAAAAAATATACATATAGAAAACATAAAACACATGATATTTGTCTTTTTGAGATTGGCTTAATTCACTTAATGCAATTATCGCCAGTTGCATTGGTTTTCCTGTGAACGGCATGACTTTGTTCTCTGTGGCTGTAAAAACTTCTGGTGTGTCTGTGTGCCACATTCTCTTTGTCCATTCCTGGCGTTGAATGCCTACTTTGGTTCCATAAATTAGCCATTGTGAATAGTGGTGCAATAAACATTAATGTGCCAGTGTCTTTAGAAGTGACATCTTAAGCATGCTATAAAGCTTTATAGAAGGATGCAAAATAAGGGAAGCAAAAGTAAGATGAAAGAAAGGAAAGAAGCAAATTGAAGATGGTATGTCACTTAATCTTGTCACACATCAAAAACTAAACCAACAACAACAAAAAAACAAACAAAAACAAATTAACAGGAAGCCATTCTAAAATCATGTTGCTGGTTTGCTGGATCCTGGATGGCCCCCTATTGACTTGATTATTAATGTGCTAGGAATTATCCTTCATGGGAAGAAAGACAATGTATTTGTCTTCCTAGTTTTTCAAACCTTGGCTTTCCTTAAAGTCTCTCCATGGGGCTCTAAATCCTCTACCCTAAGCAACTACTGGAGTATTCCAGGCTTTTGTGACCCTTGTAAGGACAGACCTGCATCCCAAGCCCCAGCTCCAGCACTTCCTCACGGTGAGAGAGAAGGCCACATCAATACACAATCCTGGCTTCCTGAGGAAGGGAGCACCTGAAACCTTAGGAACTTATGCAACTTGTAAGCAAATCTGGATTTATGACATTATTTGATCTGTGGCTGAGTTCTTAAGCAATTCTTGTGGTCAGAAATCCTATAAGTAGTTGGCATGTTATGATTACAAAGGAACAAAGATACAAAATATTGTATAAATTATGAGGAATATGAATCTAATATCAATGGTGAAATTACAATATATAGTGACCAGACAATATGGTAGTTTTTAAAATTCAGCATATTTTTGTGGTGTTTTTAATAGTCTTCTTTGAATCTGAGTACAGTGATGGAAGATCAGTGTCCCAATTTAGTTGAACTTTTCTGTCATGCCCCACATATCAGACTTAGAGCAAAACATTTTGAGCAACTCTTCACAAGCTCACTTGCTAGCTGAGCATTACGAAGTGACGTCAGTCTCTGTTAAGACACTGTGTAGCTGTTGTTCCTGGACTTGTAGCCCACCAAAGTTATGGGGTAATATGGTTAAGGTCTCCCTAATCTGTAACACGATTTTTATTCACAATAATAATTGGAATAGGCTTAAGAAAGATTTATTTAATGGTAACAGACTAAACAACAAACTATTTGATTAACTTCATGGCTACTAAGAAATGTTTGGGTACATACAATAATATGCATTTCTGATTCTTTTTTAAAAAAAAATCAACAAACACACTAAAAATTGAAATGTCTTTAAAGATCTGATAGAATGAATATAATGCTTGTTAAATATCTTATTTATTACTTTTATTTTATGTGTATGCGTGTAGGTAAGCACACCCGTGTTGTGCAATGCCTGCAGAGGACAGATGAGGCTGTCAGAGTTCCTGGAACTGGAGTTACAGACAGTTGTTAGCTGCCATGTGGGTACTGGGATTCAAATCTATGTCTTCTGTAAGAAGAACCAGTGTTCTTAACCGCTGAGCTATCACTTCAGCCCCAGAATGAATATAATACTTGTAACAAATAGGTATTATTTGAGACAGAAAGGTGTTTAATAATACTTGAAGTTACAGAGCAATATGCAGGAGTCTGTTAAGAGCATTCTAAGTATGTGTTCATAAACTTCATAGTTATAAATAGGCAGATTATCTCTAGACTAATTCTTAGCCTTGGAGAGGATAGTGGGTATCCTGAACTTGACCTACATGTCACAGAGAGGCAGACAGCAAGGTGTCTTCTCCATTGCATGGTTTATTATTCACACATAAAAACATACAGTGGACTATTCACTGCAAACGAAACCAAGGGTCTAAAACCCTATGTCTACATGATGCCACCAATATGTGGAGGCAGGATTCACTCAAAAATTGCAGGTAGAAATAGCAGGAAGCAGGTTGCAAGTCCGACTGCCCAGTGCACAAGCTACTACTTCTGTATCCCCTGGTGGGTTAGGACAGTGAGTGAATCCCAGCTCTGCAGCAGATGCTCCTCAGGGTGAAGTTCCTTATCGCGACCAAGGCTAGCTGATCACCGCATCAGTTGAACTTAGCGACATCAACAGGGGTGTTGGACATTTAACAGTTACCAAGGTCAGAACCAGGCCAGAGGCAGGAGAGTGTGTTGGAAAACAGAGTCCCTGGAAGGGTCCCTTTTAGAGTTTGTGGCTCATGTGCATTGAGATGCATTGGAGACCAGCGTCTGCTGAGCTGCCTGGAGTCTGGGTTTTCATCACCCTTCTGGGGAGCTTCTGAGGCTTACCTTGTCCTTGCAGACTTTGGGGGCTCTGCTTCTCCTATGGCTCCTGATTGGTGTGGTCCCTACTCCTGGGGAGTTCCCAGTTAAGCCCAGATGCTGGCTTCTCCTTGCAGCACGTTATGATCTCAGGACGACGAACAGGAGTACTTACATCTTGTTTTTTATTTACTGTCCTAAGTGTTTGCTATAGTGGGATTAGAAGGCTTGGAAATATATATATGGATCTTATATAATCTTTTATATTACATCTAATTTTATTTTAATGAGCATACATTAAAATATTTTTGTACAATTAAAAATTAAGCGATTCAATTGAACACACAAATACACACACAAAACGAAAAATGAAGAAATATTTGATGTAGTCTAAACAAATTTGATGCAGGGATGCTGGTCACAGTAACAATTCAGATGGTAATCTCTGGGTTCGTCTTCCGGAGCTTTCTTACAGTTCTGCACTGTCATGGAGCCTAACAGGGGTTAACACATTATCTCCTTAGTTAACTAAGTAGAGTTGAAATCTGAATATATTCATTTTATTATCCTAACACAAATCAGACAAAAGCATGTGAAAATCCTCTCAATTTTAAGAGAACAAAACCATGTCTTTGTGTTACTTTTCCGTAGCCCCCTGCTGCTCATGGTTTTCTTTAATGAGACCAAATTTTTTGTTGTTGTTTTATGCCAGATAATGTTTCTATTATCTCACAGTTTTTTATTCTGCCTTTGTTCTCACTGTCCTATCCCACTCTGATCCTGTGGAATAATCTACAATGAGTGTTTTAACTGAACAAACTTCAAAAACAGAGCCCTCCGTGTGAGATCTGAGCCTTCACTGTCAGGCGGTCCCTTGAAGCATTGATTTCCCTGCTTTAATTTCCTTTTATGATATTATTAATGGCTATATGCTTTTCATGTTGTAATTGTGTTTCTTTTGTGCTATTTCTGTTCTAGGAGGCCTCAGATTAGCAAAATGGCTCTTGCCCTGCTTGCTGAATTTCTTTTTCCCTTTATATGCCCATGTCCTTTCATTATCTACACTGCTTTTATTAGCATATCTCTGGATTCTCACCTGTCTGCAGGAGATACTATGCAAGTCAAAGCCTGACTTTCCACTGATCCAAGGCATCTTCATTGGGCGTGTCATTTATTAATTTAGCCGGTACAACTGTGCTTGGTATTCAGTTGTAAGTAGCCTGTCCACAAATCCCTCCCTCTGGTTTCAGTGACACCTGTTTCCTTCTTATGTGTGGTCTGCTGTTACTCTTTTTCTTATTGGATACACACATGTAGATTATGACCCTTGCCAAGGTTAATTATTATGCTCAGACAGTCTCTCCCTGTTGAGGACGCTTCAGTGAAATCGCTGGTTCCCTGAAGTTCATTTTCTTTCAGCAATGCTAATGCTTCATCTTGCTTCTCTTTTTCTTACATTTGTTTTCTCTGAGCTCTGCTTCTTTTTATGCATAAAGATTGATAGCAGGAAAAAAATAGAGCAGGTAAAATGTTACCCTTTCTATGACATACCTTCTCCTACTTCTTTATGTGAAATGTATTTTACAGAATGATATGGTCTTAATCTTGGAGACTTTTCATTAGCCATGAGATCTGTAAAAGAACTGGAATGACTTCTCGCCTGCCCTTTAGTATGTAAAAATATCACCAAGGAAATACTGATGGTCACCTTTATTACTGCTGATACAACAGAAAGCAGAAAGAGAACAGAGACACTTTCAAATGACTGTCATTCCTAGAGACTCTCAGTACTCAGTTTCTTATGCATTGGCGTACTGTGTAGCAAATAAATTCAAATTATAATCCCCCGCAAAAAAACCTTTTACCTTTACTGTGATAGGCATGTAAATGTCTGTAGAGATGTTAATGTCTTAATCCACAGAAGTTATGAACATGTTTCCTTGCTCAGCTAAAAGGACTTTGTAGATGTGATTAGGTTCATGACTTTGAGATGGGGAGATTATTGTGTATTATTTAAGTTAACCCAATGTAGCTATTGAGGTCTTTTGTGGATGGGGAGGGAGCCAAGAAACCAGACTATTAGTGATTTAATGTGAGAGACAATATTTCATTGACTTTGAACATGAAAAGTCTAAGGAAATCAGGAAGTCCCAGAAGCTTGAAAAGGCAAGGGTGGGGTTCTCTTACCAAAACTCCCAGAAAGAAAGCAGCCTGACCAACACCTTGCTTTTGGCCTGGGAAAACCCACTTAAAAAATATTTTATTTATTATTTTTTATTTTATGTGTATGGGTGTACTGCCTGCATGTAGGTAAGTGCACCCATGTCTTGCAATGTCCTTGGAGGACAGAGAGGCTGTCAGATCCCCTGGAACTGGAGTTACGGACAGTTGTTAGCTGCCATGTGGGTGCTGAGATTCGAACCTGGGTCTTCTCTAAGAACAACGATTGTTCTTAACCACTGAGTTATCTCTCCAGCCCCAAGGGAAAACCCATTTTATACTTTAACAATCAGTACTATAATTCATTTGTGTTGCTCTAAGCTAGCAAAACACATAGTGATTTGTCTCAGCAGCAATAGCAAACACATTGTCCAAAAAGGTAGGCTCAATAAATGACTTGATGGTTCAGTAGAAATGCCCACTAAGATCCTAGAGAGTGAAATAGACTCAAATTACTTCTCACTTGCACCTTCTCAAATGAGGCTCATTTCTATTTCAACAACCTAAATGTTGCTCCTCCCTTTTTCCCTTAGGCTTAACTTTCTTCAGTGTCTTCAGCTACTCACCAACTCTGTCAGCTTTTGCTACAATGGCCTAGTCATGTAATATAGACGAATCCCTAGGCATTCCTTTTTCTTTCTTCAGCAGAGTGGAGTCAACGAACCTTGGAAGGTTTTCCTTTTATTGGAGCAATAAATCCTTTCATTGAGATGAAGACTTATTTTTACAACCAATTCCTTTTTTTAATGATACTACAAGCCCTTCACAAGGCCAGTTGCCGGATGAACAACATCTGCATTTTCAAGCATAAAAAGCATTCCGTCAAACAC
Source organism: Nannospalax galili (assembly GCF_000622305.1). NCBI lineage: Eukaryota > Metazoa > Chordata > Mammalia > Rodentia > Spalacidae > Nannospalax > Nannospalax galili. The sequence goes on from NW_008333879.1 coordinate 1,021,993, forward strand.
ATTGATTACTGTAGGAAGAGAGTTTCTTTATTGTCCATTAAAACACGAGTACGTTCAGGAAATAAAGCACCAAGTGCTCTTTATACAGCACTGTTTTTCCAGCTTGGCTGCTTTATAATTTTCCCAAGTGGTTTCAGGCTCACGTCCATCCTGATCTTCTCTGTCATTGATTGTTAGGCTATTTAAGTTTGCTTCATGACATCCTAGAAAATATACTATTAACCTAAGAAACAGCTTGCTGCTGTGTTGTTTCTATCATGACCAGAATACTACAGTTTCATTTGCTGTGTGGTTGGGTACATTTTCAATCCAAGCTATATCTTCATGTTGTATAATTTTCTTTCTCATTTCATTCCAGACTATTAATACAATCTATCATTCTCTTTAAGAAGGTTAATTGGAAATTAATTGAATGGCCCCCGTGTATATATAAATAAGCTAAGGTTATGGTGATTATGTTTTTAACAGCTCTATCTATGGTCTCTGCCTTCAAAATGCTTACTAGTGCCATATATAGACACACATGTGACAATTACTATTTTATCATATTATGTTCACAAACATTTTTTAAAAGCTGTAGTTTAATTCATTAAGAAACACATCATTCTCATTCATTGGCTTTGTTCATCTCTCTCTAAATAAACTAGATATGTCCCTAAAATTTTCTGCTTTGAACAACTTTTCCTTTGATTCATGCTTTCTTAATTGTGGCATTTACATAGATATCTATATTTGCTTATTTCCAGGACCACTGAAGCACAAGTTTGAACACAAATACAACATTCAACAAATTCATCTCTTTCTAGTAGCTTTCTTGCTTTTATTAATTGATGATGTCATTTTACCCTAAGATTTAAGCTTAAAGATTCAGTTTTTCAAGAATGATATTTCATCTCTTTAATACAGAATAGATAAATAAAATCAAAATGGCCAAGTAAATTTAAATTTCAAATAAGCAGAAAACAATAATTTAGTATAAATATACTATGTGAGACTTACTGCAGTTTTTTTCATTCTGTCTGGCAGTGCTAGGCCAGCAGGCCTTAAGCTTCATGCATTAGAATCACCTGGAAAGCCGCAACTTTCTAACTCACTATGTCTGGCAGTGTTTTAATTCAAACATATTAAAAATTGGTTTGGAGTTCTAGCAAATTTCTAGTCAATGCTAAGACTCAGCACTTTGAAAATTCCCAAGCAAATTTCATTCACCTGATTGCTGGCTGTGGCTGTCCTCATATGAGAATAAACTGGGGAACTTTTAATACTATTCAAATACCTGATCCTAAACCCCATGCTCTTCTGGTAACTCAGCTGGAATATTGCTAAGGCTTGGGGTTGCTATAAAGCTTCCAAGGTGGTATTAAATCATAGATAGGGTTCATTGTAATTGGTTGTACTGGACCTTTGTCTATTTTAGTGGAAAGTATCTAACTTACAGATTATTCAGGCCTTATGACTTCCGCTACTCTTAATTAGTTTCCCAACAGTTTCTTTGGTCTTCATAGCTTTGCCATCTAATTTTTATTTCACTCAGGCACACACAAAGTTTTCTGAAACCTGACTATTTTTATTATTGTATTATTAGTAGTATTATTTTTAAATTTAAATTTTTAATTTTTTGGATTTTTGAGACAGGGTCTCCCTGTAGTCCCAGATAGCCTGGAACTCACTTTGTAGACCAGGTTGGCCTATATTTCACAGAGATCCATCTGGCTCTGCCTCATGGATGATGGGGTTAAAGGCATAAGGCACCATGCCTGATTCAGATTGTGGTTTTTAAATGTCTTCAATTTCACCCCTTGACAATTGAATAAATATGCACTTCTTATTTTGACATTCAAGATTTTGGCACATTGGGTTTCTAGCCTATGTTGATATCTCTTTAGGGATTTCCTTCCCTCAAACTTGATCCCCTAGAGAAGCTAAGCTCCACACATTTTCCTTTCACCCTGTCTTCCATGTATTCATTGTGCTTCTATCCAGCCACCTTTTCTTTCTTTTCTTCCTTTCAAGTAAACGACATTATCTTTAGTTATGGCCCCTGCTTCTCTCCTTCCTTCTGAATTTGGAAATACTATTTCCTCATGTGAGAAACAACGATCTTCACCTCATAACAAGAGCACTGGCTACTCAGAGTAGTGAAAGCAAGGCAGTTTATTTTATAACTCTACAAAGTCAGAGTTGGTTTCAGTCCAAAAGGATGGTTGTGCCGATTGCTGAGAAGTTTAAACCCTAAGCCAGAAAAACCCCTTCCTCACTTTTCTCTTTGGCTGAGTAATCAGAGGGGTACAGTCCTACACATCATCCAGGACTTGTCTCTCTGTCTGTAACATTTGTCTAGTTCTCAACAAAACCATGCATGAACTCATCCCTGCTTTTTATATCCTGTTTATTCTACTCTGTTTACATTTTATCAGGTTTAGGAACCCAAGGTTAAACAGGTCACAGGACATAGGGGAAAACATAATACTATTTTTCTACTAAATAGTTATTATGATAAATTGACTCTTAGTGAGTTATTGTTATACCCAGTGTTGGTTCTTTGAAAAGATTAACAAGATTGTCAGATCTTTTGCCAAATTAACCATAAGAAATAGACACAAATAAACAAAGTCAGAGATGAAAAGGGAGACATTACAACAGCCCCAGAGGAAATTTAGAAAATCATAAGAATATATGTTACAGATCTATATTCCAGGGGATAGATGGCTCAGTGGTCAAGGGCACGTCTGCTCTTGCAGACAATCTGAGTTTGGTTCCCAGCACAGACATGGTGACTATCAACCATCTGTAACTCCAGCTCCAGGAGATCTGATGCCCTCTTCTGATCTCTATGGGTATCTCACAACATGGGTACACTTATATAGATGAAGGCAATACACTCATATACATAAAATAACAAAATATAAAAATCTATAAAAATTTTTAAAAAATCTATATTTCAATAAACCAGAAAATCTAAATGAAATGGATAGTTTTCCTCATACATATAGCCTTCCAAAACTAGAAATGGATAGTTTTCCTCATACATATAGCCTTCCAAAACTAAATCAAAATGTCATAAATAATCTAAACAGACCCATAACAACTAATGACAAAGAGCAACTAAAATTTTCATGACCAGGTGGATAGAGCACAGAACTCTACTAAACCATCAAAGAAGAACTAATACCAATCCTCTTCAAATTATGTGAAATAGAAAATGAGTGATCACTCTCAAATACTTTCTGTGAAGCCAGTATCACTCTAATAACAAAACCATGAAAAGACTGAACATAAAAATAAAATTATAGACCAATTTCTCTGATGAGCATTGATGAAAATATTCTGAATAGTCACAAACTGAATGTAAAAACATATCAAAAATATTATTTGCCATGATCAAGTGGGCTTCATCTCAGAGATGCATGGATGGTTCAACATATGCGAAACAAGAAATATAATCCATCGCATGGTCATGCATTAGGTGCAAAACAGTCCTTTGACAAAATCCAACATCCTTTCATGATAAAAGTCAGAGAACCCAGGCATACAGGGGAGATATCTCAATATAATAAAGGCAATATACCACAAGCTCACAGTCAACATCATAATAAATCAAGAAACACTGAAATCATTCTCCTTCAAATCAGGAACAAGATTAAGAAGTTCACTGCCTCCATTCCTGTTCAACATAGCCCTTGAAATCCTAGCTAGAGCAATAGGACAAATAAAGGAGATAAAAGGGATGCAAATTGGAAAGGAAGATGTTAGAGTATCTTTATTTGCAGATATGATTCTATACATAAAATATCCTAAGGACTCCACCAGAAAACTCCCAGAGATAATAAATACTTTTAGAAAAGTAGCAGTATATAAAATTAGCAGTCAAAAATCAGTAGCCTTTCTATACATCAAAACCAAATGTATTCAGAAACATGTCTTGGAAATGTTTTCAATACCCATAAAATATCTATCTTGGAATAAATTTAGCAAAGGAAGCAAAGGACCTGTACAATAAAAACTTTAAGACATTGAAGAAAGAAATTGAAGAAAATACCAGAAGATGGAAAGACCTCCAATGCTCACGAACTGGTAGGATTCATATTCTGAAAATCGTCATCCTACAAAAGCAATCTATAAAGTCAATGCATAAACCCATTTAAATTATAACACCATTAGTGACAGACATTTTTTAAAAATCACCTCAAATTTCATATTGATACACAAAACACCCAGAATAAGCAATATAATCCTGAACAATCAAAGAACTGGAAGCATTACCATCCCTGAAGTCAAATTATACTACAGTGCTATAGTAATAAAAACTGTGTAGTGTATCATGTTTGTTTTTTAAGTTTATCAAGTGCATGACCTTGCAGGCAAACTTGCTGATAGTACTTTTCTACCCTAAATTTCTAGTTTGTGGCAGGGTAGCTTAGCAGAATTTGGGTGCAGGTGAATAGCTAGACCAGCAGGCATTAGCAGGAGTCTGGTGTTTCCTATTCATTTGTAGCTGTACCTAAACACCTTAGAAAAATGAACCATCAGATGTTATTTCTTACACTCAAAGCCAGTTTTTTCTTATGATTGTTTTTATTGAATTTTTGTGTATTTCATACAGAATATCACAAACAATCTAAATCATCTTTATACCATGGTCCCACCTGCACTCTCCCATATCCCCCCTACTGGAACCCATATACTCTGTCATCATGTTAAGGCCCACTGTGTCATCAGTGTCTCTAGATATTCCCCAGTGCAAGTGCATCCACTGAGGTCTAGTCAGCCTATCTAGTGTCCCTTGTTTTAGGAATATCAGTTCTTCCTCACCTAGCAGTAATCAGTTGCCAATATTTCTTCAGCTAAGATTGGGAGTGCTGTTCATTTCCCCTGTTCTGTGCTGGATTTTTGTCTGCCTGACTTTGCATGGGACTTGTGTATGCTGACACCATTGCCATAGAATCATATGAGCAGGGTCTCAGGAACTTGTAGGGCTCTGTTTCCTTATGGTCATGCATCTCCTTCCTGGCTCTTACAATCTTTCCGTCCCTGCTTCCTTCATGGTCCCTGAGCCCCGTGTAGGTGAAGTTTAACGTAGGAGTCCTGTCCAAGAACCAGCATTCTGCAGACTCGTAATCTCAAAGTTTTGGCTATTTGTTACCTTTTGTGTTCCTGGTACTCCACTGCAAGAGCCCATTTTCCCAACCTTCAACTTTGAAGATATTATTTAGAGAATTTTCGTAAGAAAGGCTAGACTTCTGTGATTAGTTACTTTTTCAAACATTGCTGTGATCAAATACTGGAGAGGAAACAGTTTTATGGAGGAAGGGTATATATTGTGGCTTACAGTTCAAGGCGATGCAGCCCACGGGTGCAGGAGCAATTGGGCACACTATATCCACAGTCAGGAAGCAGAGCTCAGTGCTGGAGCTCCACTCACTGTTTCCTTTTTATTCAGTCCAGGACCATAGCCCATGGGATGGTGCAGCCCACATACCGAAGGAGTCTTCCTGCTTCATTTAAAGCTTCCTAAACACCTTCATGAATGTATTCAGAAGTGTGTTTCCATGGTTATTCTAAATCCAAATTGGCAATAAAGTTTAGCTGCATTTCTGAATAATTGGTTTATAGGGATCTCTGAAAAGAAAAGAGTTTAGCAATAAGCTTTAATTTTGTTTTATATTATGAATTTCAATTAATTTATGTAATTAATTTTTCAGTTTTCATTTGTAATTTTGTGTTTGGTTCCTTAAAAGGCTGAGCATATTGAATGACAAATAGTACACATGTTTCTTTATTTAATACATATAGGTGTGTATCTAATAATTTACAGAAATCAAGTTGATTTTTTGATGGTTTAGTAATTGGTATCATGTCTATTAAATCGATATGTTGTTTATTATATCTTTTTAATTAGTGAATTATATGTAATATATTATATGAAATCTGCTTTGTGTATTTTAACTGCTATCTAATAAATAATTTGCTACATAAACTAAGGAACAGAGCATGCTAAAAATGAAACACCTGTGAAATATAAATGAAAGAAAGAGAACGGCTACAAATGATCACACTGGGCTTCTCAGCACACTCCCTTCTTGAGTGTGCTTTTCATTTCTTTTTCAAAAAAAATTTATTTTTAAATTATTTTATGTGTATGAGTTTGAGTGCAACCATGTGTGCAATGTCACAGAGGCTGGAAGAGGGCATCAGATTCCCTGTAACTGGAGTTACATATGGGTGCTGGGAACAAAACCCGGATCCTTTGCCAGAGCAGCTGGTGCTCTTAACTGCTGAGCCATCTCTTGAGCCTGGGTATTCCTTTCTTAATAAGCTGTCTCTGTTTCTATTTGATGCTTTTGTTAAAAGGCATAACTTTTTCCCATTTCGCCTCACGGCAGCTGCTAAGATTTTTTATTAGATTTTCTTTTCATCTCTAATAAAATTGTCCTTGAGCTTCCTTCTGTGTCTATTTCTAAATTCTTTTAGGAACTGGGCCCCCAACACCGGACTGACTAACTCTTAGGCCCTAGGGGAGAACCTAGTACTATTATGTGCTAAACTGCAGTAGGGCACCTCATTTTTCCTAGGAACAAAAGGATGGCTTGCCCACTCTCGTGCTGGAAAATTATCTTCTAAACTTTGTTGCTTTATCCACCTGCTTGAGTTTCTTCATTCTTTTTCTGAAAAGCTGATTACATCCTACCATTCTAAGACCAATCTTAATTCCTTTCAAACTGGTTGTATCAGTTTTCACCCTCTGAAAATGATGACTAGGAAGGAATGTTTATTTTTTTATGTTAATTTGAGGTCATTTTAAGGAAGACGTGTAGGTTTACTTTACTGTAGGAAACTTGTTGGAGGCATCCATCCTGGCTGCATTTTGCTATGTTCACTGTGGCTGATTACATTATCTCTCTGAACCTTGGCTATCTTTTACTTATCAACTTATAATAGTTGATTTTATTTCTATTCTGTTTCGAAGAAGGCAGGACTTAGTCACCTTTAGATGACGCATTTACTTAACAATACTGTTCATACACAGGAGAGGTTCAATACATTTTTGGCAAATGACCATGGGGTTGCATACAGACAAGTGAAGCATGTCTACAAGGAGATGGAAAGGCAAGAACAGTGATAACGATCACTGTGAGTTCCTGAGGTATTCTTCCAAATACTGCTATTTTATTTGTGGGAAATTTATTTTAAGACTATTTGAGTTTGAAAAGTGCAAGTTATATGTTTGTTTGTGTAAGTGAACTAATTTCCAGTCTAGGATAAGTTTCCAGGTACAGTTCTTTTCTCAGGAATTAACACTTCAGAGGGGGCTAATGGGTATATCATAGGAAGCTCCTTCATCAGGAATCGACAACTTTTGAGGTGGTAACTTGGTACTCTTAAATGGAATTTTACACAAGAGACTTTGTTTATGATTAGCATAAGAAGTGTTAGAAATAGTTTTCCATTGAAGAAATAAAAGTGTTAATCATGGGGTGATGCTTAGGAAGTATGTTATCCCCTGTGGGTTTAAATAAATTGTGAAATTCAGTCAGCTTGAGAGTAGGAAAATACCAGTGCAGCTTTCTGGGTCCTGTGACTCTCTGCCTCATGCTGAACCACAGGCTGGCTGGTATGCCACCAGACTCTCATGAAATTGCCTCCCGAGACCCTCTCTCTTCATAGCCTAGAACAACTTGCCTTTGTCTGTTCTTGTTCATAAGCACTTCTGGTGCTTTGGTTTAGCATAATCTTCGGTAGTAAAGTAGTAAGAAAGTGGAGGACAGCAATTCTCACTTTTCAGTGGTTATAGATTATTAAAGTAAAACAGATGCAGAAAAAAATTCAATGAAGATGAAAATTACATTGAACAAATTTCGATAGAAATCAGTCACAGACTTCCAGATCTTCACACAGTAGAGGTGAAATGGGATGCACTTAATTTACTCAGCATCCTGTGTCCTACATGTGAAGGGAATCTCAGGGATGGAGAGCTGGCTCAGCAGTTAAGGGCACATACTGAACTTGCAGAAGACTCAAGCTTGGCTCCGAGTATCAACTTTGGGCAGCTCACAACCACCTGTAACTTCAATTCCTAGGGATCTGATGTCCTCTTCTGGCCTCTATGGGCCCCTGCACTCACATCCACATACCTCCCCTTCACATATCCATAATTAAAAAAAGTATAAGTATTGTAGGGCAGCTCACCCCTGTTAGGATAGCTCATCATCTTACCCACCCTAAGGTAAGAGATGGCTTTCAACCTAAATTGCAATGTTAGGAAAATGTAATCTGACAAGCTAGTTAAGAGTGGCCTACTCATTAAAGAACATATAAAGCATTCATATTGGACAAATGTTATAAGCTCTTGGAGATTATTTCCCAGAATTTCACCAGAAGCCTGCCTTTGAAAGATGCAGTTTAAGATTTGAGCACATTAAGCCTGCTTAATTAACTTTTTTTCCTAACTAAAAATCAAACTTTCTACCATATGAGGAAGAAGAAAAAGCTATCCTGCCATTAAAATGAACTACTTTTTTTATGATATACAGGATTCTGCATTGGTATTGTTTACCTATAATTTAAAGAGTTATAAAATAAATTGGATGGAAATAGAATCAGATAACATCAAAGGGTGAAAAACAGACCCTACATATATTGAAGTTCAACTTTGCCCCTACAGCTTATTGCAAGCCTCTTAACTTTAGATCATCTACAGTCAACATCTCTTGCAGAATTTTGTTGGTATATGTGGGCACTAGTCTGTGCTTCTGCATTAAGTACTATGGAATGACATCAGTGTTAGTGTAGCAGAGATGATGCCCTGAGAAAGTTTATGGTCCTGCTTACATCAGAAAAGAAAAATTAATTCACAAACCAGTATTTGTGATGTATGACTAATCCTCTCTGGATCTGTCACAGGTATTTTAGGAAATGAATGTAAGAAAAAGCAAAAATAACTTTCAGACTTTAGTAGCAATCTAGACTAAAGTTTGAAACAGCTTGAGTCTCACTTTTCTTTATGGAGGCAGTATATTCAGGTAAATTCAATGTATGAGCCATCTTGACTTTTGGCTTCCTGTAGTCTGAACATGCACATAGCTTTGGCTTATTAATTTAGTCCAGTGAAGACAAACCTTTGCTCCTTGGGCCCTGAAGACCATTTGAAGATCTCCACAGCAATGATTATCTCTGGTCAGGTCATGCACAGTAATTTGGGGTTTGATTCCAATTCAAAAAATTATAGATTTTCAGCCTTATTTTTTCTTGTAATTTCATGTAACATTTACCACCAAAAGCATTTCATATAATAAAAGGTCTTTGTAGCTCTCACCGATTGTTTCTTCAGGTGAGAGAAAACCCTCTCACTCTAGCTGTCTCTTTTCAATGACTTTTAACTTATTAAGGCAGCCTTAACTTGCATGCTTCTTTATCTATTAGAAGTTTTTTCTTACATGTTTAAAGGTTGTTCTTACAGGCTTCGATGGGAAATAATTATGTGCAATATCAGATATCTTTTAATCTAAAAATATAATACAAGTGTGATGATTAATCTTGATTGTGACCCTTACTGGACCGAGAGACACACCTAGGAGATTCATAAAGCATATCTCTGGGCATATTGATGAGGCTGTTTCCAGGCATGATTAGATCCTGAAGGCTCAGAGCAAATCAATGGTTTGATCCATTGATTGATTCTAAATTCCAATAGACCTTTGGGAGATGGTGGAGTCCTGGAAGGTGGGTTCCAGTTGGAGGAAATGGAAAGCTATCTCTGAGTGGTATCCTTGGCCTTGGCCTCATCCCATCTCTTGCTGCTTCTTGGTTATCCTGAGCTGAACAGATTTCTTCTGTCATGCTCTTCTTCCATGATGTTTCAGCCTACCACAAACAAGAAAGCACTGGAGCTGGCTAATCATGGACTGAAATTTCTGAAACTCAGCCAACATGGATCTCTAGTCTCTTAAATGATTTTTTGGAGAGGTGTTGCAATACTGATGAAAAGTCTGACTAACACAGTGTGTGTTACTCTGATTGTTAATATGTGTTCAAAAGTGAGAAGTGAGGGACTGTGTGCTTTCTAAGTCAATGGATGATATTATAAACAGCTAGGAGACATATTTTTGTTTGCTAATAAATAATGAAAATGACATACGTTTTTATGGAATTGCGGTATCCTGAAATCAAACAGTGAACCTGTGTATACGTTTGGAACTTAAAATGTGACAAAATATTTTTCCTCTTTTAAAACAGAGTTATGAAATTTTGCAAGATAAATGGATAATTAATGGTATAAAAGGGTAATATTTCTAAGTAGAAAAAATGCTGCTTATATAAAGTCAGAATATGGTATCAATTATATGCTAATATATGTGTGCATAGAAGAAAGTTCTGGACTCATACATACTGCAGAATTAATGGTTTTTCTGGGTCTGTTGGGATTATGGATGGTTATAATTTTCTTCTCTTTGCTCAATAGTAATGATTTTTAAGCATTGTATGATGAACATCTTTTATTTTTAATAAGAAAATGAATGGAATATATCTTGAAGTCTTAACAAAATGCAGGGAAATTAATTGATTGCATGTTCAGTCATTTCCCATGGTGGCAAATGTTTCTGGCTATAGAGGAAAAGCAATGAAGTGAGTACAGTTGGGTTTTCCCTGGTATTTCATCCACCTTATTTACTCTGTCGTCAGTCAGTAACATCTTCTCATGGTCAAAAATGTTGAGAGAACACTGTATTTCTTGCGGTTACATTTCTTCTACATTAAAGAAAAACAAACACAGATACAGCTTAAACAAAGAGAATAAACACATAAAGTAAGCTTATTTCAATGACCACTTGGGCAGCTTCTTGTAAAGATGGATCAATTTTTTATGCATACAGGGGTATACAAAAGCTTAATGTAGCATTTCTCAATTTTGGCACTATAGACATTTTTGGCAAAACTGTTGTAAGGCCTATTCTGTGAAATAAGTGTGGTTAGCCTTATCTCAATCTTTACTTATTAGATGCCAGTTGAAAACCAAAAATGTGTTCAAGTATTCAAACATTCCTTGCAATAACATTACTCCCGGTCAGAACCACTACCTTGATTAATGCTTACTTATATTGTTGGTATGTGGAATTTAATGTTAGGCTTATTTTTGAATGCATGTCACAGCTATTTGAAGAATAGAAAGCTGTTTCTTGTTATGCAAGTCCAGAGGTGACCAACTCATAGCTTGCATGACTCATGTCAAAAGGACCCATGGTTCTTCCTATTTCTATTCTACTGTTTCAGAGATATCCTTTCTGAAAGTCACTCCTTTGTTCAAACTGCTGCTGGACATCTATAATCAAAACCATTTTACATGTAGGAATCAAGAGTCAGAGCAAAGATTTCTGAGATGCTTGTATTTGCTTCAATTTAAAGAGAAGCCCTGGAGGTCATGTACCATTTCTCATTTATCTCATTGGTCAGAACTTTGCCCCACAGCCACTTTAGGCTGCATGGAAGAGAGAAAAATTCATCTTGTAGCCACACACATTGTTTCCCTAGTCTCTGTGAGGTCAGGCAGAAAAGAAAGGAGGCAAATGGATGATGGACTTTTCTTCTTTTGCAACACACTGCACAATATTATAAAACCACTTTCATTTCGAAAGAACTTTAATTCTAAATAAAACATCATAAACGGTTATAAAATGCTGCAAAATAAAACTTTACATAGTAAAAAATAAGTTAAAATTGGACTGAAGAGATGGCTTAGTGGTTAAGAATGAGTAGTAATTTTGCAAAGGAACTCTGTTTAATCTCTAACACCCACATCTGGCTATTAATAATTACCTGTAAATCTAGCTCCAGGGGATCTAATAGCTTCTTCTGAACTCCATGGACACCTGAACTTCTAGGTGCACATGCAACCCTGCACACCGGAAATTTATACATAATTGAAAATAAAAGAATCTTTAAATTTTTTAAAAATAAAAATTATTACCAGATTGCTTGAAGAGATTAAAATCTACTATTTTTAATCTCAGTCTTTCAAATATTCTAACATGTCTACATTTTTTCATGAAGACCAACAGTATGCATTCAATTGTCATTCAACATTTGGATTCTTTATATTAAGATTACTTCTTAGCCATTATTAAGCTGAGTGTGAAGCCTGAGACCAGGGTTTCCATGAAGATCATTCACTCATTCACGGAAGGAATGAGTCATTGGGAATGAGAGGGTGGAATGAGGAAGTAGAAACAATACAAGAATGTATTTCTGAGTTACTTGTCAAGATGGGTGACTGCTATGAGATTCTGCAGGACTTCCTATGTAGTCTTGTGAAGTTTGTTAGAAAACAATCTACCTTGGAAACAAGGGAAAGACATTTATCAAAGCTCCCTGTTCTCACTGGTCAGTAGCAGCTTCAAAGGGGTTTGTCCTGGGACTACTAGGAGCTCATGAATGCATGCCAGGGTATATCAGCTTCCCTCTCCATGGAACCAAAGTGGTCCCAAGTCACAATGTGTGACAGTCAAGTCATGGGGGCAGGCTATGTCTCCTGTCTTTAAAATTTTTTTAAAATTTTATTTGTTTTTATTTTATGTGTATGAGTGTATTGCCTGCATGTATGTAATTGCACCCATGTTGTGCAGTACCCAGGGAGGCCAGAAGAATGTCTTGGATCCCCTGGAACTAGAGTTATGGGATGGTTGGTAGTCACCATGCAGGTACTGGGATTTGAACCCAGGTCTTGGTATAAGAGTAATCAGTGTTTGTGGTGGTTTGAATGAAAATGTCCCCCATAGACTCCAAGTATTTGGACATTTTGTCCCCAGCTGGTGGCACTGTTTCGGGAGGTCTTAGACAGTGTGGCTATCCTGGAAGAAGCATGTCACTGGGGGTGGGCTTAGAGAGTTCTTAGGCCTTGCCTGATCTCCAGTAGCTCTCTTGCTTCCTGTGTCTGCTTGAAGATGTAGAGCCTAGCTTCCACTCCACTTCCAGTTGCTTCTGCAGCCATGCCTCCCTGCCATGTGGACTCTTGTCCCTTTGGAACTGGAAATTCCAGCAAACTCTTCCTTCTATAAATTGGTCAGTGTTTCTATCACAGCAACAGAAAGGTAGCTAACACAGTGGTTTTAAGCACTGAGCCATCTCTCCAGCCCCTGTGCTTCATGTCTGCAGCTGGCTGTTGTGGAGTGGTTGAACTGTTAGGTGAGACATGTAGGACTGACCCAGAACATGGAGGACTAGGAGACGATTCTGGGCTTCCTTGGTTAGGAGAACAAATGTGGCATGCACAATTTGCCTCTCTCCTAAAGAGTTATAGAATATTAATTTGGTATACTCAATTCTAAGTGGCATAAATATTTTCTAGGTACACTGTACCTAGAAATCATGTTATTACCTCTAATGACTAGGTGATATAAATAAGTAGCAAAGACCTTTAATCAGTAGAAGCAAGGGAATCTTTCACATTATATAGTACATATTCCCTTAACCATGAACCCTGAGTGATAAGTACTAATAAGAGGAAAGCATTAAAAACATACCAACATCAAGCTGTTTAAAAATTAATTGCTAATATTGGAATTTTGTTTGTATAAGAACTGTAGTTTAACAACATTATACAGAACAGAGTCAATTGAATCCACAGATGCTTGTGTTTAAGTAGAATGTGATGATAACCTGTTTGGACCTTAAGGCTCCCATTGAAGTTTGAGTTGCTAAGAAAAGTTTGTATAAGTCAAGCCATTTGTATTGTTTTTAATATATAAGCTCAGGCTAAATTTCAATCAACAAAACTTTGAGTAATTTGAATTTATGTAACTGACTGTGTAGAGTTTTGTTTGACTAAACCTTACTGTACAGAGTCCAAAAAGAAACAGAAGTGAAATTTCAAGTTCTTGAGCTGAAAGTACTTTAGTTTCTATTAAACTTGTTCCCACAACTTTTATAGCACAAAACATACAATTCTGTGGATGTTTAGAAAGGGCTATTTAGCTCTTGCTAGAAGCTTCTGGCTTTTAAGAAATAAACAGTTTGATTTGAGCTAAAGGGGAGAGCAGGCACAAGAACACACCTGGGACCTGAGCTCAAGAGCACCAGTAAATGATCAGAAGAAAGATCACATTTCTGGGAATTTTCACTGCAAATATATGAGGTGACTGGAGGGATTTGCCGAACACAGTTGGCTGAACAACACCAGTACCCAAGCACTTTACTTTCAGTTCAAGTACTGAGTGTATAAATCTGAAGATCTGGATTCTGTTTACTGAGTCGCTATGGGGAAGTTGCTCTCCAGTCTCCTGAAATTACTTCTTTAGCATTTGTGATAAAAGTCTACACGGTGGCAATAAAGAATGTGAATCTAATTCAGACTGTCGACTCCCCTTGTAGGCATAGAGGGAGGTTAATTCTTCCAGCCCTCATGGTTATTTCCCCGCATCAGCTGGACTTCAGGCATAGAACAGGGAACAGTTCCCCTAGGATGTTGTCTTTGATCTTTGGAAATAATGAATATCTGGTTAAGTTTTTACTTTCATAGTGAATTAATTCCTAAGTCTTCAAGAATCTCATTTTCTTCAGGAACTGAAGGCAACATCGCCATGCACTATAGTCTTTCCTTATCTTCAGGGCATATATTCCAAAACTTCCACAGGTGTGTCTGACTATTTGACATTGAAACACCATGTGGTCACATATTAATGTCATACTTGAAACTGCACAACCAAGTAAATGAAAGTCATAGAAACAAAATCACATAATATTTTAAATAAGTTTGTGATTTTGTGTTGGGCCATATTCATAACTATTCTTGATTTTATGTGACCTGTGGACCCCAGGTTTTATTGACCTCCAAGGATACTTGAAACAGTGAATAGTACCAATCATTCCCCACTCTATATTTTTCTTATACATTTATAGTGTCCTTTCTGTTGCCGGGGACAAACACCATGATCAAAAGCAACTTAGACAAGGAAAGGGTTATTTCATCTTACAGGGGATGGTGTTGCCCACAGGAGGCCAGGCTCTTCTCCATCAGTTAACAGCCATCCCCCACATGTATGCCAGTAGGCCAATCAGATCTGGGAAATCCCTCAATTGATATACTCCCTTCTCAACTGACTCTAAGCTGTGTCAAGTTAGCAGTTAAAGCTAACTAGGACATATGCCTCTGGTAAAATAACTTGTATATTAGGTACAATAATATAAGCAATAATAAGTATAATAATATACAATAATAAAAATCATGTGAATGTGTTCTCAAAATTTCTTTTTGCATTGATAATCATTCTGATAATATGAGTTGATTCAATGCCTCTATGTAAGGGAAGTGAAAGATATAAACTTGTGACATAGCTTTAAGTAACAATATAAGGGTGACTTCAATACCTGAACTGCAATACATTCTGAGATAGAGATGTGGAAAGTTGATCTCGTAGCCAGGATATCAACTGAGCGAGGAACAGGTAGGTGGGGAAATATACACAGAGTGTATACACTGCACAAAGGAGGACTTGTGTCCTGGGCATAGTGAGCTTTCACACACTACTCAGAAAGACATACAATTTAAGAAAGTCAACTCCTGAATAAAGGAGTATTGCTGCAGTAGGAGATGAATGAAAAAAAATATGGAATTCTATATAAAAAACTGAGTGGTCTCAGCAAACATTTTAATTAATTTTAACTTATCTTCTTGGAGAAAATATTGAATTATGACTAGAGAAGTTGGCCTTTATGGTAATGAAATAGTTCAGAAATATTCATTGTCTTACTGACCTCTGTGAGAAAATTACATTTGCCCTTCACCCTTTGATGTTGTATTGGGTATATGACTTATTTGGTAGGATGCTAATAAGCTGACTAAAAGGCAGTAAAAATTGAAGAGACCTGAGTAGGGAAAGGACCACTTACCTTGGGATTTTTACCAGATAAAGGTCAAGGATTCCAGCACAACCCACACTTGCTGTGAACACTGCTTACACAGAGATACTATTCTTTTTGGACACTGATGTTTTAGCTAACAGTGTTTAAAAATCAAGCAATGAATATGCTTAGGGCCTAAGCATGTACACCTTTCAAATGTGGCCTTTCTCCTTGCTTAGTTGTAAAGCTGCAATTCTCTGACTCTTAAAAGAATCTCTATTGAGATTAAAGGCATGTCTTAAACCCCTTGTGGAACTCTTGTGACCTGTGGCTTTATCTTATCAGATTGCAATCCTGTCTAAAGACTGCTTGAGTTGCTCTGTGATCTTATCTGCCAAAATCGAAAAGGGGGGCAATACTTTGAGATGGAACTTTACAGTCACCAGAACTACATACATTCATAAATGATGAATTTAAGACCCCAGAGCTTTGATCTTTCTTGTTCACCACACACACGATGGATTGTATCTGATCCTTTCTCTAAGAGTTTGCCATTAAAATTAATTCCCCTGATTAAGTTTAGGTTAAAATCTTTTCCTAATAAACTCCACTCTGCTTCATATTGACTCACTCTGAATTTTTTTTTGCAGTGAAGTCAAGAATCCAGGCTTCACATGAGCATGTTTCTGAAAAAAAATGTCCTCAAGGCAGCATGGAGCAGTGTCTCTGGCCAGTGCCCCTGCCACTGCCATTGGTAAATGGGGAGTTGATAAGAGCCTAGACATGTGCCTGTATGATTGGGCTTGCCCTACTGTGCCCCTGCCTTTCTTTGTGAAGTGGTGTTGTTAGGTTTTTGTCCCAGGAGCATGAAAAACATCTGACATTCACTTGAGCAAGACCCATGCCCTAGAATCAAACATAAACAGAATCAACAAAATGAGCCCCCACACAAAGGTTGACAAAAGAATGATTATGAGTAAACCATAGATTCTTTCATTCTTAAGCATATCTTAACTCATTGCAAGCAATACAGAGAATAAGGAAAAATCCTTCGATCACATCCAAATATTTAGATAGCTGGCGTAGTCCAGAGACATGTGTTTTCTTTCTTCTATTTCATTTAAAATAATTATTGTTATCATTTCGCTGGTCTCCAAAGAATAAAGAAGATGTGATAGGAGAGCTTTGTTTAGGGTGGGATTACTGATATGATTGAATCCTGCAGTCAGAAATACTATTTTGGGATGATTGCATCTAGACTATAATCATTCTTCCCTGGGTAGGGTATGACATTTGAAGATGCCATAATTGGCTTAAGACCTTAATTGTTCTAAATGTCCATATATCTTCCTCATTGAGACAAACATTGTATAAGTAGATTTTTTTCAGATTAATACTGTAACTGCCACTTTTAAAAAAGACTGCAGTGCACCGCAAAATTAATCTTAGGTTTGGAAGGATCTTAACTTACTGGAAAAGGGTCACTGGCGGCTAGGTCCCTTGCCCTCCTTTTACTGGCAGGAATCCTAGGAGCCATAACTTGAACACAGTATGACTGCATCATGTTCATTTGTATGTATCCTTGACTAAGTACATGACCCGTTACCAGTGGTTGTAGTTATATGGGCACTTCTAATCAAAACTGTAACCAATAGAGCCATAACCTTTCCCCCCAGCTCCACTAAACTTCTACATATTAGACAGGTTTCTTCCTGAAACTTGGCCCCTGACCTACCTGTATTTAGAACGTTTTACCTTAGAGAACTTGCGATTGTAAATTTTTTTCTCTGCTCCTTTGAGATATAAATCTTTGCCAGGCCCTTGTCAGCATTATAACCATGCAATTTCTTTTTCTTTTCTTTTGTCTTTTTTTGAGACAGGGTCTCCTTGTAGCCCCCAGCTGTCCTGGAACTCACTATGTAGACCAGGCTGGCCTCAAACTCGCAAAGATCTGCCTGCCTCTGCCTCTCAAGTGCTGGGATTAAAGGCATGCGCCACCAACGCCCATCTCAATTTCTTTTATTAAGTAAGAGGGAAACATACTTTAGAAGTGTAACAACAGAGGGAAACCTTCCTACATCTACAGGAAGGTGGAAGCATTATATTCATAAGGGCCAATCACCTAATAAAGATGAGCTCATCACACTGATTAAACCCCTGACTAATGCCATCTAGTAATTTTCCATGAGCTCATCTCAACACTGAAAATCTGCCGCATTTCATTTCAGTGAAATTGAGTTGCATCATTATACTCTCTTGAAATGGTCTTGAATGCTGTCTTGTTATCTAAACCATTTGATAAAATATTTCTTTTTACTAATGTGCTTTTCTAGTGCTAGGATTATAGGCACCTGCCACCATCATTCCTGGTTTTCATGTACATGCTCTGGATCTAAACTCAGGTCCTCGTGCTTGTAAATGGCCACTCTACTGACTGAACAATCTCTTAAGTACCTATTAGTGATTTTTATAATTATGATATCACTAGATGCTGGAGGATATTAGGTTCAACTGCGAATGGCAGAAAACCCTAGTGTGTATTAACTTAAACAAGAGAGAAGCTGGTTTCTTGTACTTAAGAAAGGTGAAGGTAAGTTGTCCAGGTAGTTCTCACGGAATGTTTACAGAGACAGCTGCTTTAGTTCACCACTACTTCATCCCTTGGTGTTTAACAATCCAAGGGCGACATACCCCTGTTCTATGAACCCTTGTGGAGAAATATAGTGAATTCCTCTTTGCCTGGAATGCTAAGTAGACTCTCATATTTTAGAAGGCTATCAAATGTCAGGCCTTGGAAAAGGTGCTTGAGATAGCTGATTCTTTATGTTTAGATGAACCTTTTCAAAGTTAGTTTGATATTCTAGATCTTCAATTAACTTCTGCAATGTTAGCTCACTCTTCTGTGAACATCCAGGTTTTACTTAGAAATGCTCAATGTTTGGGGCAGAGGATCAAATGGGTTTGGAAGAAACTATTGAATTAAAAAACATGATTATAACCCCTTTTAAAGTGCAACCTCATGATGATCCAACAAGCAGTACTAACATTTCATTTAAAGCCTTTAGTTCTAACAGTCTCTGCTTTTGATGAAAGTATTTCTCTCTAGTTTACTGAAAAAAAACTGAAGCTAGACTGACAGATTCAACATCCCATTATAATTTTCTTTATAAGAAATCATAGCTCTCCAGATTTATTGTTCTGATAAAAATCTTTGCATGTAGAAACAGAAATAGTTTCTTATCTTTTCTAGTCCACTTTTCTTGGTTCTTCAAGTTTGGGGTCTTAGACTTGAAAACACTGGACTAGGTATAGAGAGCTTATGGAGGAATTATTTCTTTGAAAATTGATGAAGGCTATGTTGAGAGCAAGAAATCTAAGACAGTTTCTCCATTTCTCTGAGTCAGAATTGTTAAGAGTAAGTGTGATCTTCGGCTGTGGCTGCTCTCCTCTGGCTATGGCCACTCTCCTGCTCTCTTAGTTCCCCTGATCAGTCATCCAGTCCGGACCCCAGGGCTGGCAAGGAGACTGTGTCAGTGGAGCTGCATTCAGACACAGGAGACCAGGTTCAGTGATGCAGATCTGGTTTACTGCAGGAAGGCACAAACTTATATAGGGGTAGTGGTCCAATCACAGCACAGCAAGTAGTTTAAAGGTGAGGTATCCAAGGGTGGTGATTAGGGAGTGGTGAGCTCTAGGCATCAGTCTCATGATCTGCCAATGGGAGCAAAATGTCACAAGGCGTTCCTTGTGGCTCCAGCAGTTGGGCTGTTGCCTCAGGCCTGTTGTATGGCTGTCAGTAAGACTTTCACCCTAGGCTCAAGTCTGTCTCCCACAAGTAAGCACTGTGTATTCAAGGTGACTTTAAATAATGACATTCATGTTTGTTTGGGAGAGGAGAGGAGAGAGAGAGAGAGAGAGAGAGAGAGAGAGAGAGAGGAGAAGAGCGAGGAAGGGAGGGAGAAGGAAGGGGAGGGGAGCATGAAGGGAAGGGAGGGGAAGGAAAGGGAAGAGTTGGAGATGGAGATGGAGAGGGAGAGGGAAGAACAGTTAGGACAAGAGAGAGAAATATCTCTGTGGAAGATGAAGCAGACATTTATCTACACAGAAGCAACACCCTCTCAGCCTTGTTATAACCAGTTTCCCAAAAAGAGTTTCTGAGTGACTATCATGGCTTCTGATAATTTCTGAGTGACCAATAATCTAGGATGGATTGATTTTAAGGCTTTCCGTAGTTTATTTCTAAGGAATAAGCGGGCATTTGTGTCCTATATTGTGATAGACTTGGTTTATGAGAGTTCTGGAAGAAAGGATAGTCATTGACATTTTTACTTATTACTCTCTCTTTACTGCTTTAGATAAAGAAAGACAGTCTGACAATGACTGGCCTGGCAAACTATCCCCAGTGGTACAATAGTGGCATTTTTATCTAGTGGTTTAACAAGAACTATCTAATTGGTCTTAAGGCCTGCTCAATAGGAGGAAATCCATGCCTGTTACTGTAAACTTACTCACATACCTGTGGCTGGAGAGGTCACAGACCCTAGAGGAGAACCCACTACTGCCATTTACTAAATCAGTATAATTTCTAACTTTATTTTCAATGCTTATTATTTTTTAATATTTTATTTATTATTTTTTATTTTATGTGTATGAGTATATTGTCGGCATATGTGCAAGTATACTCATGTCATGCAATGCCTGTGGAGGTCAAAAGATGGTGTCAGATCCCCTGGAAATGGAATTATGGACAGTTGTTAGCTGCCATGTGGATTAGCTGCCCAGATGCTCTGCAAGAGCAGACAGTGCTCTTAACTGCTGAGGCATCTCTCCAGCCCTTAGTACTTATGCTTATATTCACAGATAAGTGCAGCTCTTACCAAGCATCAAAGAAGCTTCGTTTTGCAACAGATGAAGGATATTACAAAGGTCCACGGCTGGTCAAAATGCAGAGAATAAATGATCATGGGGTGCTTAGCCCCAATTTGTACATCTACAGTGAAACCCTACTAAAGCTGAGGACACATCACAGAAGAGGGGGAAGGAAGAGTGTAAGAGCTGCAGGACCAGGACACTTGCTGCTACAGTGTCTTCTAGACAAGGTAGGGAAGCTGCAACCATGAAATCTCAGCAATACAGTTGTTTTAACAAGAGGTGTATAATCGACAATGCCAGATGACATGACAACTTGGATGGGGGAAGTTTCACAAGGTTCCACCCCTAGATGAAGAACTAAAGATAACAAATGACTGCTGAGAGCGAGGAAGAATCGGTTCTCTGTAGGGATGATTACCTCACTATATTTGTGTATATGTAACAATAGGTGAAGAAGAAGAGGCACGAATTTGAGAGGGAGTATGAGGAGACATGGGGGAATTGGAGGAGGGAGATGGAAAGGTAGAAATGATTTAGACACAGAATTCATGCATGAAATTCTAAAAAATCTTAAATTATAATAAAGAATGGCAGCCTGAGCTTTGGGTAAAGAAAATGTCAACATTTACCCATAGACTATGATCCTCCTAACTGACACACCTTTGGCAAAGCAGGGCCCCAAAACCAGTGATGGTGCCCCCATCTCAAAGTGTACTGCAAAAATCACATTCCTCTGTAGCCATTTTCTCTACATGAGAACATCTCTACATCCCTTTCTGTTTGTTAATAATTTGTTGCACCTTGATATGTCCATCTCTCCCTTTTGAAATCCCATCGGTTAGCATTACTTTCCTGAGAAGGGAACAGACACACACAGTAGAAAGCTTCCAGAACATGCATGACCTTTATCCTTGAACAGGGTCTCCTGTTGTTTGCATCACCTTCTGGAGTAACCTAAAAAGAAGACCGAATTTCAAGCTTTCTCTAATTTTTTATTAACTTTTCTCTCTTACTTCTTCCCAAAGCTCCTATTTTCCCACTTGTTTGATATATCCATCTGTGTGAAGGTGGTAACGAAGGAAGGAAAAAGCTAGCTTTTGTATTGTAGTGGAATGTATGCTTCTCTTTCCTTTACAATTTTTTTTCATATTCACCCTAAATAATTTTTATTTTTTGGCTATATTTTCCCCCCTCTGTATTTAAATCTATTTTTCTTGTTAATACTGTATCAGTGAAGAAATTTCCCACTACATGATCTGCCAATTATAACTTGGCATATAGAAATCACTTTCTTTTGGATCCTGATGCAAGAATGGTTGAACATTAGAACCATGTCCTTAGAACAGGGTGCATGTAGTGGGAAATACAAGAAATTGGGATCAAGTCCTGTAATCGAAATTCACAGTTTTACTACACACAGACTGTATGATTGGGCTGAGTGATTTATTCTCTACTCACCTTTTCCCTATGTTTAAAATAACAATATAACAAAGATTATATGCTTTTCTTATGAAAATGAAAAACAGCAATGCACATACACAATGAAATCTATAAACACAGACATCTCACACATATGGGCACATTATTTTGTGACAAGTATATTAACATGAGAGGTGGAGAGATTCCTAAAATTATCATCTACATAGAACTCACCAATATTTAATATATTGTTCATTCATTCATCTGTTTTTGTTTACTGATTTATGCATTTATTATCTTTGTTCCAGTCCTCCACATATACAATGTAAGCTCCATTTTAATAGAGACTTAGCTTGTTTTGTGTTTGGTACCTGGCTGTATTCCCAGCTCTCATCAGAGTTTTTGGTGTCCTGGATACTCCCAACATATTTATTGGACATATAAATGATTGGATGACAACTGTTTGTGAACAATGTTATTATATGTGGGATATTTCTCACTTTGAGGATTTTTCCCAATTTCTTTCTAGAGATTGTTTGCGGATTTTTTTCTTTATTGTTATAATTTAGAACCTGAGCCCCAGAGTATTATCTTTCAAAGAGAAGAAAAGCACCCTGCCCCTGCTGATTCCTTTTTACCAAATTTCTAAACTCCCTTAAGATGTGTCACTCAGTAGAATAGACAACCCTATTCCCCTATACACACCGGCAATTTAGAGTGGATTCAGTGGCCAAAAGGAAAACACAACAAAAAGGAAACATGAAACATTGGGAGGCAATAGTTGTGGGGAAAGGAAACACTTTGTTCCAAAGCAAAGTGCTTATAAATTATTATAACCTAAAATTCAGTCTAATGAAATCTATTAGGCTGATTGACCTTTCTGCGGATGTGATGGATGTGGTATACTCAACAGTTTCAATCCATTTTAAAACTGGATCAGACTTAGAAAGACAAACACACAAATAAAACATACCTATGCTTGTGATTTCTCTGTGTGTCTGGGCCTTGGTCAGTAAATTCGCTGGCTAATATTTTTATTATTTTTTTATTTTAAGAAATGTAAGGTCATATTCTCCATCATGATAAGGTGGGGAAGGAATTAGAGTGAATGGAATGGGGGATAAGTTAGATCAAAATACAGTGTATGTATGTATGAACTTGCCAAACAATAAAAATTTCTAAAAAAATAGGAGTACATAAAGTTGGGAGGGAAGAGTTGGTTGGGGCTAGGGGAGGAATTGGAGGGGAAGGAATGGAGGATGTATTTGATCAAAACATTATGTGATCTATGAAAGTCTCAAACTATAAAAAATTATGTTCAACAAGTACTGAATTTTATAAATAAAAATACATAAAATATATCATCCCATCTGGTACACTTAGAATTGTATATACAAGCATGTATGCATGTATATGTATATGTAGTGATTGTATCGTAATCTATAATGATAAGTTTCTAATTCACACACATATTAGGTATGGACTAACCCATATAATCATGAAGATTTTACTATTTTCATTTTAGTGTCACAGTCCCTGGGGCAAAATATCCTTGCTTTAGCAGTCCATGTATCTATCAGTTTTGTGCAAACAAGGAATAAAGAAAAAAGTATATAGACATCCCGGTGTTTTATATCCACAAAGAAAAATGTTTGTGTCTTTGTCTTACTAGAATTGGCACTGTTAAATATTCATGAGAGAAATCCATTTTGCCCCCCTGCAGACATAAAATATTTGTATAAATATTGTTTGTATGCAATTATCTGAAAGCAGACATTCCCTAGGTGTTAAGTATGTTATAATAATAGAAAAGTCTTATCTTCCCCTAGATTTTACTAAATGAATTTAAAACATAGAAAGAATGTAAACATCTAAGAGGAACATAATTCTTAAGGGTGGTCCAAACATATAATTAAAACTGCTTAGAGTATTCAATATAAAGACAGATTACTTGGGAGTATTTTTAACTATATTTTGCTCCAAAGCAAAGTATTTATAAGTTATTTAAACCTAAAATTCACAGTCTAATGAAATCTATCAGGCTGAAATGACCTTTCTAGGGATGCGATGGATGTGGTATATTTAACAATTTCAATCTATTTTAATGTCGGATCAAACTTAGAAAGGCAAACTAATGCGAACACACCTATATTTGTGTTTTCTCTGTCAAAGTCTGGGCCTTGATCAGCAATGTCCCTAGCTAATTTTTTTATTATCTTTAATTTAAGAAATATCAGCTTGTATTCTCCACCATGACTGTAAACATTATCTTGTTTTTAGATGAAGTGTGTTCTCTCATTTAACAGAGAAGAAACAATCCTTTTTCTTTTTGATAGATACTCAGTAGTATATGTTCATATAACCACAAATGGTAAAACAAAAAGTGTGATTTGGGTAGCAAAATGGTCACGCTATTAAATAATGGAGGAAATAAACTGGGTTTATATTCTCTGATGGTATTGGTTTGACCAAATGCATGCCTGTGTTGGCAGTATATGTATTCAGTTTGTGAAGTGTTTATTCAGCAAATTGAAGAGAGAAAACATACAAGTCAATGGGAAACAAATATATTCCCATCTCTGTTTTGGATTTTCTCTTCTGATTTGGATTTTTATTCTTATAAAGGGTGGGGATGTGCTTTGATGACCCTGAGCAAAAGTGAAATGAAATCGCATGCTTTTCAGGTTGGAAATGATTAGCTTGTTTGAGTTGTCAGATTCTTGTTTAGGAAGAAAGTGGTAACTGGTTGGCCAGGACCAGAAGTCCTTGGATCTTCTGCCCTACTCTATTCCTGGCCATATTTTTCAGGGAAGAGCAGAACTCTTGCCCCAGTCTGACTGGGTACAAAATCATTTTGTAGCAGTGCTGGTCTTCCCATAGTTAATCTGTTTGTTCAATTTAATTTGGTTTGCTTTCTTTGTATTTTTTTTAAATCTAAAATTTAGATTACAGTTTGTATATTGTTCATCTTCCCTAATATAATCACCTAGACTCATTAGGTTCCAATTTAGTTTAAAAATATTTGGGAGCTTATGTAGACATAAAATAAGTCTCTATTTCAGCTTCATATAGGTTAGATAATATAGTCCCTATTCTATAAAATTTTGATTTTAAAATATACTAAGATTATTCTAGAACATCATCATTTGGTTTATCCTGAAGACATGAAAAGTATGCCCAACACTAATTTGCTATAATTCAGTGTTCCATAAACTCAGGGAGATTAATTAGATAGTGATTCTCTGGTTTTCTTTAGATCAATAACACATATAATTGCAATTATGGATTTATATACTACATTTTTGTTTCACGAATTGTAAAGTCATTACTATCTTCTTATTACTGTTCCAGTTTGTTATAAAATAATCCTTTTACTACTCGGTAAAGGTTTTTGCTCTATAATCTACATTTTACAGTATTAATACAGTCACAATGGCTTTACTCTTCTTATTAATGCATCAGATATTTAATGTTTTTTAATTTACACCTTTGTGTTTTTAAATTTAAATGGCATCACTTGTACATAATATACACTTGAGTCTTGATTGGTGATTTAGTAGTTTGCCAGATTTCCTTATAATTGAAATGTTCACAGTGTACATTTAGTGTAAATTTGGCACATTTGTGTTTCAGTGTGTCTTTTCCTATTTACAATGACTAGTTGCTTTTGATTTTTTTCTGTTGCTTTATTCCTAATCATTTCTAATCACTAAATCTGTTTTTTATCCTTCCACCTTGTTCTCTCTTAGCTCTACGTTTTGTAACATTTAATGGTTAGTCTAGGAACAGCAATATGCATCCTTAACTACCAAGTCTATTTAGAATCAAATAGACTACGTAATAGCTCTAAGTAGGGATTTTCTCTAGTTATTGGGTTCTGGGTAAAAATGATCTGTCTGTGTCAGCTTATACATTTTAATTATGGAAACCTGTGTTTGAAGTCAGGGCATCATCCAGAACAGGTGATCTAAATATGGAAAGGGCATGGCCAAGCATTATTTTCATATTGACACATATGGATCAATCTCAAACAGAAATGATAAGAAGCAAAATGTTCACATTAATGGAAATTGGATCCATTCAACACTAAATTAAAAAGTAATAGATGCAGAAAACAAATTATTTCATTTTGCCAAATTTAACCAGTTGTGATTATTTTAAAGCACTATTATTACCATGAGTTGAAATAAATGCTTTATCATTTAATGGAAAACAAAATTTCATAATTGCAGTTGATCAGAGTGTTCCAGAATTAGTCATTACACTTACTCTCTATAAAATATATATTTACTTTAATTTTGTTTATTAAAGTTGAGAGATAATTTATCATCAATCCATAAGAAAAAATATCAATGTATATATACTTAATGTGCGTATTTTCAATATTGTCTGACATTATTTTGTGAGGGTATGCGTTGTGTTATTTTGTAATTATCATACAAGCACCAATTACATTTTTAAAGCAGTAAAAGGCATTAGTGAGTTATACATTAGATTTATTTTGAAATTAAAAGTGTGATGTCATCTTAGTTTACTCAATAAACAAGCCTTAGGGCTCACAATGTGTTCTATGATGCAACACAGAAATCCCCAAATCCTTGTCCCTAAGATAGTCCTCCTAATGGTGGTAGAAGAAAGAAACAAGTCAACTGAAATCCTATGAAATAGCAGGGGCACATAGAGGGGCAACAGAGGAGGAGACACAGCCAGTGTCTTCCCAGAGCAGGTAAAGCTCATCCAAAGGTCAAGGGTGAGCAGGTGTTCTCTAAGTAGTCCTGAGACAGTATGACTGATGAAAATGTAATACAACACATATAAAGCAGTGTTTTAGGTGATATATCAAAGGAGAATTAAGGAGAAAAATTGAACAAAACAAATGCTGATTTGTTTAATAAACTGTGTAAGGCTTACATGATTCTACAGTGGATTGTGTTTTTGAGGAATGATGAAGATGGAGACAAAAGGGTCCAAATGAACAGGGGCCACCATGAAATAGTTTGGTTTCTGTCTTGATACCAATAGAGAATTGGATGGTGTTAAGCAGGAGAGTGGTTCTATTTATTTTGGAAAATAGTAGTCCTGTAAGAATAAAAAGGATATATTGAAAGGCAGTAAAACTGCAGTTAGAGGACCTGCTGAGAAGTTTCTGCAGTGACTGAGGAGATAACATTGATGTTGTTTCCAAGGATGCTAGGAGAGGGCAAATATAGCAGAGTCTGAAGGGGTGCTGGAGGCCAGTGTAGAATTAACATGTAAAATAACTACAGTAAGTTAGTTGCCTTTTCAGCTTATAGGTGAAACCTGATGGAAAGTTTCAGGTAGGTTGGCCTATTCTTTGTTGTTGTTGTTTTAAAGAGGTCTTTAAGATTTTATGAACCTGAAAATGAGAATGGCTAAGCCTATGGTGTGTAGCAATGTTGTATATTTCCATCAAACTATTAAACTGTATATATGTAAAATATAATTAGAAATTTTTAAATTTCTTCTAGTAATGATATTGTTCATAGAAGTTACTCAGTGGTCAAAAATATAAAACTTGCAAGGCTAGGAAGATGCTCTTCTAGATGCCTGGAGTTCCATTTCCAACATCCATAACACAGTCACCTGTTAACTCCAGCTCCAGGACATACATGACCATCCTCAATCCTCCACTGGCACCTGTGCTCATGTGCACATATGCCCATCCAGACACATAATCACACATACACATTATTAAAATAAAACAATTATTTAGAAAAGACTAGAAAACTTTCATTAATCATCAATTTTTTTTCTATTCTATACTATTTTAAAAAGTTAGTTTACTTTTATCAGGGATGATATGATAATTTTAGAGAATCATCAATTGTTTTTCTTTCTGAAACTATTCAAGACTATGACTGATTAATAGATCTTAAACCTTATGCTTTTATAAAAAATAAGGCTAACAATTATTGCAACATATTTTTCATATATGTAAAAATATCCAAGTGTGACTATGTTCCTTCTCCATGAACTTATGCATCAAGAGTTTTGGCTTGCCTGTGGGAAATTTGAGTAGGCTTGTGACTTACTAGCTCATTTTGAATTAGGGTAGAAAGAGGAACGAAGAGGAGGAGGAGGAAGGAGGAAGATGAGGAGGAGGAGGAGAGAAACTTTGCATGTTAATGTGAATTTAAAAATCTTACTACATTGCTTTGTATTTTTTTACTACTTCTGGCCACTTCAGTTTCTTATTTCAGTCAGTTTTCTGTCTGTATGTGTCTGATTCCTTAAATAATTATGAATTGGTAGAATTCAATCATGTTCACTTATAAATTATTTTTTCACATTGTACCCTAAGTCTTGATAATATTTGGAAATTTTCTTTTCTAATATAGAATTTAGTATATCCACCTGAGATACTATCACTTTGGATTTAAGTGAGGATCTCTTGTTAAAGTCTCATCTCTAGAAAACATGTTGAAGTGGAGCACAAGATTCAGTCTAAGACTGCACTCCAAGTACCTCCAAGCTGTCTACAAACCATGATTCAGAGAAATATTATTTCTCCTACCTGAAACTTGTGAGACCCTTCTACATTGGTTAATTGGGGACACTCTCATCAGCTTTGTAGAATTCTTGATAGAAAAAAAAGTTCTGCAGGCAGTCCTCTTCTCCATGGAGTTGTGGGTCCCATCTGAGAAGGCACTTCTTCCTAAGAAAAATTCTGATATATGTCAGCTGAATTTACTAGAGTTTGAGACCAGTAACAACTTCAGCCGTTGAAATCCAGAGATATTCGACATCCTGTAAGTGAACATTCTGCCGGACTGATTCACACTTGAAATGATCACCCAACTCCAGTTTTCATATACAAATAAAATATGTTTAACATGACTAATACATGTTGAATTTTCAGGTGTGAAATCCCCATTTAATCAATTATTCAGGTAAAATCTTTCTGAGATTCATAATTTTGGATAATAACTTTGCTAATGGTTTTCCTGACTTTGTATTATATTAAAAAATACCTGTATCGGTACTTTTGTGGCACCAATGATCACAATGTCTTCATTCTTTATGTTATATTAGCTTGGCTATTTCATTATTAATTTTAATGAGTTTGCACTGGAATGTTATAGTAGAATGGAAAAGAGTCTTTTTATAAATTATTCCTTATGAAGATTTCAGGTTACTGGAAAGATTTACACATATCTATAAATTATATATGAATTGTGCTTCAAGATTCTGGATAAGTGATTATGATGTGTGTGTGTGTGTGTGTGTGTGTGTGTGTGTGCGTGTGCGTGTGTGTGCGTGTGTGTTCATTTAGGTGCTGTACTGGTGCATGTACATGTGGGAATGTGCATGTGGAAGCCAGAAGAAAGCCTCAAGTTTAGTCTTCAGGTTCTGCCCACACTTTTTTTTTTTTTTTATGGAGACAAGGTCTCTCACTGGCCAGAGCATACCAAGTAATTTAGACTGGCTGCCAGTGAGCTCCTGAGATCTACCTATTTCTACCTTCCGAGTCCTGGGCTTATAAATGTGTGCCCCGTACAAACAGTTTTTATGTTACTTTTAACTTATTTGTTCTGACGATCTGAGAACTCCTTTCTTAGTCCAAATCCTTATTCTCTATGGACATTCATGAGTTGGGGATCCATTCAACGAGCGCCTCAAGAAGTGATCATAAGCTATCTGTGAGATGTATTTTGGGGGAAAAACAACCTGATTTGATCACTTAGTTTCCACCTTCTTGACCTCAAGGCACAAGACCATCAAGTCTGCCTCTAGTTCTGCCCTTCTGCCACTAACCCTTACATCCATGAATCTGAAAAGATCTAATAAAAAATGTTACAAAAGAATTACTTCTCAAGCCCTCAAGTCATCTCATTATAACATTATTTCCTCTTAGCTGCCTCCATTTCTACCCTGGCTTCCTGTGAAAGTGGAATTTAATCTGCTCACTTTTATACAACTGCCTTGTAAGTTAAAATAACTTGCATTAAGTCATTTCAAGTCTCCTTAATTTCCTGTGAGAATAGGTATGACTTTTTCAATTTTGATGAGTAATGGGAGACACAGCTTACAGCCAGTAAATTCTACAGCAATATTCGTCCCTCCTCTGATTTATATTTTAGTTTTTTAATAATACACTCTAGCAAGCTGTGTGACACTTTCACTGCTGTCGACATGCTGGGGTTAAAGATGAAACTTGAATGCTATAAAATGCCTTTGAATAAAGAGGCAGTGTGCATACTTTGATTCTCAATTTTATGTTTGCTTCGAAATATTATGAATAGATTTCAAAGGTTTGAACAGTGGTTAATTTTCTCATGACAAATAGGATATACATGGAAACTAAACAACTGTGTTTGTTGTAAGATACTTATTAATGACACACATAAACCCAGAAATATTTAAGTGTTTTTCCAAGAATTTTATCAACTCAACATTCCTTTCAGTAGAATTATTATCATAAGACTTCTCTGTTGAGGAAGTGGATATACATAAAAATAATGATACAGTTTTTTTCCTTCAAAGTATGTATCTTCTATTTGTAAAGAGAGCTCTCCTAGTATGTTGTGAAAATTTTCCTGTTTTGCAAAGCAGTTACAATTGAGAATTCCACACCTCCCATAGCCTTAGAGGAGGGGTATGCATTTTATTTCTGGTGCTGGATTCTAATTCTAGTCTTTATTCCATAGAATAGTGAGTTTCCAGAGGGAAAGAACAGCTTTACAATGAAAAAAAAAGTGGAATGCAATGTTCATTATCTTCAAAAGTTTGAAATCCTTTTAGAAAGAGAATAGTTAAAGCAAGACATACTTGACAAAAATAGAGACTATTTTCAAGTAATAAATTACATATTAGGTAAACTTAGTCATAGAAACTTAAATTCAGAGGAGACATCCTAAGGAGTTATTGGAACAATGCTACAGAAATCACAAAGAAAACTGAATTTTTAGATTGTGATTTGGCTGATTCCTCTCTCATATTTTATCCATAGATTTCCTTGTATGGATAAAACCTTAACATGTTTGTACACAACCCTTTTAATACTTTGCATCATCACTGTCCAGTGCCTTGGGGTAAAACCCCAAGGGCCATGTGTTGTAAACCATATGATTATGTCTGCTGATTGGCAGTCAAGTACCCATGGGCCCTTGCTTCTGCTGTCAAGAAGGGGTGTTTGTATTTGTGGAATGTTTTCATGCACAAACCATATTTCCCACATTTTTATATACTATTTTAGTGTTACTTATATGACGGTTTTTAGTAACCTGAAAAGGAGACAGCACAAAGCACAGGTGTTCCAAAAAAGAGAAGTGTGAAAGAGACTTGTTGGGAAAGCAGTTCCACTGGGAGAAGAAAGGAGGCTGTGACAGGGTTTTAGGAATATTATATATGTATATGAATCTGTCAAAGATCAAAATAATAATTAAAATTTAAATACTTATCCAGGAAATACACTGTAAGGTGTTGGTACTGGAATGAAAATTCAACATGTATCTGAAAGTCTTTCCCCTCTTGACTCTCATGACTTGGGAGCTTAGAACTATTGAACTCTGTGTGTGTGTGTGTGTGTGTATGTGTGTGTGTGTGTGTGTGTGTGAGAGAGAGAGAGAGAGGAGAGAGAGAGAGAGAGAGAGAGAGAGATGAGCTATTCAAAACAGTGAATAGATTTTGAAAAGACGTAGTATTTGTAGGTCTTTCTGTCTGATTTTTAGAGCCCCAATGATACAGAAGTTTAGCTCTTTAATTTTCTTTTGTGTTACAAGAATATTCCACCCTACATTTTATTTTATTTTATTTTTATTTATGTGTATGAGTGTATTGCTTGCATGTATGGGAGTGTACCCATGTCATGCAATGCCATGGAGGTCAAGAAAAGGGCTTCGGTTCCCCCTGGAACATCCTACATTTTTAATACTAGTTTTCACCCAGTAACTTTTTTTAGGGGGGGAGCTTTTTGAGATCAGATCATTTTTTTGTAGTGACAGCCAGCCTGGAACTTGCTATGTAGACCAGGCTTGCCTCAATTTCACAGAGATCCTCCTGCCTCTGCCTCTTGAGTGCTGGAACTAAAGGTATGCACCACCATGCCCAGCAACATTTTTTTTAAACCTAGTTATTTTTAATGTTGTCAGAACAATTATCCCAATGACCCAATGATAAGACACATTGAGTTTCTTTTCTTTTTGTGGTATTAATTTTAAACTGAGAAATGCTGGTCATTTTTTCTGATTTAATAGTTATTTTGGAAGGACAGCTGTCAAAATAAGGACTAAATATCTCCTTGAACGATTGCTTCAAGAAGTTTCCAGGTTTGATCCTAAACAAAATATTGAGTCTTCAGACTAAATATTTATCAGTCAGTGCTATTTTCAACTCACTGGTAATGGGACACATGACATCATAGAAAAAGACAATCAGGAAAACACTCAAATACCAGTGGCACTTTGTGATGATTTATCTTATGTATCAACCTGATTTGCTCATTTGCTACAGATTTCTAGATGTGTCTGGGAACACTGCGTGAGTTTAGCATTTGGATCAGTAGATTGAACAAATTCCATTGCCCTCCCTATTGTATGTGTATCATCCAATTTGATCCTTCATAAGCGTATGAATAGAACAGAGTTCGTAAAGGTAGAACATACCTGTTCTGACTGATGGCTTAAACCACATACTAGTCTTTTTCTGCCTATGACTGAGAGTTATACCATCGACTCCCCTGATTCTCTCTTTCAGTCTTGAACTTTATATCACCACTGGATTTCAAGGCCCCAGGTCTGAGATGGCATATTGTAGAAGTTGTCACCCTCTATAATTATGTGAACCAATTATTCTGGTAAGTGCTTTGTGTCTGAGGAAGCTCTGTAGTTTTCTAGCGATACTGTTTATGTTCAGAAATAGTGTGTATAAAGGACTTTATTTGAATTGTCTGTGGACTATTTCTTACTATCACATCAGAAAAATCTATTTACCCATACCTTGTTTCATGACACTGGTCTCCTCGAGATCAATGTCATGGCTACATGTAATTTAATGAAATTAATAGGTCTAAGAACTAGGTAAGAGATCAAATGGTTGGCCAGGTGAGTTAGAGTTGGTTTATTTGTTTTGTTTTTAAAGCAGCCATGAGAACTGGGATTGCTGTAGATACTGACTCTTTTCTGGTTTGGTTGTGACCTTTTGTCTTCTTTAGAGAGGAGAGAGAGAGGAGGCCAACTCAACCCACGTATTTTTCATTTCTCTGACATAAATTTATTGTTAGTGAACTCAAGGGACTTAAGAACTGTGCTTGGATGCATCCTCACTTATATTCAAGTTCTTCATGTTTGGCTTTATGCACACAATTGAAGGATTTAAGAACCTTGGAGCTTATATTTTTAGGATACAAAAATTCATCTTTTTCAAAGAAAAAGATTTAATTTAAAGACCGTGTGTGTGTGTGTGTGTGTGTGTGTGTGTGTGTGTGTGTG
>NW_008333879.1:1055790-1077097 GCF_000622305.1 Nannospalax galili
ATTGTCAACTTAACTGGATCTAGAATGAACTGAAATGAGAGTCTTTCATGACTGGAACATCTGAGCTGGAAGATCCACGCTAAATGTGGGCATTACCTTCTGATGGCCGTGGCAGAAGGCCGTGGCAGAAGGGAGCTTTTGGCTCTTTCCCAGCTTGCCTTCTCTCTCACTGGCGAGTTCATCTTGGTGCTGTGGTATTCCGTCACTGACAGTAGAACCAGCTTCTTTGATTTCCAGTGTAGACTGAAGACTAGCAGACCTCCAGGAATCTTCCAGGCCTTCAGTGCCTGATTGGTACTACTGAGATAGCCAGCCTCGTGGATGGAGCAGCTACTGGATTCTCAGCCTCTCCAGTGTGGACTACTTAGACTCTATTCTGCAAGATAATCTAATAAATTCATTATATATATTCATTTTTATCAGTCTGTTTCTTTAGAGAACCCTTACTAATACAACTTGCCAATATGGGATAGGAATGTTAACAAGGTCTTCCTGTTACGCCATGACTTGTATGTCTCTTCCATGTCTCCCATTACTGGCAAGATTTCTTGCTTAGATTGCAGAAAATTCTAATCTCTAATCCCTCTAATCTCTCTCTCTCTCTTACTCTCTCTCTGTCTCTCTGTCTCTGTCTCTCTCCTTTACTTAAAACTCTCCTTCTTTACCTAGGATACTTACTGAGCTTAGACTCTTACCAGAGCAAGGAAGTTTAGTAACCTCTGTGTTTTGCCTGTCAAAGTTGCAAACACCTAAATCCTCAAAATTTGTATTATGGGTTGAGTGAGAATAGAACAAATACAGGCTGAATTGAATTAATCTCGCAAAATTCATAATATTACATCATGATCTAATGAAATAGCTTTTTACTTAAAAAATTATTTTACGCCTATTGCATTGAACCCCAAGCAAAATACTGATTTGTGTTGAAATCTGCTTTTGAATCATGTGAGTATTTTAATATAGCTGAAATAACTAATATTCTCATCTTTAATCTAGATATCATTAGAATCTTTGGTCATTTATTAGAGATTCCACTTCCTAATGAGCAATGACTGGCATAATAGGGACTTTCATTATAAAGGGAGGAAATGAGTTTGGCCCTTAGTTTCATTAGGAAGAAGACTCATTTTGCACAAAAATCATGTGGATGCACTATTTTAAAGTGGCTAAACAGCAGGTATAAAGAACTTTCCTTACAAAAAGCAATCATATTTTATCCAATATAAGTACTAAAGACAGCAGGTGTGCCTACACAAGTGGCTTGAGTTTTGCACATTAGCTAAAAGTTTAGGTTGCTATGACTTCAGAGGCCAAGCAGAAGAAAATAGTATCAGAAATGCTTCACAGGCCTTTTTATTATGGTTAAATCCTCACTTACCAGAGTACTTATGCATTTCTCTTTAGTAAATTATTTCCTTTAAAATATACTATTTTTGTTCCTGGAGATCAATCCTATTATTTCCAAAGAGCTGTGCAAGGACTGGCATTATTAAGAGCTGCAGCGTGGGATGGGTGCTCATTTTATTACAGGAGAAAGAAGTGAGCTACTTGGTCCTAGTAAGAGTTATCCATTGAAATGGCACTACAGTATCATAATCAGAGTGCTCCTAATGGAAGGATGCTGGGCTAGAGCTGATCAGAATGAAATTTTGGTTTCTAATGTTCATGGATCTTCATAGAGCATAGGACATGTCCTTGGCCAGTTTCAGAAGTTATGCCTTGCATTTCTAATCAGCCTCTGGATCTGGGAAGATTTGTTATAAAATGTCTTGGACGTCACTGTAATCTACCTAGAGTATCTGTATTAAGGAAACCACATGGATGCAGCAGTGTAGTGTGGTCAATGGCAGAAGGTTGAGAAAGGGATTCAGGATGCGATCTGGTCTAAACTGCTTCTTGTATCCTTGATTCAGCTCTGCTTAGCTTTCATGCATCACAGACCAGTTGTGCCAAATGCTGTCTTGCCTGCAGTCAAACACTACTTTCACAGTAAGAGCTACTTTCCTAGGAACATCCGCCTCTCCTGTGACTCAGCCTCCAACTCTGGGAAGGAAGGTCATTCCAACCTCAAAGTCTAAATTTGGTTTTGTTTTTGAACTTCAGTTAAATGGGCAAGATCTTACTGTGTAGTTGTATTTGGCTTCCTTGAGTCTTTTATTTGTGAAGTATGTTCAGGTTCTGTTTGCTGCATTTTATTGTCGTTGAGATTCAATACTTCAATTCATGATGGCCTGAAAAATCCATGTATTTATCTTATGTTAATGAACATCTAAGTATTTTCCAGTTTGGAGTTTGAATTAGTCAGACTTCTCCACAAAACTGAATTTATAGAATTTATAAACCCACATAGCTAGTGACAGAGAACAAGGGACAGAGGGAGGGAGGAAGTCAGAGAGACAGAGTCACACAGTGAGAGGCAGAGAGAGAGGAGAATTTGTTGTCAACTAATGTGATTATACAGCTGATAAGTCTAAATTCTGCAAAGTAGTGGAGCATCTGGAGACCACACACAAGTTTGGTGCAATTTTGGTCTGAAAAATACTCTAGGTGTAGAATATTTTTTCCTCTGCAGAGATGCCTTTTCTCCTGCTTAAAGATGCAAGTCAGATTAAATGTTGATGACATAAAAGGAGGATTGATTCACAGTATTATTGAGACTGGTGGTTGACCCAAAATTATGTAGCTGACTGAACCACACTGACATATGGATTTAATTGAACCCTGATGTGGCTACTGGAGGTAATGTTGCTATGTGCTTTAGTGTAGTTAAACTTTCACCTGAAAGATGCACAGAGATGAAATATAATAATGACAAATGCTTTACAGTTATGATAATAATAAATCTCTACCCAGAACTACATGAAAATTTTTACTCTACATAACTTTTGTTAAGGGGCTGCTCAGTGCTATTTTTTATATATTATCTATCATTTTTCATTTGCTTTTTGTCTTTAAAACATTTAAAAAATGATACCCTATAAGTTATATGATGTAAATAAGCATGGTCTACCACAAGCTGGGTTTCCTTTTACTTTTCTGTTACATTTTATTGACTGATTGATTGATTTGACTTTCTCTCTCTCTTTCACTCCCCCCCCCCCCCCCGCGTCTCTCTGTAGTATACAAGCTTCTGTGCCATGGCACAAGTAAGGAGGTCAGAAGACGAGTTACAAGAGTCAGTTCTCTCCTTCCACAATAAAAGTCTCAAGGGTTCAGTCTAGGTCCTAAGGATTGGCAACAATTGCTTTTATCTGCTGTGCCATCGCAATGGCCCTTAATAATGTCTTTTTATATACAGAATTTCTTCATCTTAATGTATCCAAACTTAATAACTTGTTCTATTTTTAAGCTGTATTATTATTATTTTTAAGTACTTTCAGTTTCGCATTGAAATGGAAAAGATAGCAAATGTCTATCTCCTGCCTCTATGCATGAATGGTCTTTCCCATGAACAATATCCCCTACCATTTCTTACACCTAATGAACATACACTGACATATCACCATGAGCCAAAGTCCATAGAGTACACTGAGATTAACTTGACTCATACAGTCCATATGTTTGGGTGAATGTATAATGATAAACAGTCACTACTGTAATACACAATATTTTCTTTGCCTTCAAAATCTTCTGTGTTCTACCTATTTATCTCCCTCCAAACTCTGCTGCCGCTGATCTTTTCAGTGTGTCCATAATTGCTATTTCCTAAATGTCATTTATTTGGAGTCATATAGTATATGGCATTTGCATCCTGACTTCTTTCACTTCGTACTACACAGTTCAGCTTTTTGTGTGTCTTGTTTCTTTTGAACATTGAATAATGTTCCATTGTCTGGATATACTGCAGTTTGCTGATCTGTTAGCTGAAGGACATCTTAATGTCTTAGAAATTAAAAGTAAAGTTGCTACAATATCCGTGTGCGGGACTGAGCATTTCTGCTGCTCCGTGTCCTGGCCAGCATCTAGTGCTCTCATCACTCTGGATATGGGACCTTCTAGTTCAGTAGTACTGCATTACCGCTTCATTTGCATATCTCAGATGGCCTTGTGTGGAGCATATTCGATATCTACTTTAAGTCATTGGCCAGGCTGGTGAAGTCTTGGTGCAGTTTTTCATCTGATAGTTTACTTTCATTTTACTGAGTTTTAAGGGTTCTTACATAGTTTGATAGCATCCTTCTATCAGATATGCCTTTTTGAAAATTTCTTTTTCAACACATCATTCACCTTTTTTCAATATATGTCTCTCTGTAGACATATATTGAATTTCTGTGTGTTTCATTTATTCTTTTCAATATGCTTTGTATGGCAGACGTCAAGTTTTAAGTAAGTCCAGCTAATGGTTACTAAACATAGTATATTATATATCATTTATACTTATACACACACACGCACACACACATATGTATATATATTCGGTCTAGTCCAAGGTCTGGAGAGATGGTTCAGAGGTTAAGAGCACTGACTGTTCTCGCAGAAGACCCAGGTTTGAATCCAGGCACTAACATGGTGGCTAATGACCAAGTGTAATTCTAATTCCAAGGGATCTGACACCCTCTTCTGATCTCTGCAAGCACTGCACAACACAGGTGCACTTGTGTACATTCAAGCAGTATAGTCATACACATAGAATAAAAATAATAAATTTTAAAAATAATTGTCCAATCTAGGAGATACGAGTTGCAGTTTTTGTCTGTGTGTGTGGAAATTTGCTTATTACAAAGCCCCACACCCAGCTGAGGAACTATTGGCATTTGATAGCTGCTGGAAAAAGGGACACAGTTTCCATTAAGGGTGTGATGCTGGTTAGATTAACCATGCTCCAGGGAATAGAACTACAGTGGAGACTATTTGGGGAGCACAAACTAGACCTGAAAGGTCTTCAGAAAAAATAATAGGGGACATGAAGTGAGGGACTATCAGGTGTGGATGGGCCTTAATGGAGATGGGGTGTTCTCAATATGATAAAATACAGTGTATGAAACACTCAAAGAATCAATAAAAACATTATTTACGATACGTTTCTGTTAACAGTTACTTGAGTTAATGTTCTTCACATTAAGATTCTTTCCTGAGTGCTGTTGGCCTTGAAGTCTTCTTTTTTTGGCTTCTCGAATTTTGTTGCTGTTGTAGTGGGGTTGCTTTTGTTCTTAAATTCATTCCCTTTTAGTCAATTTGCCTTCACCTTTACTACAAAGGTCATTAAGATTAGTCTGTTCTTCCTATAAAAAATGTAGAGAAGTTGAAATAAAATTAGCAATTTTCTCAATTTATCGGTTGGACAATGTGATAAACTATTAGTTAAAGCTTTGCAGATAATCTAACCGTTTTACTAATTTTGTGTTCGATAGGAACTATATTCTTCTAAGGCTTTTTATTGTGGTCATCACTGAGGAAGTTTCTGATTCCAGGTCTTAAACATGTGTGGATTTATGGCTCATAGGAAGTAGTGATGCACAGAGATAAATGATGGAGTAAAAGATGAATGAGTGTGTTTTTACTCATCTCAGTGGTGCACTGATTTTGTGTGATCTTGGGCACATCGTTCTAATTAAGCCTTCAAACTTTGGATCTGGGCTGGGCCCTTTGTTTCAAAGGCATTCTTAGTTTCTTTCATTTATGACATGTAGGAGGATTTCGGTTACTTCTGTGTCTAATCCAAAGATAACTTACATAGTAATAATCTAGACTGTTTTTGTAGTAGACTCAGAATGAAAGCTTTGATCAGAGTATAAAATAATTATACCTAATGTCCCTAGAAACTCATGTGCCCCAAGGATTCTTCTAAGTTTTTTTATATATAGTAATTTATCTAAATTCTGCCAGCAAACTGCAATAACAATGCTCTATATTTCAGAGTAGGCTGATCCATTCTGTTGAGGTCACAAATTAATCCATATATATCTGTCTCTAAAATCTAATCTCTTCAAGTAAATGATAGCAGAAGTTCTATAGTGTCAATTATAGTTACATTTTCTATTCCAAAAAAATTCTGTGATTCTCTGCCAAAGAGTAGACAGATTGGTAAGTGTGTACAGTTCAATGGCGTATATGCTATGCATTGTTTTACGTCATGTCAAAGAGCAGCAGTCAGTCACACAGGGGTGACTCAGAAGCCTCTTCTTAATTCATCAGCTGCAATGATTTAGAGCAGAGGTTTGACCTGAATTCATTTTCACCTATATAAAACTCACTGTAGTCCTGAGCACTGCGTATTACTGCTCATCCACATTGTTCTTTTTATGGAGTTAGACAACTTAAGTCCTGCCTCAGTTTACTGAGGTGAAATTAGCCTGACTCCTCTACTCCATGTTGATCAATCTAACTAATTGGAGTTTCTAGTTGGTTTTATTGCTTCTCAAAATATTACGATGAGACATCTTGAAGTGTAGTAGGAATTCTTTGGCAACTAAGTGGTAGTGGATGCACTCCAAGGGACAGGACGGTGGTGAAAAGCAGGTGATTCATTCAGTCACCTGTACTCAAGTTCCTGCAATTCTTTACATACAAGGCCTTAAGCAATTAAAAATATATAAAAGATATTCCCCTGCTTTCCCATTTATAAACTCTGCAATAACACTATCACAATAAAATACCTCATACAATGAGTAGAATTAAGCAATTACCGTTTCTGAAACAAAAGCCTTCTTTCACAGGATAGGTGCCATATAAGTGCTCACTTGTATTAAGAGTCTGGTTTCTTGAGTTAGAAAAGCTTATTTCTCACTGATCATATTTATATGTCATATAGGTATATGCACATGTGTACAGATATACCAAAATACACATAGTCACAAACCATAATAAGTCCTGTAAATAAAAACCTCATTGTGCTATGAAGGAGGAGGCAATAGAAGTGGGTGAGACATGGTAAGAACATGACCACTCCAAGACCGATTGGACTGGGGATGTTGCTCAGTGGGAGTGTATTATCTAACATGTTCTAGGCTTTGCATTAAATCCCTAGTCACACAAAAATATGATTGATTAGTGAGGTTTATCATGTCCAAATAAAGGGATGCACTTGCAACAATCCCTTGAAGGAGGAATGCCTATGAAAAGAAAGAAAATAAGTCCAGTGTGTTTCAAATTTAAAAGGCATTAGGAAATGGTAGGAGCCAAAGATCATGTGGGGTTAAGAGACCAGCTAAAATTTTGATCTCCATTTTAATAAAAAAAATTCACTAAAACAGTAGCTAAATGAATCAGCCACATCCATATCCATCGTAAAAGTATTATTCGGGTAGCCTACTCCCTTAATCTCAGCACTTGGGAAGCAGACACAGGTGGATCTCTGTGAGATCGAGGCCAACCCGCTCTACATAGTGAGTTCCAAGCTAGCTGGAGCTACAGAAAGAGAGTGGGGGAAACTTATTTTGGTAATGGTATGTTGTCAAGTCCCATAAGACAGATTAGTCCATTCTCTATAATGACTTAAGTCTTACTCTTTCTGTTTGCCCTTCCCCTCCATGCGTGGAATTATGCCACACCTCCCTTCTCACCTATATGTATGTAGTCTTACAACTTTTGAAGTTCTAGTCCCCAGCACTATAGAATTTGACTATAATAAAGCTTGGCTTTTCAGGTAGTAATTAATTTAAAATAAAGTGAATTAGGATAGGCCTTAATCCATCTGACCAGTGTCTAACAGGAGAATATCAGAGCATGCAGAGTGCATCAGGATGTGAACAGAACAGAGAGAAGCAGCAATCTGCATGTCATTACAGGGTTCTGTTAAAAATGAGACATTGTTTAAAGGCAGAGCTCTGATAGTTTATTTGCCATTAGACTCCTTGTGTGTAGCCATTTTCTTATTAGTCAATATAGCCTATTATTTTCTGTGCACACTTGGTTTCTTAATAACTCTGATGGTTCATAATTCCATTTCTCGTAGGTATTCCCAGTGTTAGATTTGTTTCAACTGACAACTAGTAGTTAACAACTCGTAGTAGTGAGAAAGTAGACACCAGAGAGACAAAGAAAACACAAATGTATGAACTTAAATCTTGGACTTCCTGAAAGGTGAATGTAAGTTTCAGTTGTTTGGTGATATTTGGTTACAGTTCTCTAGCAATCTAACACAGCTTCTCTCCTCCTTCCTTTCCTATTATTCAACTTTAAGTCTTCAATCATGCAAGTGTGGATTATCATGAAAGAGCATTTCATTTTGGAATATTACAAATCATAATTTTAAGGTTACTCTGATATGCTATTTCCTGGAAGGTGTTGATTACAGTTAAAATAAGTTGATTTGGGGAATAAACACTAATGTGTGAACATGTTCATGATGCTCACTCTGGAAAAGCTCATGGTGAAGCCTTGGAAATAATAAGGCTCTGGCTGACATTTGCACCATCCACAGCCTTGCAATTGGCACACTGGGATGGTATTAATATTTCCTAGCATGGCGCCTTCAATAATTAATGCTTTGGTTGTTTAAAATGTTTTGCTATAAAAAAGGATTCCTTTATACACAGTGTCAGATCTTGACGTTATGACACAAAATATATGTTTTGCAGTAATTTGCATGGAATTAATTCCATCCCAGGGTTCTGGTAAAAATTAGAAATCATTTAAAGGCAGAGCTCTGGTAGTTTATGTGCCACCAGACTCCCTGTGGAACCATTTCC
Organism: Nannospalax galili; assembly: GCF_000622305.1. Classification (NCBI taxonomy): domain Eukaryota; kingdom Metazoa; phylum Chordata; class Mammalia; order Rodentia; family Spalacidae; genus Nannospalax; species Nannospalax galili. Next base: position 1,064,421 of record NW_008333879.1, read on the forward strand.
TTGTAAATCTTTGTAGCCCATTTGTATTCTGTGCACATTTGGTCTCTTGATGGCTCTGATGGTTCATAATTGCATTTCTCATAGGTAGCCCCAGTGGTAGTCTTATTTCAACTAACAACTAGTAGTTATTTGCCATCATGGCTAAAACTTCTAATCTCAACTTAATTATTAATAGCACTAACATTTTTCTAGCTCCTTCTTTTAAGAAGACAAGAAAGCACATTACTTAACAGACCATTTCAGTAGATAGAATGTAGTTTCATTTGATTATGGCTTAAAAACTTTCTTACGGGTGAATTTATTCTTAACCTCAGGTGTCTGGGCTTGAACGTGTCACTGTCTTCTACCTCCTAGAACCCCAGTATTGATTAGCTAAAGAATCTCTGCATTTTATTTGTCCACGTGTTTAGTTCTTACTTTGTCATTCTCATTTTTCTTGTCTCTTAGGAAATATTCCAAAAGTGACTTTGAAAAATTCTTGCTTTCACTTTTCTTCTCATGAAATATGTACACATTTCCACTTTGCACAGTTGGAACACATACAATCTTTGTGTTTTGCTTTCTTCTTTCTTGGAGCACTAATTTTATTATGTCTTCCTTTATTTTTATGATAAGAATAATGGCTGGGGAGATGGTTCACTGGGTAGAAGTGCTTGCCGTGTAATCAAGAGGATCTGAGTTGTTGGTTTCCAGCCCCTACGTAAGCATAAAATAAAACAAATGGATGCCTGTACTTGGAAACCCAGCTAGGGTGGAGACAGGTGGATGTCTGTAGCTCATTCACCAGCTAGCCTAGCCAAATTGACAAGAGTCTTATTAAGAGTCTCTGTCTCAAGGCAATAAGATAGATAATAAGAGGAAGGTACCTTGTGTCTGCATATGTGCACATAGGTGCATGAAAGGCACACACACACACATACAAACATACAAAAGATGAATTATCACCTGATATATGAAGGAATAAAGATGCAAACTGTATAAGCCCTATGTTATGTTATACTCACCACTCCCAAGTTCTTACCTCTAATTAGGTGTGTAAATACACATTTGAATGAGGAGGTAGAAATATTTAACAAGACTATAGTGCAGGCATTTGAATGATACAGAACACTGATCTCTAGAGTCTACTGGAAGATTCAATAGAGAAGGCAAATTCTTTCTGATTGAGATTGAAATGTGAGGGATGAGGATAAAGAATGGTGCTTGACAAGCAAGAAAATTAATATTTCCTTGCCTAACATTTAAAAAGTAAAAGAATGAATGTACCCCTTTCTTCTTACTGAACAGTCAAAAGTAATTAAACATCAGTTGAGATTCAGTGTACAGCTTCAACAGAAGACACTGGGTAGGAACAGAGTGGCCCAAATGCCTCTGTGGAGGACTCAAAGTATGAGTCTGGAATGCTCTGTATCCTTGGAAGGTGGAGAGTTCTGTGTCTATGGAATGTGGAGGAGTCTGTATCTGGAGAATGAGTTCACGTGGCAACTGATGGCTTCTGGAAGAGAGATTCAGTGTTGTTTGAGTGAGATTCTTATGTTGTCCAAGCTCCAGTGGATGAGCCCACACCAAAGGCATCTAGGGACACAAACCTGACTCTATAGGCTTTAATATATAATATATAATATGTATATTAGAGTATAGCAATTTTTGGTGGTTATTAAGGGGATACATCTAAATATGATTAAAATAGATTGTAAGAAATTTGAAAAATTCAATAAAAATAATTAATAATAAAATTTTAAATCATGATAATTGGGTGATCTAATTCAAAGAAATAGAGCACAAAATTGAGCACCTAAGGGAAAGAGTAAGGTGTCTTGTCTGGAGTGGTTAGATGTGGGGACAGAAAATAAACCCAGAATTCAGCTAATCATGGGAAAAGGCTTTTGGTCCATTTTACTCAGTCAAAGAACAGATTTATTTTCTTACAGGAGTCAGAAGTTGGGAGAGGTTGCCCTCTCACCCTGGCATGCGTGGTGTTATACAGCAAGTGATACTCCATACTTTGGATTGATCTAATTACTAGACATTTCTCTGATTTAACATGGATGTCTAATTCCGTTTTTCTGTGGCTACTGTCTTGATCCTCTTTCAGTTTGTTTACATCACACGGGATAAGTTGAATTTGCCTTTTCTTTGCAGATGATATATAATTTTAAGAAAACACATCCTAACTCTGAATGCAAACCTACTAAATTTCTATTGGCATAACTCCTTCAGGTTTTCTTTTCACACATGTGCCTTTAGAACTTGTTTATCTCAGGGAATAAGCATGGCATTAGTTTTTCTCTCTCTGGTGCTCTTTCTTCTGACTCTCACGCAGTATGTAGCACTGCTCTTTTCTGCCAGGGCCATGCTTGGAATGAAGCATAATGCTCCAGATATTTTTTTTCTGGCCAAACTAGAGTTTTTTTTGAAAGGATTTGATTCATTCTCATGGAATCTGTGCTTCTGTCATTGGGACTAAAGGTGTCATTAAAGTTTCAGCAAGCACACCCACAATTTTTGCATGTTGAGCTTAATTCCATGTGCTCCCATGTCTTTCCCCGTTAACGTGTTTTATCTAAGCTCTATCACTTTGTCCAAGAATAGTATAGACTACTTTGTTCTAATTTAATGATTGATAAAGCTTTAAAATTTATGAAAACCTTAAAGATATGTTCTCTGCTGATATATAAGGTCACTATAGGATTAGTTCCATCACCAACTCAGCAAGGTACTGTACAAAAACATAACCCGAAAGATCTGTGTATTGTTCACCTCTGAAAGACCTGGGGTGAGTTTCTTCACAGAGGATTAATTCGGTGTCTGAACTGAAAGGGCTGCTTTGTGAGAAATACCACCCCTGTGTTAAAGAACATTTAGCTTAATTTGTCTTTTGTTAACCAGAAATTCATGGTCAGTGAAGATTAATAGCGCATTTTGCAATTTATTCTACTTAATTCTTACGTGGTCTAACAACACCTGCTGGGCTACATGGTGGAGACTTAGAGAAAGCTACTCCATTAAGCAACCCTGCTGTGATGTTTCCAGTGTTTAGAAGTTTAATGCATTTCTGCAATATACAGCCACAGGTGTCTGGTGAATATTTATTGATCTGTAGCAAGCTGATCACCAAGAGAAACAGATTTTTACCAGTGTATTATCGACTTGAATTATATTTCTAAATCACATCTTCCATCATTAGGCCTGTAACCTGCCACAGTACTGCTTTTCAGTTAATGGCCTAATTTTAATGGGATTTTTAAAAAATCGACTTTCTCCCTACATGTTTCTTTATTGATTCATATAAAATTCTATGGGCTAAAAATAAGGTTAAATCATGGTGAATGGAACAATGAAAAAACATGCCACCTATGTATGACTTTGAATAGTGAATGAGTAGATTGCAGAATCTAGCAAACACGTGATACTGTGTGTGTGACATTTTGATGGAGTGAAATTTCATGATTAAAATTTCCAACAGCACACACACGCACACACACACACACACAGAGAGAGAGAGAGAGAGAGAGAGAGAGAGAGAGAGAGAGAGAGAGTGCTTAGGTGGCATAAAAACCAGAGGAAAATGTATTAACCCCAAAACCTACTGAAAATCACACATACAATATCTGAACATGAGTGCCATGTGTATACCTGAAGGTTATATAAGCAAGAAATACAGTGCCAGACAGGAGGAACCTCCCTTTGAGTGGTTGGTTTGGGTAATCCAAAATAACACAGGCTATTGTCACAGCCTTGATAATCTCCCAGGAATTGAAGGTAAGACCCTATTGCTGAAGACAGGACACACTTCAGACACAGGACTTGGAGCAATGGAGCTGGAACTGGTCTGGAAGCCTCTTCCCTGAAGACTAGGTCTCACAGTTCTGGAGGATACCAGGCCAGCTGCTAAGGGAGAAAAATCAATGAATGGCTCAACCCCAACTGCAATGCCTAATAACCACAACAGTTTCCAGCACAGCAAACTATAGTGGTGCAGTAATGGACTTTTATCTTTGGGGTAACTGGACTTAAAGCCCTCTCAGTGACAAGTAATTCATGGTTGGCAATGTAAACATAGCCAAATACACAAGACTGGAGGGGTCATAGATCCCTGAGAAAACCCTATCTCCATCCAACAAATGAAATTTCTTGCTGTATGTTAAATATGGATCCTTGTATTTAAAAAAAAAGTATATCACATACCACTAATCAAATAAGCTGCTTTTTGCAACATATGGAGGCTATTACAGAGTTCCACAACTCACCACACACAGAGACTATGTGTCTGAGAGATGCCCAGTCCTAAGTACACATCTACAGGGGAACCTCTACACTTAAGGCTCATGAAACATAGGAGAACATGGGTTAGAGAGTATAACAATGCATCCCTCAACTCTCAACAGTGAAGTTTCCTCATGTAACAGAGTATAATGCACACAGAGGCCACAACTGGCTAAGGTCTAGAGAATAAGAGACTGCAGTGTGTGTGTGTATGTGTGTGTGTGTGTGTGTGTGTATGTAAGCTGTCTGATAAATCACCAGCCTCTCCATGCTTCCTCACAACTAGTTCCCATCTGACTTTTGTGTCTTTTTAAATTTGTTTTTGCTTTCTGACCTACTGGGTGTAACCAGGACCATTTGCAGGGTCATGGATGTGAAACTAGCATGAGAGCACATGTACATCACCAGTGGCTACATCACTGAAGAAGATGACTTCTTCTCCCCCAGCAGTCCTCTACTGCTGTTAGCTGCCTGGATTGGGGCAAGGTGCCCTGAGCCCTTCTCCCACGAATGCCTATTGACTTGGTCTTATGCAGGCCCTAGGCAAGTAATCAGATCTACCATGATCTCATGAGTGCCACAATCATGTCTTACCCATTAAATGGAGTTTCATGTGTTTTGTGGCTCTCCTTCCTGTCTTGGGGCCCTTACATTCTTTCTGTCCATTCTATGACATTACTTAAGCTTTCAAAGGGGGTCATGGGTGTCCTGTTTAAGACTAAGCACTCAACAGTCCATTGCCTTCAGCTCTTCAGTTAGCCATGAGTCACTGTTTTAACCAGTGTTCACTGCAAAATGAAGTTTCTTTGGTCAAGGCTGAGGGTAGCAATAGTGTATGGGTATAACTGTAAACATTAAAACACAGCTTCACATGTTTCTTTATCAATATAAAGGTAGTAGCTTCACTCTCAGTGTCTACGACATCCAAGCCTTTGACCTCATCCACAGAACTGGACACAAACTTGCTCCCATGGAGCAGGCGCCAGATCCAAGTTTAAATCCACTGATTACCTCCAAAACAGCCATGCCACTGCTGTGCTAGTCAGCATCCTTTGCCTGGCAAGTTGGGTGTTGTAGTACAAAAAATCTAAAGTTGGGGACAACCATTGTTGACTTTCCTTCCCTAGCTGCCTGCATAGCAATTCTGACACTGTGAAGGTTAAGCTTCCAGCATGGTTTCTATATATTTTGCAACCAAGACATATGGTATCTTTCAGCAATAGAATCTTAACATCCAGCTCGGGTAGACAATCAGTCACAATGGCCTTATGCTATATGGGACTCAATGACTCCTAGTTTGGTGTCCCACATGTGGCACTGAAATTTTTATTTAATAAGCTATCATCTCTAAGATTGGCATTATGTGATATTACTACAGAAACAGGGAATACTGGGGGTAGCAGGGACTAAACAGCAATGGTGTGGGAATTGAGAGAGAAGATGGGGTACAAGAAGTGGGTTAGGCAAAGCTAAGGATTCATGAATAGATCATGTGGAAACCCACTATTTTATAAGCTAATTAAAAAATATAATTAAAAAACAGACTTTGAACAGAGGTTCCCTGCATATTTGCTTCATAAATATGTTTCTTCAGAAGGTGTTAATGCTATGCGGCTGAATACATGTTTTAAGAAGAAGGTGGAATAAGGTACGAGGAACAGATGCCAGTGGCACACAGGGCCTAAGGGATAGCCTACGGGCAATTGGAAGCCCATGTCTCCTGTGATCTTGCGGAGAGCTCGCTGCTATGTCTTGCTTTTTCTCCGTTATTTTCAAGCTTAAAACAGAAAATAAAATACTCCTATTTCTTTTAAATTGATTTTATAAGAAAGATATAATTAGGTAACAAAGTGGCATTGAATGGTAAGGTTCTTTGAGGTGTACTATAGAGCGTTTGCAATTTTCTTCATTTGGTAACAAAATAGCATTCATTTGAGAAACATTTAATGCCATACACCCCACTATAAAGATTCTTTCAAATTAGATGAGGGAAAATGAAGCATCCTATTCTTGGTTGGAAGATTTGAGCAATTAGCGTCCTATTGATACAGAGATTTTGCTTTTCAGACCGGATTCAGAATTTCTGATAAACGGCTTTGGACATAAAATTTTGCTTATACCTTTGAAGGCAATGGTACCCCGAGTTCTACCTTTTTGACCTAACTCTTATTGATGCTTTTCCAATTAAGGCTTATTTGCTCTGTGCCAAACAACACACTATTTCATTTAAATTTACCCATGTTTTAGCCTTTTTCAAAATCCTATAATAAACATATGTCGTCCTTTGTTAGGTAAGATAGCTTATGATGCCAGGCTGGAGAGATGGCTCAGAAGTTACGAGCACTGGCTGCTTTTGGGGAGGACTCAGGTTCGATTCTCAGCACCCACATGGCAACTAACAACCATCTGTAACTCCAGCTCCAGGGGTATCCAATACCCTCTTCTGACCTCCACACATACTGCATGACATGGGTGCATTTACATACATACAGGCAATACTATCATACACACAAGATAAAAATAATAAATAAAATATTAAGAAAAGGTATCTGATGATGCCTCCATGGTATTTTTTAATATTGCGTGAAGTTAATGATCATAATGTTTTTAGAATATACATTGCTTTTTACTCGTGTTTGGCTTTTGGGCAGTTTGGGAAAGTACTGGTCAAGATGAGTCTTGAGTTCTGGGGAAGATAAGACCATTGAGATAGAGCGATACAATGAGGAATCACAAAGAAGGCATTTAATCTGTGCACAAATAAGCATATCAAGTTTATGAAATATTGTGGGACTTTTCTTGGGGTTATGTAAACAAATATCTACTCATCCCAGATAGGAAAAGAAGGAAAGACCAATGAGGTTACTAGGGTTATTTTCAGGGATATAGGTGAGGATTTACTTAGAGAACCATGTAATGCTCAAATCAATCAATGCAATGCCCACATCAACCTGGGTGATGATTTAGAAGCTGCATCCCTGGAGCATCTTGATGGCTTGCAGAATGCTGGACAGGATGGAGATACTCTCTCTCCTCAGCAACTGCTCCTGTTTATATAATCTCTGGGGGAAGCCTTATGAATCTTGTAAATTTCATTCAGCTTTTCCAGACTTGTGAGACTTGTTTACTTCCTGAATCTCATAAGCCTCCCTGTTTCTTCCAGGAGGGAATGTTATAATATGGAAGAAATTTTTGTATAATATGTGGCAGAGGTTTTAGAAATCATATTATATCAACAGTGTGAATAGACACTGATGAAGAATTCAGTTATGCTAGAAATCCTTCTGCCTTCTTATGTAGTCACTTCTAGTCAGTTCAGTGTTAATGCCACCATTTTCTAACCTGGTTTCCTCTTCTCAGCTATGTCCACCTACAGTGAATATGCACCAGCATCAAAACTAAGTCCTATTTCACTGCTTTGTAGAAGTCCCCAGTGACTTCTGCCAAAACTACAATCCAAGCACTTCTGTGGAAAATAGAATCTTGCCACTGGATTCTTCTCCAAGTTTTCCTTACCATTCTGCCTTAGCTTACTGCATTCCAGTGACATAGGTTTGCTTTCACAATCTTCATCTGCATTAGGGAATTTGTAATCATTTTCTCTGTCTATAAGGAGAGAAGAGTTGAGGTTAAGCATAGAATTGTATGTCACTAAAGGGCATACATGATTGTATTTATACTTATATATGTGGTAGATGCATATATCAAAGTACATATGTAAAAAAGAAAGCATAAGAGTGATATGATTGTTGTTACACTTGCTTCTATTTTTGCCAAAAATGCCATCATATATATATATGTATATATACTATACGTACTATGCAAGATTCATCATTTGCTTTTAGAAGTAAGAAGTCACTTAAACAAAGCATCTGTCACAGCTACATTATTTGACTCATGAGCGTGTAGAAGATGTTGTTGCCCTGAATGGCGCTGCTTGTACGTTCCCTTACTCCTTTCCCACCGTCATTTATGCTATCCCCAAAGTCCAAAGCTAACATCTACATTCATCCTATCAATGATGAGCCTGAGATGAAAGGTGGATCTGCAGCTCTGTTGCTTATACAAATGTTGCTTCAGCCCTTTATTGCCACACTCATTGAAAGGCCATAAATTTGCATATATTTTACTAATGTGACTTAATTAAGAGATGAGTTGAATTTTAATAAAACCTATGTCACAAAGCTACATTAAAATAAAATACTTTTATCAAATAGCTTTTATATCTCATTGGAGGGATTTCTTTCCAAACAATATTATATTGCTCATTTGGCTCCATATTCTGACTGACTTCAGCTCCATCTGTAAATTTTCTTTCCTTCAATTAAATAGAATGCCTCACCATGATTGATAATGGTACTCCGTCTACAACAACCACACAAGGCTTCCACATGTATTACTAGACGAGTGACCACTTATAGGTGGTTATTTTGTAAGAGTAAATGTACTAAATACGTATCGTGGAAATTCAAGCATTCACAGTCTTTATTTTTATTATCATTTTTAATTCTAGATCTAGAACATCTGATTTAATTGAAATTAGAAGTTTCAGTATTTACATTATTTACAATTTTACCTTTAAATTTCTAGGTGTTATTGTCCTAAAAACACTTATTCTACTAACTATATGTCCTCTTCTGATCATCACATTACTCATATGTGATTCTAGCTGAAATGCAAGTAAACTTTAAATATGACTTGTATGATGTCACATAAATATAAAAGTATTACTATTCAAGTAATGCACAGAAAAACTGTCACTCACCATAAAGAAATTTCATTTCTCCTCTTTATGCCCACAGAATCCATAAATACTTTCAGATTTTAACTATGTACTGTAATATAGAAAGTTGATTATGTTGCTTTCAAAAGTTATGTAATGTTTAGATACAGTGAATTAATTTTTCCCAAGCTCAGCGCTATCATGTTTATTATTACAAATATTTGCTACAGTTCTACAAGTATTCTTTTCTGAACAACGTTTACCTATATATAGCTAATATGTGTATATATGTATATTCTGTATATGTATTTACCCTGCACCTTTTCAAGATGCCTGTTCTTCCTACTGGATGTCAAGATTACATGTTTACCCCTATTAAAGCCCAAGCAAGTTGTTTGGGGGATACTGATATTCTAATGTTTCTAAATAGAGAGCAAACAACCGTAACAGCCAAGATAATTGTTAAGAAAAACAAGAAAATTGAAAAACTGACATGTTTTAATTTTAAAAGTTATTTCAAAGTTGTGTTAATGGAAACAGTGTGGTATAGGTGAGGGAAAAGACTAAAAGACTGATGGAAGATAATAGAGAGCTCAGAAATAACCACTTATAAATATAATTGATGAGCCTATGACAAAGGTTAACACAGTGGAGCAAAGACAATCTTTGAAACAGTGTTGGAATTTCTAAATATCCACAGGGGAAAAGTAATCCCAAATGGTGACAGAGGCTCTTGAGGTCTCTAAAACACCACCAGCTATTTTCATTGCCCTTGGTTACCCATGATAACTATATGATAACGTACTATTGCTGAAGGTAGCACACACTTTCACTGTAGGACGTAGGGAAATAAACTGCAAACTGGCTGGGAACTTCACTGTTGGCTAATTTACATAGTGCTAGATGGTCTTATGAAGGCTGCTGGGTCAGAAAAGTCATCAAGTGTCTTACCAAGCACTGGACCCAGCATGATACAATACAGAGCTGCAAGGCAAGTGTGCCCACTGGTGCAATCTTGACATGACTGTTATGGGATAAATAATTTCTGTTTAGATATGAGTTCTACCCTTTTTTCATGATTTAAGCAGTAAATCCAACATGCCATAGGAAAGAAATGAGGAAGGTTTTTTGTTTTATCAGGGAAGAACTTTCCCTCTCTGGTCTCTACTGACCCAGAATAGCACACACAACCACAAACAGATGTTATCAATCTAATCCCACCTGTTATTTACAATATAAACTGTGGGTGAGTTGTTGCTCCTAAAGTTGCTGCTTTCACATTGATATTTTCACCGCATACACACACACACAGACTCAGACACAGACACAGACACACACACACACACACACACTGATACACACAATCTGGGCCGGGGCAAGGAAGGTCATGAGAGAGAAATAAACATACTCTATGATTAAAGTTGTTTGTTTAGTTTAACTTGTAAAATTTGATTGCAAAAGAACTTGTTCGAGGCCTCTTAAGACTGTTCACATTATTTTCCTAAAGGCTAGGTAAATTTAAATAAGCTGATTATACAGTAGGAAGTCAGACTGAATAGATAGTGTTAAATGGTTTCAAAACATAAGGTTAACTTTGGTTACAAGGTTAAATAAAATTCCCATTTGTAAAAAAAGGCATTCCCACACATTGTCAAAAAAGATATATGAAGGGCTCAGCTGTTAAGAGCACTATCTGCTCTTCCAGAGGAACCAGGTTGAGTTTCCAGCACTCACATGGTGGCTAACAACCATCCTTAACTCCAGTTCTGGGACTCTAACACCTTCTTCTGGCCTCCACACATATTACACGTCATGGGTGCGCTTACATACATGCAGGCAGAACACTAGTACATATAAAATAAAAAAGAAATAAAACAACACATGGCGTTGGGAGGAGGATGTGTTGGGGGACATATGTGGGAAAGGATGGGAGTGGATAAGATCATATCTCATTGTACACATATGTTAAATTCTCGAGAATGAAGAAAATTTCAGCAATAAATTCATTAAAAATAGGCCACAGACCTAAATTTAAAATGCAAAACTTTAAAATTCTTTAATGATAACAGAGGAAGAAGGATCTATGACCCTGAGCTTGATGGTGACGTTTAGATATAACATAAAGGAGCAATTCATAAAAAAGGATGAAGTGGATTTTATTAAAATCAAAACAATTGACTCTATAAAAACATCAACCAAGAAAATAAAAGGTAAGCCACAGATTGTTGGAAAATATTTGCTAAAGAATCTGATAAAGCATTGTAGCCCAAATATCTTTAAAACCTTAAAAACTTGATAGCAAGGAAACAATTCAATTAAAAATGATGCAGACTCCTGAGAACACCTCACCTAAAAAGATAGACAGATGTCAAAGAGGCACATAATAATGATACTTGAGCAGAGGAATCTAAAGTACAACAAAAAGTTACTGCTGATATCGCATTATGATGGCCTAAATCATTAGCATTGACAATCACAAGAGCTGTTAATGATGTGGAACAACAACATTGCTTATTCGCTGTTGCTGGGAATTGAAAAGGGGACAGCCCCTTTGACAGACAACTGGGCAATTTCCTCTAAATCTAAACATCTTAGTTCTATAAGAGCTAGCAATTGTATGTCTTTATATTTGAGATGACTAATCTCTATTTCAACTTGACTGGACTTAGGAGACATACTTCTGGATGTCTATGAGGGTATTTCCAAAGAGGTCTGAGGGGTGAAGACTCATCCTGCATGTGGGTAGCACCAGCCCACAGGATGCCTCTTATAGTAAATGAAAGGGAAAAAGTAAGCTGAACACCCACATTCATCTCTTTCTGTTACTTGATTACAGGTTTAATATGACTGGCCACTGTACCCTCCTGGTACTGTGTCTTCCCCATTTTGAGGACTATATCCTCCCAACCTTAAATTACCTTGTCAATATTTTATCACAGCAATAAGAAAAGTAATTTGAATATGGTATTCCATGCGAGTTTAAAATGTACAGTCACAGAAAGAACTGTAAATAGATGTGTGTATTGGCATTTTTCATAATTGCTCAAATTTTCAAATAACCAGAATGTTTTAGGCTAAGCAAAAAGATTAAAAATTCCCTGTGGTAAACAGAAAAATAGGACAACTTTTTTTTTAGCTTTAAAAAAAGATTTATTCTTATTTATGTTAATGTGTACGTGTGTATGACATGAGGCCACATGAAGGTGTCAGATCCCATGGAGCTGGAATTACAGGCAGTTGTGAGCTGCCTGATATGGGTACTAGAAATTAGACTCTGGCTGCCAAGAGCAAGTCTTCTTCACTGCTGAATCAGCTCTCCAGCCCTGTACCACCTAGAGGCTGGATCCAGATGCGCTCAGCACACTAGGACATCTTTACTATTAGGAGAAATGAGTTACTAACCATGGAGACATGGATACTGCACAGTAGAAAAAGTTCATCTGAAAAGTATGCACTCTACAGCTACAAGTTCACAATATTATTCAAAAAGTAAAACCATACAGAATGACTTTCATATCTATACTTGAACAGCTATGTACAACATTTCTGTGTATATTTGATCTCTAGGTCTATTTGTCCATGATGATTTAAGAACAGAAATGTTTTCCATTTTCTAGTTAATTTTCATGCTCTTCTGACTTGTATATCTGCTTTCTGGGTGTGGAGGTGGGGTGAAGTTTCTAGGAAG
>NW_008333879.1:1077380-1082804 GCF_000622305.1 Nannospalax galili
CCTGAAGAGGAGATATGGATTTGAAGCAGAACACATTTTTGGTGAATTTGACGCTCTTTAATATTTTAATAGAGGTTATTGAGAAAATCAGTAAGAAAGGCTTGACAAAGATCAACAATAAGACTTAGTTAACAAAAAATGACATGTGCACATAAGTTTTTAGGTAAGAAGTGAGGTGACTGGGAAAAAACTTGTAAGTCGAGGTTTGCTTTCTTTTTGTTGCTATTTGTTTCCCCTCTCCCCTCCCTTCCCCTCTCCACTCCTCCCCTCCCTTCCCCTCCTATCCTCCGCTCTCCTCTCCCCTCCTCCCCTCGCCTCCCTTCCTCTCCTCCCCTCTCCTCTCTTCTCCTCCCCTTCCTTCCATTCCTGCCTCTTCTCTCCTGTCCTCTCTTTTCTTTCTCCCTTCTCAGTTTAAGGAGAAGCCACAGGCACAAGGGCTGCACTATGGCGTGAGAAAAAGAGTGGAAGATGCAGGGAAATTTGGGAACAGGGAGAGGCTTTAAGTCTGACTCTAAGCTCTGTATTTAAACCTCTTTTTGTAATGAAGCTCACCAGGACATCCTCGGTTTGGTCTGCCTTCTCCCCTTTCTGATGTTGCTTGAAGGCAGGTTTGTCGTTAGTGTAATCAAATCTGGCACACTAAATGATTAACAAAGGTGCTCTAAACACAGCACACATTTTTAACTCTTCTTTTGTGAAATGGAAAAGAAAGAAAAGGCTGGGACAATGAAGATCTTTCCAAAGCTGTACTGTTGAAGAGGTGGAGGAGGTGAGGTAATAAACTCCAAGTAAACATGTGAATGATGACAGATTGAAAGAGGGAAGGAAATAAAATGGGTCCCAGGAGAACCACCCAGAAGAGAAACACACTTGGGAGGGAAGATTGATGATCAAGGTATAACAAAAATGAAAAGAGCATTGCAACCACAGTGCTTACAACAGCGTTACAAGAGGAGTATTGCTCCTTTCAGAAGAGGATTAGTCATCTTTATTTCCTTTATTTATCATTAAAAGTTTTATGAAGAAGTATGCTTGTACATCTGGGAGCAACTTTTCCAAAGTTTTGTATTTTATGAAATGTGATGAGATTGAGACTCTTTCGAAGAAGAGGTTGACAGCCAGCAGCTACTTTATGACAAGGGGTAAATTTAATCTAACCTGACGTATGAGGAAACAGTATCAAAATAATGTATTTCTGTCTTCATTTCTGACCTACCAGATCTCACTAACATACTTTGATCATGTTTGCTTCCATCATTAATCTGCACTCTTAGGTTAGGCAGAGATACCACTGAGCTTCAGATTCTCTATGCTGAACTCTTTATGAGACGCAAAATATGAATATCACAAATGTTTGAAGAACTGAAAATGTGCATGTCCTCACGTCCAATGTGGACAAACAGCAAAAGTGTCATTTATGGGTTTCGGGTTCATTTTATTCCTTTAGCTACTAGATGTCAAAGTCAGGGCTTAGTACAGTTAAGAAGATGCTCTACCTCAGAATTACATCTCAAGTTCCACTTTTATTTTATTTTTTAATTTTTATTAATTTTTTGAAACAGAGTCTCCCTATAGCCCAAGCTGGCCTGGAACTCATTATGTAGACCAGATGCCCCTTGTTCTCACAGAGATCCACCTGCCTCTCCTTCCTGAGTCCCAGATTAAAGGTGTATACCACCACCCTCAGCACACATTTTCATTGTAGAAAAGAAAAAGTCCTTTTCTGTGAGCTTTTGCCTTGTTCAGGATGGAAGAGCTCCGTCATATCTATCACATGTTCCATGTAAACTTAGTCAGAGCTGTATCTGAAAGCAGTAGGGCTCAGGGGTCACTTGTGCTGCTCTAGAATTCCCATGTTTCAATTGGGCATAATTCTCACTTTGGTCAAGCATGGAGGGAGGAAGAGGGACTCTTTTTCAAAGCCTTGTATTTCAAAGATTATTTTCACTTTTCTTGGAATTATTTGGCATGCAAACTTTGGGCCTTTTAGCTTCTATACACATTTGGATTTCCTATTCTCAGATTGTTTTAAAACTGTAGCTTGAGGATATTTTTCTGCTGTGTTACCTTATTCATAGTGTTCTTTCTTTAAAAACCCCACACACATATGAGAAGCATTGTACATAGAACCTTCAGGGCCAAAGTGTTCTCATGACACACACTGCCATTTGGCCCTTTTGGTAGCTAAAATGAAGTAAAAACCATTAAGAGAAAACAGACTTCTTTAAAAGCAGCATAGACAACAAAATTTCAAAGTATCCATTAGTAGCTAATTAGAGTATCCTTTGCTTCTTCTGTGTTTTATTCTGCTGGTTGCAAATTTGAACATGATCTGGGGCAGGATTTATGTTAAGAGGTGGAGCAGCTGCTGCCTGGTTCCTTTAGTGACACTTGCAAATGCTGTTTTCATAATGACCTCTACTTTAAATTTATGTAGCTTGCTTAAATGTCAAACATGCTAAGTGGTGCATTTCATTAATAAAAATTAATGAAAACCCTGGGTTGGCACGTACCACTTGTTTACAATACATATAATTCATTAGGAAGACACCAGTCAAGCAAGGGCTCTGACATTGGTCTGGTGGCATTGTAAATGGGGTTTATTTGCTCCCTTCCAGTTAATGAAAATTCAAGGCTGGAAAAAAAAAAACACATAAAGCACATTTAATGAGCCTTTGGGGAAGTTTTACAGAACAGTGCACAGGCGTCATAAGTATCACATGCAAGATCCATTTGTTGCAAATTATTTAGGATTGGAAATGGCAATGATTTCAACTGATAATCAGAAAGTGCTGTTGTGTTTATGAGGAGAAGTTAATTCCAAGCAAAAGTCCTACCTTCTTCTTTGAGCCTTGTCGTTAATTGGGTTCAATCTTGAACAAATCACTTCAGGGCATCAGACACTAATTTATTCCTCCCTACATGAAGAAAAAGTGGAAGCCATATTCCTCAATATAGGCAGTGATCATTTATTTTTTGAAAATTCTTCAAATAGTGAATGAAATTTCTGTATCTATTTTTATTAATATACCATCAGTGACTCTAATGATATGATTGCAAAATATACCAGACAATTGAAGATATCTAAAAGCTAATTTTTGCAGAAGCTGAACTATCATTGGTTTTCTCTGCTTCTCTCCTACTCACTTTTACTTACTGGAGTTATTCCTTCCCTTCCTTCTTGGTGTTTTGCCAGCATTTGTAGATCTTCCATTATTTTCAATTCATATCAATAGCTGCTTAGAGAGAAAATGAATTGCCAGCCATGTGGACTCCACGAGGACATGTAGATTGTGGTAACAATCTATCTACAGCCTATGCCAAAGGGCTTGATACTTTGGGATCCAAAATGCATAATTAATAAATGAGAATAAGAATGAAGAATCTTTAGGGGATATTCTGAAGGAATTTAATAAAAGGGAGATAGAATATCACCTACAATCATTATATGTAGTTAATTATGCAAATGGAAAATCATTCTAGCTGTGTTAGGTATTGATTAGAGATGACCAAATTTTCTCTTTTGCCCTCTGTTCCCAAAAAAGCAGCTGGATAGAGCTAGTTCCAGCTGTCCCTTATGCCATAAGATCCCAAATAGTGGCTGTTTCTACTCATAATTCCTTTTTGACAGATTCCATATCTAGGGCCTAACCTCAGCAAAGATAGTTGAGGACTAAGAGACTGAAAGAAAGAAGGTAGAGTGGGAAAAAGTGGAAATTTACAAAATCCAATCAGAACTGACATTTGCAATTATTCCTCGGGAATGTGTGAATGGGGACTTGGACAAAATGGAGAAGATGAGGAGGAGAGGCTGGATGACTGGCTGTTCAGTCCCTAGAGCCAGACTTCCTTTGGTAAATGTCAGTCATTCCCACTGAGCTTTCATACAACTTGGCAAAGCACTCACACACAGTTCACCTATTCTTCCTCCTTTTAAAAATGAATGTTATCGAAGTACTCAGATTGTATGTAAGAGGATTGATTAAATTACTGAGCATTCTACAGTTATGAACATGTTGCACACAATACCTTCCATGGTTAGTACAATGTTCATATTTGTTAAACGCAGAAAATAGGGTGAGTGTAGAGAGCTC
The DNA here is from genome assembly GCF_000622305.1 of Nannospalax galili. Classification (NCBI taxonomy): domain Eukaryota; kingdom Metazoa; phylum Chordata; class Mammalia; order Rodentia; family Spalacidae; genus Nannospalax; species Nannospalax galili. The sequence continues at coordinate 1,081,475 of NW_008333879.1, forward strand.
AGATGCCTTTGTGAATAAGGAAGCCAGTTAAAGTTTTGAAAAGAGATGAAAAATGATACTGGTGAGGCAGCCAGATTAACTTGGCAAGAACATCAACAAATAAAGGGCTATAAAGAGAACAATGATAGACACAGGCTCATTAGTGAAAACATTCAGATGTCAAGGAAAAAACATGCTTTGAGTTTGAAATTGTGGTTGAAGTAGCAATACTAATTTTGATGAAACTTTAAATACTTGAATTGGCAGAGAAATGTCTGTGTGTGGAGGAGATCTGCAGTATTTGCCTTCAGCCCCTCTCCTCTCTTATCCCCTGCATTTCAGAATCTCTTGGGAGTGCAGTGGTATACTTACACATGATACTTTTCTTAAAGTACAGAGAGTCACCCATGCCTGAATTCTGTCACTAGGGGCAGCAGTTTTATAGAGAGAGGTTGTGACACGGGATCTTCAGTGACTTTTCAGCTGATTCCTTACATGCATCAAACTTAAAAGCCATTGATAATGGGCACCTTCCTTGGTAATTCTCTTTCTTTGTGCTTCTTTGCAGTGTATAATACTATGAGTGTGCAACTGCCCAACATGTTATACATCTATGAAATGTCAAACCAGCTGGAATTGAGACTCCTCTTCCCTATATTCTTCAGATTTTCTTTTAGAAAACCGAGGAGTCAAATTTTGAATAGATTATTAAACTTTCCATACTTGTTATGAAGAGTTTATATAATTGTGATATTTGCCTTGTTTACAATGTATACATCTGAAGTTGATGGATAATGAACTTGCATGAAGCTATAGCCATGATAACACTGTGGACATGTGTGGACATGTGATTCCATCCGAGATAGTCTCACTTGCTAATTGTTCCATGAGTTTTGATGACATGAGTTTAGAAGACTCATCGCTGGAATTTCTTGAACATAAAGACTTCTGTATTTCATTTAGAAATTGGGTTTTTAGTCTCATATTCTGCTTGCAATAATTGCTACAATAAGTAAAAGCAGTGCTTGGGTTATTCTGCTTATGGGAAGATACTGAATTTTGGAAGAGAACTTTATGAGACAATGAAGTATTGAGATGTCCAAAGCTTGTTCTTAGAAGACAAAATCTGGCAGCCCCAGTGCTGTGTTGAACACATGAACATGCTCTGTCTTCTCCAGTAACTGTTCAGCACAGTGCTTTAGATTAGAACTAGTTAAAAACACTGAAAGTTGCAGTTGGATGCTACTTTACCTCAAGCACCAATTCCAAATCTTTGTAAAATGACAGTGTTTGGTCATCTCTACAATATATCAGTAAGCTATAACTCAGTAGTAACTGCCTCTTCAAATGG
>NW_008333879.1:1082828-1093487 GCF_000622305.1 Nannospalax galili
TTTTGGGCAAATTGTCCACAAGAGCCATAAAGCAAATCTTATTTGTTTTATTCCTTGTGATATCTTTCAAAGTTCTTCACTTAAGATGATGATAATGATTTTTTTTCAGACAGAGCAAGCTATTATGGGTAAGATAAGTACACTATCCTTTACCCTATTTGGCTTTCACAGTGAATCAAGGCATTATGATACACATTGCCTCCTCCCTGTCTTGTTTTCCTTGCTGGATACCACAGCTAATACAATCTGAGAGATCAGATGAAGAATTTCAATGTTATCCCCTTGCCAGGTTGAAATCAGCTTTCGCCACTGCTTAAGGAAAGGTCTTGCCTGTTAATCAAGTATCACTGAAAGCTAAAGCCATCAGAATGGCAGCTGCCAACCTACACACTGTGTGTTACCACCAGCAAGTTGAGAGTCATCCATAGACTCACTGAAACAACGGGATCTGAGGTTGTCACCAGATCTGTCACTACTCAAGCTGTAGAGGACAGGATGAAGTAGCTTTATATGAGGTGAGGGTGCCAAGTGCCACATCCTTTCAAAAGAGAGGCCAAGGCCTGCCAATCATGATGATCATTGTAATGCAAAAAGGTCAGATAGTCTTGTCTTCATGTATCAGAAATGCCAACTTTCTGTCAATGATGAGGTCAAAAATCTGTACTAGATTAAAAACATTTGTGCCAGGAACCTCAAACTTCCAAAAGGTCAATACTAGTGCCAATCAAAAGTCATACACAGAATGCAAGTTAATATCTGCTCAAACTTTAATGAAATAACTTATTTCCTAACCAAAACCTTAAGATCCCTATAAATTTAACAGTCTATTCTCAGTTTTTTGTTATTCTGTGATACCAGGCACAGACAGGCACAGACCTATCACCTAAAATACTTCTCAAAGATGAAGGCAGATCGTATTGCCTTGGAATAAAGGTTAAATAGACAGCTGGGCCACACATCTAAATTTGTGACTTGGTGGCTCTGAGGTGGGGCTCAAGAATAAATAGATCCTCTAGTGTGATTAGTGATGCTAATCTAGGTTATCACACTTTTGTAACCATGTTTCTAAATGGCCATAAACAAAAGGGAAAGAGAAATTGCTTGAAAATTGTGCTGCTTATATGTAAATAATAGGAATGTTCTTATTTGTTGACTTCTATTGTCTTTTGGCTTTTCCCTTAAATTTTTGATTGGTGTTGGCATTTTTGACCAAACCACACCATGTTTCATTATGGCCAGATGTTTCCTAGCAGTAAGCTATGGGAAGTTCTTGATTCTTAAGCATGCGTTTAAGAACAAACTGACATCATGCAGGGAAATAAGCACTATTTTCATAGGCACTAGTAATAATAGTGATGAAATAACAATGTTAGTGGTAAAATGCCTGGACTATATAACAACTACAGAAAATTGTGTATTTTGTGGTTTATGTGCTTGTAGCTTTCAAATCCCAAATCCAAACTTTCTTCAATGTTCTAATCATTTTGGTTATATCCTAGAGATGTTCACTCATATGTATAAAGTCGTCACAAAGAAAGAAATGAAGAAAAACACCTGGTATTTTTCTTCTAAATATATTCTTCTTAAAGCTCCACAATCTTATTCCAAGATGTTTAGTTTTAGAAGACAGGTTTCATTCTTGACATCTCCCTTTGATTATTCCTATTTATAACTAAGCTCTGTAGGTACAGAAAGTATATATTGAGAAGTGTTCATTTTTTGACCTTTTCAGCATCAATACTAAATAGCAAACATATTTCCTCTTGATTACTCTATAACACATTTAAGTATTCTAGAAATATTTTCTGCCAATACATGTTTTCTTTTTTTTTAAAAGAATTCTTCTGCATTTTCTTTCTATTATGAAACATGAATGTTCTTTTCTCACTCTCTGCATTTACTACCCTTCTTCCCCAAAGACATTTATTGTATAAATATAATTTGCATCTTATGTTCATGTACAAATATAGGCACATTTGCAGATGTGCAATTTGGATGAATTTCCTCCAAATCCACATGGTAAAGACACGGTCCCAAGTTGTGCTAATGAAAAGGGGTGGGAGCATAGGGCTAGTGTAAGTCTTTAAATCATAATGCATGTGCCCACAGAGATATTTATGGGACTCCAGCTTACCTTTCTTTGCTTTCCGCCTTGTGAGGTGAGCAGTATTCTATGCCATGTGCTCCCACCATGATATGCTATGATTGCCAGATGCCCAAGCATTGGGACCACAGAACTTGTACTGGAACCTCTAGAATGGTAAAATAAGTGAAACAATTGAATTGTATGTATGGTATTGTGTGTGTTACATGGGGGCTTATGGATGCTGTAATATTGCATCATTATTTTCATTACATTTATTTTTGTGTTGGGGTACAAATGTCATAGAACATTTATGGAGATCAGAGAACAACTTGTGGTTTGGTTCTCTCCTTCCAACATGTAGGTCCTGGGGGCTGAAATTAGGTGAGGCTTGGTAGAATGCTTTTAACTCACTGAGCCGTCTTGTTAGCCCATTCTTTGTATGATTATGACTTTATTATTCTTTATATTTTATTTTTAAAATTTCACTTATATGATCAGGACATTGAGTATGTTTTATATATGTCTTCAGGAATATGAATAAGCATTTTTTTCTTACTTAGAATTTATAATAAACAAATTTAGGTCACAGAAATATTTTTAAAAAGAAACTCAAGTATAACAAAGTCCAAACTTTTAATGCTTTCATCCTTTCTAAAGTGGAGACAATCCCCTTTCACTCACCTTATTCCAATCGTGCCTTAATTCCACAATAATAATGCTTTCTGCTTTCCCCACACGACTCCAACATCTAAGAATGCACTTACCTAGCTCTTTTCCTGCACATTTGGATTTTCCCATAAAGCTTCATTTGTCTGCTCAGTCTTCACAAATGTGATTCATTGTCTAAGCAATATGTACTTCTTTCAGCTGGATCAGGACAGATAATTATTTGTTATAAATTAATTGTATTGTTGTGTTGTAATTATTCCTTGTAAGCGCTCATAAAAATATGTGTTATTACTTAATACCCATCCCTTACCCCCTAATCTGTACCATTCTGTGAGGACAAAAGTCATTTTTATATTGGTCAATAGTTCAGTGACAATGTTCTTGAATGTTATGTTAGATATTAAACTTGCTGGGGCCTGGAGGGTCTTTAGTATTCTCAGCTAGTTTTCTTTTTATGGTACCACTTGCGTACAGTATATGTGGGTCAAGTTGCTTTGGCTTAGACTGTTTTGGATTGTGAGAAAACTCACAGGAACAGAACAGCATTGGTAACATTTCAAATTTCACGACATACTGTTTTCGGCAATTGGTGAACATCTGCTCTCCTCTGTTATGCTGTATATAACAAGCTGCTTTATGTCTCTCAGCTAAGCCAACGCCCTAATGATTACTCACACATGTTTCATGACATGTATCTTTCCCTTCCACCTTCCTCCGCCTATACAGTCTCATACACCTGTGATAAGCATAGTGTTGATTTGGTGCCTTGAGAATTGGCATGAAGGTTACTGCGCCAGCATTCTTGAGCAGTATTAAGGTACTCTTCGTTTTTCATATCTAAACATATGACTGCATGTAGCTCTAAATATCTTCTTTGATTACTGCACAGCATTTTATTAAATCCATATTTTCCATTTTACCTGTCTCTCTTCCACTGATGAACAGCCCAAATTCTCCCTATCTTGTTTTATGGTCACAGTGCACACATCACTGGAGAGTTCTCCGTGTGTTTCCTTCCACATCTTGTTGTGCCTTCCTGGGGTGTATTTTCTCACGATGGAATCAGTGCATTGTTGCCTTGCTTGTGACAGAAACTGCTAGTGTTCCTCAAATTATCTCCCTTTCTCCTGAAGGAACTTTGGCTGTGCTTCCCAGCTTCCTCTGCAGTTAGAAGTGCCCTGCGACTCAGTGCAAACCAATGATATGTAAGAGTAATGTGAGTCTCTTCCAGTCCTGGCCCATAAGGTCCTTCCCCGTGATTTCCTCCATAATCCTTTTGATTTCTGGGATAAGTGATGAGCCCATAGAAGACTACGGAAGCCATATCACAAAGACAAAATAGCAGTAATTAAAGGAACTCAAGTTCCTGAAACACAATTGATAGGAAAACCAGATGATGTGAGAGTGACCATGGACTGGTAGAGAAGAAAAGAAAGCTTCATTCGGCTTACTGACGTTTTCTTGTTGTGTTGACGTTTTGAGATAGGGACTTTCTGAACTCACTGTGTAGATCAGGCTGGTCTTGATCTCATGGAGATCCACCTGCCTTTGCCTCTTGAGTGCTGGGATTAAAGGCGAGCACTACCACACTGGACAGGCTTACTGAGTTTTTAACATTTGTTTTTTTCCACACTTTGTAACATTTCTCCAACCAGTATTGTACTTGTGTATTTTCTCTAAATACAGATTTTGCTAAAAGATGACTGCACAAAATCATATTCACAACAAGATTCTCACCTCCTACCCAAGGTTAGATAACCTTTATCTGAATTCAAATTGATATATTTGAATCTGTGTTTGAAATTTTTGTATTTTTGATTTGTATATTTTGATCTGGAAAAGCTGGTGGTACTTATATTATCTCTAATGTATTTTAAAACATTTTTCTTCCACATTCATGTCTCAGGTGTATTTAATCTTAATTTTCTAATATGATAGATGATAGGAATTTTTCAATATGCTAGAGTAATTTTCCAAATGTAATATATTAATACTTCATCCTTTATAAATTGTCATATACTAAATTCTCAGATAAATGTTTCTGTGATTGAATTCTGCTCTGTTTCACATGTTCTGTGTATCTATTTTTATTCCCTCACTGTGCCATTTAAAATTTATGAATTTGCTATGTGAACTAACTGGTGATAGAGAAAGTCTTCCAGTTTTGCTGTTCTTTGGAAAAATTTATTGCCAGTATATTAAACTTTGTTTTTCCATGAAAACTTAAGATCATTTTATTTCTCCTCTAACTCATAAATGCAATTTTAACTGGAATTGGACTTAATTAATTTGGATGGAATTGACATTGTTGCAATAAATCATAATTGATACAGCTAGGATTAACTATATTTAGATATTTATGCTGTTTTATCAGTTCTAGCTTTTTTCTCATTCAAGTCCAAAACAGTATTTATTTAATTTCTAAATTGTATACATAGAAAGAGAAGAGAGACATGAAAAGTGGCACTGTAAATTTGTAATGACAAGGTGTGGGAAGGAACTTTCAGAAGTTCCTATGTCAGGTCATTATCCTGTAATCATGTTAATCCTTTAACTTGTTTCAGCATTTTGTCCTTGTTACTTGTATTTACAACAGTAACTGATTTCAAGTGTTTATTTTTGTTTCCATGCTCATGTTGCTTGTCATAACCTTAAACTGTATGAGGAACATAACAAAAAGCACACATTTGTGTGTGTGTGTGTGTGTGCATGTGGATGTGTGTGCCCATTCTAGTGAATTGGATGCCAGAGGTTGATGTCTTATGTCTTCCTGTATTACTGTCCAAAAAAAAAAAAATTATTTATTTATTTATTTATTTATAGCCTGTAGTTCACCGATTGGCTAGACTATCTGGCCAGAAAGTTCTAGGGATCCCCTGTCTCAGCCTTCCAGTGCTAGGATTATAGATGTTTACTGCCACAACTGGTTATTTATGTGCGTGCTGAGGATCCAAACTCATGCCTTCATGTTTGTGAAGCAAGCACTTGCTCACTGGGCCACCTCCCTGATCCTATGTCTTTTTCTAACTCACTTAAATTAGGGGATGGTTCGATAGCATCTCTCTTTAGAAATGATGCATTTGGGGGCTACCGTGGCTTGACTTCACAAGGAGAAGAAAAGTTCCTTTGTTAAAAAAGTTAGCTTAATTTTTAAATTTAATGATAATTTCACGAGTACTATATTTATGCCATTTCCACCCCTCCATCTGCCCTCCCAACTCCTCCCATATCCCCCCACTCACTCTTGTCCTCTTCTTCTTATTATTTTACACACACACACACACACACAAACACACACACACACACACACGATACATTGAGTCCATTTAGTGGTGCTTGTGTGCACAGTGTTTAGGGCTGAGCACACGGGATTAGATAACCTGATATGGATCTTGTACCTGGAGAAAACATTCTTCTTCCCTCAGCATCCATTGATTTCCTGTGGCTCTTCATGCAGAACAGCGACCTTGGGAAATTCCTCCCGTCCATATTGGAATGTCAATTAACGGTGTCATTATGCAGATCTCCTTAGGCAATCATACTGTGGAAATGTCATGGCTGCAGCTTCACTGTCATGTCTAGACTATGCTATCCAGCAGCTGGCATCCTGGTCCTGTTGCTCTTATATTCTTTATGCCCCTCTTGCATAATGTTCCCTGAGTGTTAGGTGTAGGGTTCACCTGGTAGACAGATCACCTTGAGTTAGCAACACACAGTTGCTTATTCTCTGTACTGTAATCAGTTTTGGAACTTTGGAATAGTTCTTCCATCTGTTCCCCACCAAAAGCATCTTTAGCGAATAGTGGGAGCTACCCTTACCTGTGGATATAAGTGTTGAGAGTACTTTAAGAAATGACATTAGGTTAAGGAAGTGACTGGATTAAGTTCTACTCTAGGGTCTGTGCCATCTCTAACCTGTGTGCTTTGCAATGTTTCCAAAAGCTCTTTTTTACCCATGAGTGGTATTGTTCATCAGGTAAGGTTATCTACTAAGACAAGTTTAGCAACTTGCTACATTAAATATATATATATATATGTAATAGTTCTTAGTGAGATTCATTTTCTGCATGTTTACACTGTATTAAGTGACCACAAACAATTTCAAGAATAAACAGAAAAGAGCTCCAAGTTACACATTGTGCTGCATGTTAGAGGCAGTTCTTGTGTGGGTGTTTTTTCCTGCATATATATATATATATTTGTGTGTGTATGTGTGTGCAGCTTCAATTAATTAAAAGCCTTCATCTTCTGTGTAAGATAGACTTCAGCATTCTCAGATAAAGATGTGTGATCCTGATATCTTCTGTAAATCTTTATTTCCTTTCTTCTCTAATCTCCATCTCAAGATTTTCTACGTTTAGAATTTTATGATCAGTCCCCATTTTCTGAAATCTTGCCAGTTGCATCAAGGTTATTTTGAATTTTCTCTCTCTCTCCAGAAGTCTTATCTATCATGCACAGAAAAATGAAAAGGCAGTATGATCTTAGAAATGTACTGGCACCTATTACCCTGTAGGTTTATTTTTTATAATCTTGGACTGACTTTAATAAGCATATACTGGGTTGTCATATGAGCTCCATACCGGAAACACGAAAATGAAATGCAGACTGTTGAGCCTATTCTTAAATGGATCAGAATCTAGGGAGAGAATGACATATAAATAAAATGTCCTGTGATTATCTCAGTAATTCCAGAAACTGATGAAGCAAAACATAAGGAATCAATGTGTGTGTGTGTGTGTGTGTGTGTATGTGTGTGTAAGATAGGAACATCTTAACCAAAAACTATACTTAAATGAGAGAAGAGGGAGGGCAATTCGAACAGGATGTGCTGTATCTAAGGAAACACTGAGATATGAAACAGGGTGCTTTGGTATGACACAATAAGGTGGTTGTATATGAAAAGTAGATAGTGGGCAAAGATGATGATGCTGGAGGCGAGGCTAGACACATTCAACACCCTGCTTGTAATGAGCTGTGCAGAACCGGCCACATCTCCTTGGATTCAGCTTCTTGATAATGAAAACCTATTGAGACATGTACAAAGAATAAAACCATCAGATTTATGCTTGGATAAGATTAAACTGACAGCACTCCGAAAGATCTGTTAAAGGATGGAAAGGGAGAGGCTACCCAAAATGCACTACAAGAGATAAACCAGAACATCATGGTACAGATTTGAGTGATGCTGTGCCATCTAAGAAAGACTTAATGATATTGGAGAAATGAACCCAGATAACTTTCTGGCTTTTTAGAAGAAGATACAGGAATTCTCTATTGGGTGCTATTCAAAGTAACATATAGAAGAGAATCAGTTTTAGTAAGGTTGGTCAGGTTTTGGATACACAACAATATAATAACAGATAGGAAGAGAGAGAGAAAAACTCAAAAGATTAGCAGAATAAAATTTATGAATTGGGGTTGGAGAGATGGCTCAGTGATTAAGAGCACTGACTGCTTTTGTAGAGGACAGGGTTTGAATCCCAGCACCCACTTGGCAGCTAACAACCATCCATAACTCCAGGTCCAAGGGATCTGATACCCTCTCTGACCTCCATGAACATTGCAGGGCATGGGTGCACTTACACACATGAGAGTAATACATTCATATACATAAATTGGAACAAGGAATGAGGTTAAGACTGCTAATATTAACAGTGTGTAAGTAGAAATCTCTAAAGAAAAAGACTTAAGATGTCATAAATGCTATAGGGGGTGGGGCAGGGATGCAGTTCAATTTCAATAGGGTGCTTGCATTGCATATGTGATTTCCTGGGTTCCATCCCTACTGAGACCATCCCTATTGGAAGTCAGAAAGCAAATTAATTAAGACAAGCTGAGAAGAAAAGTCAAATGCATGGGTAGACATAAGATCTGGTTATACCACTCCTTGGCATTATACCCAAAGGGCCCATTCAACTGTAGAGATACTTGTACACATCCATTTTCATTGCTTTCTTTTCACAGTAGCTAAGAAATGGAAACAAACTAAATGTCCTTCAACTGGCAAATATATAATGGAAATGTGGTACAGTTAAACAATGGAGTTCTACTCAATGGTAAAGAAAGACAAAACCATGAAATTATAGGCAAATGGATAAAATTAGAAACTGTTACACTAAGTGAAGTAACACAGGCTCCAAAAGCAAGCGATGTATATTCTCCCTCATTTGTGGACCTTAGCAATAAATCCTTATGTGTGAGTATATATCCTAATATAACCACAGGAGTCAGGAAAGTGGAAAGGAAGCATGGAGGTAAAGGGAAAGAGAGTCTGAGATAGGGGGATTGTAGGAGACAGATGTTACCAAGGAGGAAATTAGGAAAATGGGGGTATTCAACTGGGAAGGGAGGAGGGAAGGACATACAAGGAACCATGGTGGTAAAGAAGAGAAAAGAACTCAAGAGAGGGGATAATAGGAGATAGGTATTATCAAGAGGAGGTATTATCAAGGGGTTTTTTAACTGGGGAGGGAGGAGGGAGTTTAGACAAGGAGAGAGAGAGGAGAGATAAAGTTTAGGTGTTGTGAAAAACCAGAGGAAAATGTATTAACTCCAAAACCTACTTAAAAAAAATAGAATAACTGAACATGAGTGCATGTGTATACCAAAAAAACAGAATACCAGACAGGAGAAACCTCCCTTTGAGTTGTTGGTCTGGGTAGTACAAATGGCTCCCTAAATAACACAGGGTATTACTACAGCACTTGATTAACCCCCAGAAACTTGAAGGTAAGACCCTATTGCTGAAGACAGGTCATATTTCGGGTACATAGAACTTGGAGCAATGGAGGTGGAACCACCTGGAAGCCTCCTCCCTGAAGACTAGCTCTCGTAGTTCTAGAGGATACTCTGCAAGCTACTAAGGGAGAAAATCAATCAGAGGTCCAGCTTCAGAGCCTAATAACCACAACCATGACTCACATATCGAGCTATAGTGGTACAGTAGTGACATTTTTATCTTGGGGGCAACCAACAGTGATATAACTGGACTTAAATCCCTCTTGATGGAAGAGAACCCATGGGTGGCACTGTAAACATAACCAAATACCAAAGGCTAGAGTGGTCATAGATGCTAGAGAAAACCCTATTTCTGTCATATCTCTAGACAAACGATATTTTTTAATGTGTGCTAAATATGGATACTCATATCTACAAATAAGTATACCATCCACCACTCATCAGAGAAACTTCTTTTTATAGCAGATGGATGCTATTACAGAGTTCCTTAACTGGTCATACACAGAGAATATGTGTCACCCCTAAGTGACACATCTACACTGGAACCTCAACACCTAAGGCTCGTTGAACATACCAGAACGGGGGATAGAGGGAATACTAGTGCATCCCTCACCTCTAACCAGTGAGGTTGCCCTATGCAACAGAGCGCAATGCACACAGAAGGTTACAACTGGCCAAGGATTAGAGAATAAGAGACTGCAGAGTGTGTGACCCTGGATAGGACTCCTATATTAAACCTCACCCACCCGTGGCTGAAATATTGCAAGAGCCAGGGTTGGTGCACGAACACAAGGAAACAGAGGCTTTTAGACCTTTGGAAACTTGCTTATATGAACTTGCAGCAATGGTGAAAGCATGTACAAGACCCATGCTGACTCCTTCAGACAAAATCCCAGCATAGAACTTGGGAGATGGGCAGCAGGACCCAACTTTATCTGAGGAACTATTTGCAACTGATTTCTGCTGGGTGACCAAGAACTGATCTTCTTTAAGAGAGTGACTAGATAGACTGAGTAGGCTCCAGTGGATGAACTTGCACTGAGGGACATATGGGCACAAAATCTTGACTGGATAGGCCTTAACATATGTGACAGAATGCATGAAATATGGTAGGGGAGGGGCTATGGCTGTGCCGATGAAGGAGGGTATAATATAATATATAT
>NW_008333879.1:1093507-1102770 GCF_000622305.1 Nannospalax galili
TGTTTTTTTTAAAAAAAACTTTTTGCAATGGTTTTTGTTAGGATTACTACATACTTTGATGTACCTTTAAGTTCTGTTTCTCAACTTTAGTCTTCCAAAAATTATGCCTTGCAACCTACTCCAGCTACATATGTCATGACCATAGCAAGCTGATGCTCTTTGTGACCTACATTCCAGAATTAGATTAACATCCACAATCCAATATAAATGTATGTGGTATTAATGTGAAATTTATGCCAAATGAATATATTTAACAAATATAGGAGAAACACAAGGAAAAGATACACAGAATTACCACATAAACCAGTATATAGCAAACATCACACATTTCTGTCAATACATTATTTTATTTTTATCATTTTTGTTTCTGGCTTTTGAGACAAAGAGTTTTTCTATATAGCTCAGGCTGACCTTGAACTCCTGGCAAATCCTCTTGCTTCAGTCTCTTAAGTATTTGGATTGCTTTTGTGTCCCACCACACAGGATTTGATACTCTTGTATACATATGTACAAAGCATGTATAATCTCATCCCTTGCTGAAATCTTAAGGCTCTGTCTGCATCCCTGGGGGGAGTTTATAAATTATGTACTCCTCCCACTATAATATAAAACCCTTGAGAATAGCAATATTTTAAATCTGATTTTCAATAACATCACCAGAAACTGGAACAGTGCCTGGTACTGATTAAATATTTTAAAAGGTTAAATAAATACAAAATTACCAACACAAAATGAATGAACAAATTCACTCCTGTAATATATAATTTTATTTCCTCTCGAGCCCTCCTATTACCAGAGATTCAAGAAATATAACTAATTGACAATAATACCCTTATTTTTGACTTAGCAAGATTTTCCAAAGTGAAAACTATCTTCAGAACAACAGAAGAGTCATGATTTACATTTTGCAGCCAGGATAGTTTTGAATGAGTGTGCATAACCACTACAGAAATTTTTGTAGGTTAGTCTGGATCATGTTACTTGAAAACAAAATTTTAAATAATGAATTATTTTTCTTACTTAGAATATACTTTTCAAAATCTTGGCATGGTGGTATATACCTATAACATTTACATCAGAAATTACTGTGAGTTCTAGGTTAGGCTAGGAAGTACACAGAGAGTCTGTCTCCAAGCAAGCAAGCAAAGAAAAAAATCAGAAAACAAAATAAGAGCAATATAAATGATACACTCATAAGTTGAAATTGCTGGCAGTTCTTATTTGTGCTTCTATAATTTTACAGGTTCTGCATTTTTCTTCATTTTCTTTTTGTAGAGCGTATAATTTCTAACTCTAATATGGCCACTATTTTTGCCTCCAATTTTTGAAATTTGAGAGCAGATGGCCTTGATACAAAAGCAATGACCCATAAAAATGATGTATACATAACTGAATGAGCAGACTTTTTATGATATAATCAAATGTAACTTATATAAACTTAAGTGTCATATGCACAATTATATTTCCCATTATTGTACTGTATGAAAATTATACAGAAATGAAAGTAGTTCACAAAATAACAATACATTTTTCCAACTGAAACAGTTTTAAATGGGTTTTCTTTTGTTATAGTTGCAATGTCTATATTCACAATCAGTTTCAAGAACATATCTTTACCATATGAGATTCAGGCATAGATGTGTACATACACATACACTGATGGATACTTTACAGCCTTCGAGGAGGAATTGGTCTGGGCAGACAACCACTAAGCAGAAAAGAAAATCATAAGCTTGGTTTATAATTCTTAAGTATGTAGGCATTGTATGGCCCAGAGAAAATAAAACTGTAAGCTCCCACAAGCCCTATGCTTCATCCCATTAAACATAAAGTAATTTTGATACAGTCTTGCTAAAAATCAAAAGATGATCTATTGGCCAGAAGAGTGTCTCGTGAAAATTCTGGAGAGGATAATGTTCAATCGTGAATACATGCTTGGTATAACCATTCTCAGAAGTAAGTAAAATGAATGTGGTCAGTATTTACATTTAAATCAACAAAAACTTCTTTTCAGAAATTAAACCTAAATCCCTTGTTCAGTGGTAGTTGAACATAACTGAAAAAATTCCTTGCAATTTTAAACAGAAAACAATTTTATTTAATTCCCCAGAAATTCCACCTTTAGTTGTGAGGCAGGTCACGACCACAAATAATAAAGCTTGTATTACAGGAAATTGAATTTTCAGATAACCTATAGAATGTGGTTTTTTTAAACATAGGAAATTGAGGCTGTTCATATTGCTTGTAAATGAAATCATGGTACTACAGGAAGTCACCATGAGAGAAATTAATGGCTGCCCTGGTGTTTACCCACTACAGGGTGAGGAACACATCATGTTTACCCATAACGAGGGTATTCTTATTGAACAAAAAAACATGACTTTGACTTTGAAGCACTCTATTTCAAGTATTTGGCAAAGTGAAATCTTGGTTCCAGGTACAAAGAGGAACATACTGTTTATAGAACAAAAACTAAACTAACAGTCTGTCCCTCAGTCTTTATTTAGTGTATTAAGTTTGACCCAGGTGTTTTCTCTTCTCATTTCTTTTCCAGTCAGTATCTGGAATAAAACGGAAGATATGCCCATTAACACAGTCTACTTTTAATATTAAATATTTCCACTTTCTGCACGTGTATTTTATTTTCTCCTCTGATTCCTCTCTTTTATCTCAATCCTCACCCCCCACCTATTTTTCCCTCTGCGTTAATGTAATACATCAGTAGGATATATTTTTGCTATTATAAATGGATGCATAGACTCCAATTTTGTCATTTTTTCATTGCAGTTTTTCTTTAGGATTGAAGTATATTTTTGTGCTCATATTCTTGTGGTGTGTGTATGTGTTTATTTGCTCATTTGTTTCAGACAGGGTCTCACTATGTAGCCCTGGCTGGCCTAGAACTTTCTATCTATAACTGGCTAGTTTCAAACTCATATAGATCTGTCTGCCTCTGTGCCCCCCCCCCCCCGCCAAGTACTGGGATTAAATGTTTGTGCTCCCACACCAGGCCTAAATGTGTTCATATTTCTGGATTGTGCTCAGGGAGAGCTAAAATAGATGCCATCTCTTGGGGCCAATGGTTGACTAGACAAGGGATCACAGATTTGAGTATATCTTGCATCATTTTGACATTCCCAGATCTGGTTCTAAGTTTCTCTGTTCCTGAAACTCCCCCGTATAAGAATACTTTGAGTTAAACAATATCTCTGGAAATCATTACTCACTTCATAAAAGGAAAATATGCAAACTAAGAGTCCAACTTGTTAACTAGAACAAAAAGTATGTAAAGCAGCCAACTATCTTCTCGTTAAAAGGAAATGGTCATTGACTGCCAAACTCTCGACAGAAATGTACTCAAGAACATGACATTGTGGCAAAGGAGCTAGCTGAATGGTCTTAGAGGATGCTCTAATGGTCGGCTGGCTGCGGGCATACCTGCCAAGATGAAACTGGATCTGCCAATCGACCAGGATGATCTTTTATAGTCAACACAAAAACGGCATGAATGTTTTTCAATGATGCATTTTCATTATCTAAAGAAACTCCATTCCTTCTGTCAAATAAACCTTTCTTTAAACGGAGAATACAAAAATTGTTTAGTTTTTGGTGTAAAAATGGTCATAAACCCATTCAGTCTCCGGAGTCCATGTTCTTGACATATCAAAAACTCCTTTCTTTTCCCACATCTATTTACAATGTCTTCTACATTTTTCCTAGATTCTTCTGTTTAAATTTTATAACTTCTGCAGCTGATAATACCCCCACTCCATCAATTATAATTCCCACTTTCCTAGTACTGCAATTTCTTCCAGCTAGTAAGTATTGAATATAAGAAAATGTCATCTTACTTAAATCTTCAAAATATATTTAGTGTGGGCATAAGTAATATTATAATATACATTTACAAGTGAGCAAGATGAACATTTTTGGAAGTCCATGGTTAAGTACACAGTAGCAAAATTAGATTTGAAGTTGGATAAACCTCCATTTATCTACAATCCAACACAAAGCAGAGATCGTCCTCTTTAGCATCATGAGATTTGAAAATAACATTAGGTCATTTCTCAAACTTGTTTAAAAGAAACTAAAAAAATGCGTAGAATCTGAAAGCTGCTTTAGAACTTAGATTTTTCTAGGTAAAATATTACAAACTAGATAGCTACTATAATTTCCGTAACTGTAAATCCTCCATGGTACAATGACTCTAGTGAAATTGCATGTCATGTAAATTTTGTTATAAATATTCTACAAGAACGTTTATAGAGTAGTCTTAGTGTGCACAGCGATTCTCAAACATACAACATCAAAGCAAAGATGCTTGCTTCGAAAGCCCATGATCTAATATAGTTGTAGATGAAATACTATGTACATACAAAATACTATTAGAGAGTTGGTGGATGAAATCAGAACCTCAATTATCATGTCGTAAATCAGGCAATAACACTCTAAACATCTAATGGGCATGAGTAGATCAGGAAGATCATGTTCTGTCTACTATGACAGCAGCAGATTTCATTTTAAAATACAGTGAGAAATGGCCAAGAAAGTAGGAAATAATGTAATGTAGAACATGTGATATAGCATATCATTCTGGTACGGGCCACAGACAGTAGGCTATCCATTCAATAAGACATCCTTATTTCCACAATGCAGAAGTACTACCTTAAAATAATTTAGAAGTAAAGATAACTTTTATGTTATGCAAGTTTTACTAATATATTAACAGTATGAACAATAAAGAAACCAAATGTGACATACACAGGTGTCAAGGATCCAAGTGCAACCTATTATGACTAGTAATAATCAGATACAGATTAGAGATGCATGCGCCAACATCTCCGTGTTAGTAGCAAAATCAATGAGTCTTTCTTCAAGGAACAATGTATTCTAAAATGAAATGGAGATCTTTTTTAAAGGTTAAAAACTCATTCAATTTTATGTCTTACAGAGCTTATACTGAGTTCAATATTATATAACTGTATTAATTCAACTGTGAACCTAGAAACTTGTAGCCACTTATGAAAGAGTTTTACCCTTCCTCTGGAGTGTGTTACTGAATATGTTAAAGCTGTAGTGAAATGCTTCTTCTAATCATGTGGTTACTAAAAATTAAAAAAAATAATGATTAAAAAAAAGAAAAAAATGTGGTAGGGGAACATGAGCAGTAGTCATCATATTGTAATGATACACATAGTAGGTAGAGAAGACGGTAGTTTTTGATGGAGTGACATGAGACAGGGTCTTTGGATTTCTATTGTTCATTGTTGGTCAGGCCACTCCTAATATGTACAAAAGCAAATTCACACACCATGATTTAAACACTCTTCCAATCAATTTTTGTTGCTGAGGTTCAGAGAAAGAACAAATGTATCTAATCTTTTAGGTTTTCTGTTTTGGATAAGCCTGCCTGCTCATCTCAAATATCTCTTCCACTTTTGCTATTTCATGGAGTGAGCTTGGAAGCCAGTCTTCATCCCAGTGGGAAGTGGCATGAGACATCAAACACTCGGCTATAAACCAGTGAAAGTGCTGGGAAGTCTGACTGTGATCACATATTTAATTTGTGCCAACTAGCCCTGCTTTATCAGTAATAAAACTGACATTTTTGTCTCCATCTGTCTGATCATGTTTTGCTTTTAGTTGAGTCAAATGAAGACAGAGAGATAAAGGGTTTAATGAATCTCCAAAACATGCCAAATGTCCATAGAATAATCGATCCAGGTAAGTTATCCATTTAAAAATAGTTAATTAGCTTCATTTAGGTTTTACTGATGTCTTTGTTCTATTTATTATTTTTTAAGGTACAGAGCCTTTATTATGAAACTGAACATATTTATATACATCGTTTCCTATTTTCTGTTAGATCATTCATTAATCTGTAGGTCCTTCAAGTCAGAACCTATATTTTCTTCAACTTTGTAATGGATATCTTTTAATAGTAACAATGACAATTATATTTAGTATAAAATAATGTTGCTCATTCTTAGTTCAAAATTATATATCTAACTATATAAATGTATCTAATAGAGTGACATTAAATAACAACCTTCACCTTACATATCATACACTAGAATAAAAACTTTATGTGGCATCATTATTTAACATTGTTTGTAGCTCTTAACATACACGACAGAATGCATGGAATCTAGTAGGGGGGGCTTTGATGGAAGGGGATCTAAATATGATTAAGATGTGTTGTATGAAATGCACAAAAATTCAATAAAAATATACACTGAAAAATGTTGGATATTATAAATGTCAGGATATGAACTTTATAATTGTGCTCTGAAAACAGGTAGGTAATGTATTAAAAACTAGTTTTCAGATTGCATTCTGAAATGGAAAGCCCAAAGTACAGCAACCAACCAAATAAATAGAGAACCTATCTACTTTAAAAACATCCCCCTCTGAAATTTCAGTCTCTGGATACAGCAAAAACAGGTATATTTATTCAAGACAGTCTACATAAATCTTGGTAAGAATAATTTGCATCTTTGGACTTGCAATTATGACTTTTCTCCTACCCCCAGATCTGTTTTATAGAAAGCCACCAGGACTCCCCATTTGGATATGTTCTGTTATAAGAGGACTTCTTTTTTCTCAGTGTTTAGTTTAGGCTATTTTTCCTGAGAAGGGACAGGCCATACACCATCTGCAATCTCATAATGCAGAAGCTGTATGCCAGACAGGCCCAATAGAGATGTCAGGTTTTATCTTCTTCAATTATTCCAGGATGACAGATAGAGAATATGGGGTCTAGTTACCCATCCCCAGCTGGCTCTATGGACAGAGGTCCCACACCAGTAGAGGCCCACAAAGATTAGAGGCTAACCCCTTTCCATCACCTGCTTATAAAATCACTGTAGGAAAAGTGAACAATGCCCCTGCACCCTCAGGCAACGGTACTGAAGTCTTGCCTATGAAGAAGACCAGGTCAGACAGGAACACTTCAAGAAATAGTACCCTGGTTATGCCTGACTCAAGCACTTTACTTAGAAAGAATATATAAAAATCTATGACAGGATGTTGTAGAAAACAAACAAACAAACATTGCAGAGCAATCACAAGTTTAACAGAGTGAACTCAAAGGGTCCTTGGATCATAGTCAGTGCTGAGGATTGAGAAGGTGATAAGTTCACAGTAGACTACATGTACTCAGAAGCAATCAGAGGAAGGTGTGACATAGACTTGAAAATACAGTCACACATAGATTAGAATGGAAGCCTTAATGACATGATAAGTTAGGCACTTTGCCTCCCTAGTAGCTGAATATTAATTTACTATGAACCAGGCTCTACTCCTGTTTAATGTTGCATGCAAGTGAAGAGTCAGGAAATCTGTATATGCCCAATGATAAATCTTGAAAAAATTTAATCCTGAAAGGAGTGATCAAGAAGGGAAGATCCAAGCTATCAGCTATTCTTGAATATAAGTGAAAGATAGAAAACTCCTTAAACTATGATAGCAAGCTCAGGTCACACAAGCACCTAATGGTCAATGAAGAATCTAAGCATGATTTTGAACAAAAATAGACTGTGGTGATCAAAAGCAAGCCGGAGGTAGCCAGACTACAGACACAGACAAGAAAAAAAATTAGTAGATAGTTCAATGGCTGTACATTGTAGGAAATAAAAACCTCACAGAGTCAGTTCAGTTGACCCATAATTAAGTAATCAACCCATTCCGGGTGGCGGGGAATAAAGGAGACAGTACCTAGAGTTACTAAAGTGTATTGTCTACAAAAGTCCCATTTTAAACAAAAGTGATGGTACATTCAAAGAATATGGCATGTGTGCAAAGGGGATGAAGAGATGAGAAGTTAGCAGGAAGCATACAAAATTATTTTTGAAGGGCCTGAGATACTGAATTAGGACAAAACTACTTTAAATAACAAGTGTAAATATATTGAAGAAGTTGAGGAGACGATACATAGACATGTATATTGAGGCATGATAACAGTATCTCCTTAAATAGAAAATGTCACTGAAGAGATGTGTTACATAAGAAACAGACAAAGGAAAATGCTGGAGTTGACATTTACTGTGAGAAGTTTACTATCAGAGCTGATAGTAGATGAAACGGGCATCTAAACAGCAGTCTGTCTGCTTGGTGAGAGCAGAGTACCCATGCTTTTTAAATGCACATGGAATGTTTTCCAGGGGGACCTAGTGATGTACAGTAAAATGAGCTCCTAAATTAATGAGAACTGATGTCATGAAAACTAGTTTCTCTTATCACAGTGAAGTTAATGTAAATACAGATGGAATGTGAACAAATTGATAAAGACGTGTAAATAACTGGTAATGGCAAGGGTTTGAAAAGAAATCCTAAGAGATTTCTGGAGAATATCCTGTAAAGAATAAAACCTGAAACAGAATATACCAAGATTTATTTGATTCTGGTGAAGTAGTGTTACAAACGATACTTACGACTGTACACACATACTTAGAAATAGTTAACTGAAATCAATAACCTGAGTATTATCCTAAGAGAGAAGAAACATAAATGCATCTACATTTAAAGCTGTAGAAATGAAGAAATAATAAATGCTGGAACAAAAATAAATGAAATATGAAACAGAAAAGCTTATGAAACCAAAAGTTGGTTGGTCAAGATAATTGACAAACTTTGACTGACCAGGAGCAAATGGGCTTAAGAAGGGAAGAGGAAGCACTGATATTTTTGACTATAGACAAATGAAAAGGCTACTTATAACTACTATGAAATGTATTGTTTACTATATCCCAAGATTTACTATATCCCAAGGTAGGTAACTTAGATTAAATGGATAAATTCATTGAAAGAGATAAAAAACTTAAATAACCCTCCTAAACTAAAAATCAAAATGGATCTATAGTAAGTAAAAGACTATTTCACTGATGAATTCTGTCAAATGTTTAAAAATACGTTAGTACTAGTATTTCACAATTTCTCTTTCCTCTTAAAAGTCCCCATGGAAAATGGAAAGAAAGAGGTTTCCTAATGGTCCACAAAGCCATTATTGCCCTGATACCCAAAGGAAGCAAAGATATCAGAAGTTACACAAATGAGCACATGAAAGTACCTAGCACCATCAGCCATTGAGTAAATGCCCTTCTTCGCACTGTATAATCAAAATGAGCCGGGCGTGGTGGCGCACGCCTTTAATCCCAGCGCTCGGGAGGCAGAGGCAGGCGGATCTCTGTGAGTTCAAGGCCAGCCTGGTCTACATAGTGAGTTCCAGGACAGCTGGGGCTACAGGGAGACCCTGTCTCAAAAAG